>NC_051083.1:108788605-109110481 GCF_004664715.2 Peromyscus leucopus
TTCGCACAAAAGTACTTTGGAATGCATTACATTCATTCATTATTGAATATCTCCAATGTGCCTGTAAGCTAAGTTAGAATTAATATTCACCTCAAATTTCAGCTGGGGAAACCCAGAAACATAAGGGGCTTGCCCAAGGTCACTAACAGTTCTGTGCCCTTACTAAGATTAGATTAGATCACATATGATTGTGTATGTGAAATGTCAACAGAACACTCTTGATCTGAAAGTGGAAAAGACAACCAATGTTCCAATTTTTTCATGTGTAACTTGTTGTATTTGGTCATCAAGGCTGTTTTTCAACTTTGTGTACTGGCTTTTAGAAAAGGGAATAATAGTCCAACATACCAAATTCAAATTTGATTAATGTTATTTTCTTGACAGAAATATACCCTGTATTGATATGCAATTTCTTACCATTTCACAAGTACACTTCTGCTCCATTGACAGTGTTTTCTTTGTGCTTTCTGAAAATATGCAAACTTGCAGCACTATATTCCTCTTTGCTTAACTCCATCATGACTAAATGTATATCAGTTTGTCAGATGTGAGGATTTCATTTTGCAATCTAGGTGTTAGACCTACTGTGTGACCTTCTGGTTAGTTTTATACTCAAGCCATTGATGTTCAAGTTAACAGTGATCACTTCATTCATACTACTTAAAATCACATAGATTGTTATAATTATTAATATGCAATAGCTAACCAGTAAGCAAAATGGCAGTCAACTGAATCAAGTATGCCAAAGTTGCAAGGCTGATTTTGGGCATCAGCATTTGGGAAGAGGCATCTCCCAAACACAGTCCATATTCCAAACCTTACTAGTGCTATTCTGATGACAGTTGACAATTGGGAATGGACAAATTCAATTTTATCCTTTGAAATTTCAGAAATTTTGAACAGTTATGACAAGGCTAATGCATAAGTGAGTAGAAATCCTCCTCACTAATTTCAGTGCTACATGGCATTGTCAGTAAATGGTCAATTTGGAGATTTTCAATTACTTTCTTTGGTGAGAGGAAATAGAACCCATTTAGTTATATCAAAGGAAAAAGATGTTATTAAAGAAAGTTATCAAAGCCAGGTAGTGGTAGTACATGCCTTTATTCCCAGCACTCAGGAGGCAGAGACAGGTGGATCTTTGTGAGTTGGAGGCCAGCCTGATCTACTGAGCAAGTTCCAGGACAGGCTCCAAAGCTACCCAGGGAAACCCTGTCTTGAAAAA
This sequence comes from Peromyscus leucopus, assembly GCF_004664715.2. Lineage (NCBI taxonomy): Eukaryota > Metazoa > Chordata > Mammalia > Rodentia > Cricetidae > Peromyscus > Peromyscus leucopus. Next base: position 108,789,831 of record NC_051083.1, read on the forward strand.
TAAAATAAAAAAGTTATCAAATGCAAAAAAGCAACTCTCAGTTAAAAAAGGAAGGACATTATGGTTATTGTCTTGTAATATAATTGACAACTATATTTTTGAGTCCTGGGAGAAAAATGTTTGCAACTTAAAAACACTAAACTGATTTGAACTTATGGACTTACTTGTGATATCACCTTAGGGAAACATAATGAGACTTTTGGCCTTACTTCCTCCTGACATACTGAACTGTCATCTCTCATTTATCTTATTTTCTTTTCTGAGGGTTCTTTTCCTCCACTAAATTCCTACTGAATGTACTGACCTTCTGTTTTTGGAATACACTTACTTGCACATAATTTCCAAATTCACTTTTATACTATTTCTTTAACTTTATTTAAGAAGCAAACATTCCCTATTTGCACATAATTTGAGGGTGGTTTCTTAGGTAAGAGAGTCATTAGGCCGCTTCCTGTGTTATTTGCTTACCTATGTCTGGTATCTCTGTTTCTATGGTGCACAAGGTATCCACGAGTAGCAAGTAAAAACAAATAGAGAGTCATCAGTATCATTCAACAAGAGACATCTCAGCAGACACATTCATTCCTGACTCAGCTTGTGGCAATTAGAGAGACTACACTGGGATCATTTAGTCAGTGGGAAGCCAAAGTTGACTCGCTCCCTTCCATGGTTCTCCTGATAAGATGGTGTCAAGGTGGTTACATGTCTTGCTTTGATGGGTAGGTAAAGTTCTAAGACAACAAAAAAAGTATCTTCCTGGCCATATGAATCAGGACTATAGGATTCTAGCCCATGTGCAGTATTCTGGGAGCTCTCCTTTGTCCTACTAAACTAGAATTCTGACACAGGGAAGTAGTGATTGGGGATCTTTATTTTTAATAAATTCAGCTGTCAATTCTGATACAGAGTTAAGATTTAAGAACCATTGGACTTGGAGCTGAAAAATCAGCTGCTGCAAAGGAACATTCTAAATTTTAGTTATATATCTCTGACTATAACACAGAAATAGAAAACCATTGCATCTTCCTATTAAGGTATGTATTGGCCACACACCCCCAACCTCAACCCTAAGCCAGTTATTGAACCTCAGGGATAAGGTAGAGACATCTGTATGCATAGTCATTGACAACATTTTAAAAAGGTCTCTGAACTTAAAAGTATGGGAGTTTTCTCTGCATGCTACAATACTGAGCTGCCTGGCAGGATGTGCCCATTGCTGTCATAGTGCTATGACAATTATGGGCCTAACCAATCACATTCTGATCAGATACAAGACCTGTTCCACAGGAAGGATGTTATGCCTGATAAAGTAAACTTGGTCAAAGGCCCCTGACTAGGGGATCATAGGTCCTAGTGGGGAACCTACGGTTGTTATATTAAATGGTCATATCATCAAACTGCCTTCTAAAGATTTATGTTTATTACACAGGATTTTCTGCTGTGAATTTTGGTTAGAGAAGGATCTTTCTGCAGTGGGTAGTAGATAATGCAAAGACTCATATCTGGTCAAAGTACCAAGAATAAGTGATTGTTAGTGATCAGCTATGGATGAGTTATTTATACTAATCTCGCTATATCCAAGGTTTAGGAAACATCACAGAAGAATGGACAAAGAAGGACAGAGCTTATGGATGAGGAGAACTGTGAAATGCAGACTTTTGACATGATGTGGCTCCTGTACACATCAACTCATAACACCTGTGGTTACATGCACAAGACCTGTATAATATCCAGCCAGACATACTTCCAGTAAAATTTGGAGAGGGCCCCCTGAGGCCTAGACTTTGACAGAAGGTCTATTTCCAGTTAATGGTTTCTGGTTGAGGGAGAGTCACTCTTTTCTGGGGACATGGTTGCTAATGGGTTGCCCGTATACCAGTGGATGGCCTCATATATATACACATATGAGCAGCACTAATTTGACTCAGGGATTATTAACAACAACAACAACAAAAGGGGGAGCATTAAGTTGGGAGACAGGATTGGGAACACTAGTGGAAGTTGTAAGGTTGTAAGGAAGTAATGGTAGATGGGCATGACCAAAATAAACTGTACAAATGGATGAAATCTTCAAAGAATTTAAAAAATGATGACTTTCCCTTAGACCACAAAAGAATGTCCTTAGCATTGAAACTGCTGCATCAAAACAGCTTCAATAAAACATCATGCCCATCAACTATTAAAGCCTTATGTCTTCTAGCCATCTGTGTTCCAAAGGGCAACTGGGGTAGACAAAACAGAATTGTCAGCCACAGAGAAGCAGAACACTCAGTAAGCACTTCATCTAATAGCTTCTTGACACAGGGGATTGCCTTGGATGTTTCACTGGGTGACGTGGTATGATGTTTCTCACATGAGGGGCTCAGTCTGTGTGCAGGCCTGACTTTAGGTCAAGTTTGCCTGGAAGTAAAATGCTATAATCATCTGTGAAATATAGTCATTTTAATTTGAAAATCCTTTTAAATCTGGCCCTTGGGTCACTTTGAAGACATCAAGATAATAAACCTTTTTATAAAAACCAGGAAGTGTTCTTTTTCTTTGAATGTCCAGGAAGAAGAAAAGACACAGAATTATTTTTTCTGCAAAAATGGACTCAACTCTCTTGAAAAATCATCTTTCCAAGATACTAGCCCTGCCACAGGTCACACCCCATTGGCTCTTCTGTTTCCTTGGCCCATCTCAAAAGGGTAGGTATTCTGTGAGTTGCCACAAAGGTCAACCAGTAAGGAAGAAGAGCTCTGATTAGAAACCTGGTCTCAGGCTTTGTGCCTTTTTCTTTGTCCCTTAGACATTGTTTTTGTGGTCCCTATGAGATGGCTGTTGGAACCGGTTGGGCTCTAATCACTGGAACAATGTCAATTCTTCTAAGGGAGTCTAGTTGTGAAAACATTAGATGGATCTCATTAAAATATGATTTCATCCACAACATTTTGTATTTACATGGTATAGCAAGAACCATTTGTGTGTCTACAAAGTATTTTCAAATTCTTAGGTGATGGCAAGGAGCAGAGAGGGAGATGGTTTGATTCTCTCGCAGTTGCTTCTGATCCTGCCAATAATGTCATTGTGAATTTGGAAGATGTCCCATATTATGCAGAGCAGCTTCTCTCATTAACATCTCAGAGGGAGGAAGTGAAAATGATGGAATTTATTTCTAGTGTGTGACCTTGTTCTGTCTTGGAATTACTTTTAGTTAAGGATTTAGGATTGAACTACCACCAAAGTGAACCTGCTGTCTAGCTATCAACTGACTACATACTGAGCTGCCAGTGTGTGAATTCTTCACAAGTGCCGAGACCCATCAGTGGGCATTACTACCCAGTAACTGACAGTCTCGAGCCTTGCCATGAGTTAAGAGGAGAAAAGAGTGGAGTCACAACTCCTTTGAGAGCAAGGGCTATTCCTAATGAGAGGATCTGTGAATTAACCCTTGATTTTTTTTCCAGGACAAATATTATAAAAGGGTCATCTACTCGTCTTTTTGGATTTGAAAGAAAAGTATTGAGATATGATTTTTATGCTATAAACTTACCCCTGTAAAATGTACATTTCAGCATTTTCTAACACATTCAGTTATGCAACCCTTATGGTTAGCCAATTCAAGAAGAAATTCTGTACCTATTTGACAATTATCATTCCTCCTCCTCTACTTTGTCCCAGGCAACCAAAAGTCTGGATTTTGTTTGTATGGATTTGCTTATTCTGTAATTTCACATAATATGATCATATTGTATTTGTACTTTTATGGCTGTCTTCTTGTATTTTTCTTGCTGTTTTTTGAGATTTTTTTTGGTGTGGTTAAAGATGGGAAATAGGGGCCAAGCCAACCTTAGAGCAGCTGTTCAGACTTAGTTTCAGGGGAGCATGAGTGTCGTTCCTTATTCCTGACCAGAAGTAACGAACTTCCTACCTTGTTCATCTTTCTATGTTCTTCTCTTGATGGTTTTGAATTCACACTTGTTTGTGACTGACTTCTTGTTTCAATTTTTAAAAAAAATTATAACTTTTTATTGATTCTTTGTGGATTTCACATCATGCGTCCTGATCCCACTCATCTCCCTGTCCCTGCACATCTGCTCTCTGCCCTTGCAACCCCCCCAAAACAAAACAAGATTTAAAAGAAACAGCAAATATAATAAACAAACAAAAAAGGAGACAAATCTTATCATGAAAGCTGTAGTGTGACCCATTGAATCACACAGTTTACTCTTTAGTCCATTCAGCTTTACTTGCAAGTGTTTGTTGCCACGAGTCATTGGTCTGGCTTCTGCTACATTGCTGATACTGGGCTCTCACAGGGGGTCCTCTTGATATCATGTTGTCCTGTGTATGACTGACTTCTTAGAGCTTCCAACTCCAACGAATGCCATCTCAGACTAACTTCTCCCATGCTGTCTCTGTCTCTGACTACTATCAGATCTTGTCTTATATTTTAAAGCCACTGCTAACATATGAGTCGAAACTCAGGTGGGGCATGCCCATCTATTTTATCTATAGGCAATATTTCTGGTTTTGTAGTTCCAGTTCTGTGAACAAAATGATGGTTTGTGGCAATTTCTCAGCTATTCATAGAATTCTTCAAAGCTAAGGTTCCATTTGATCCTTTTTAAGAGTTTCTATAAGTTTCAACACCCCTTGGCATGTTAACTACTCCTAAATAGGTTCTATACCAAGTCTCCTCCATTTCCAACCAATGACAGGAGTCAAGTCCTATAAGTAATGAAAGAAATATTAACCAGTCACTGGAAAAGAAATGGTAAGATCTCTAGAGAAATTTTCATGTCATGTTGACATTTATCAAGTCCAAATTGCTCAAGGTACCAAGATATATTTTCTAGCCTCTTATTTTCTTTTCTCTTTCATTTTTAAGGGAAGGACAAAATAAATACCTTGAGAATAACTGAATTTTGAAAAAAATAGAAGCATGAGGGCTTTTATAAAGAATAAATCACTTCGAGTCATGCTTAATGAGTTTTCTAATGGAACTGTAAAATTAGAAGATGAGATGTGAGCAAGGGTACATTACATATTTGAATTCGTACAAAGTACTTGGTAGGGTGTCTTCTCTTTTTACTTATATAATTATCCTTATTAGTTTTACAAAACCAAAAGTGACCCAAGGCTAACCAAGATCAAAGGAGAAAAGAAGCAGTCATAATTGATGAGAAATAGCTGAACCTGAACATATTGGACCTGAAGAAAAAAAGCTCAGAAATCTGACAGCTGTTTTCATATTTGTGAACATCTTTCCAATAGAAGAAGGAAGTAATTTCTGTGATTCTTCAGATTCTAAAATTTGCTACTAATAAAGAGACACTGCATGAGGGCAGATTTAAGTTGATCTTAAAGAAGAAATTCTTTTTTCTTCTCTCTCTTCCTATCACAAATATGTCTAAAGCTGTAGTGGAATTTTCTTGAGAGGTATTTAACTTTCTGGTTACTGAAAACAATAAGGCAAATTATAAATGAAAAAGTGTCAGGCATGTACTGGACACAATGTTGTCATAGATTCTTCTAATAAACATTAAATTCACAAATCTGTGATATCACTTTTCTACTATTAAAATATGCACATACATATTTATGTACATGTATGTACCTATATATGTATACATTTTAACATGACAAGCAAATCCACAGGGAAATAAAGACTCAAACTGTCGTAGAAATGAATATATCTTTAAAGGTCTTCAGAAAATGTAATTTTGAAACACTTGTGTTACAGAAGCTTGTAAGTTTCACTTCTTTATTATCTTCCTTGAGACTGTGACTGGAAGAAAGCATTAAGAATCGTATTTGTAGACAAAAGCTACAGGAAACTGGGAAGGGGTACTATAGACTTAAATAACAAGAAATAATGTTTCTCTTTGTATATTTGAAACAACAACAATATCATTGAACTTTTGTTTCTGGTTCTGTTCAGTCAATGAATAATGACCAGGTCAGGGATGGGGATGACTGGCAACCAATGAAGTGAAGTGGTTATTGAGATCAGAGAAAAGAAAGCTTAGATAAAGATGGTTTGGATTGACTGGGGTAAGGTTGGAAGACTACCAGTCTTTGAATTGTCAAGTGGAATCTGAAATTACTCAATATAGTCAAGTGTGGAATAAAAGGATGGAAAAGTGGGAAATATAGGAAGTTATCCACTTGGGACAAGTCTTATGTCCTCACAAAATGTTATCAAACACTGAGCCAAGAATGATCCATATGTGGATCTCTGTATGAGACACATAAGCGAATATTTTAATAAAGTTGAATTCAATTTTACAGATAAGGAGGTAGAGGACAGTGATAGAAATATGATAGGATGGAAGGGTAGATTATTGAATCTACTTTTAAAGAGTAACAACTTGTTTAAAATGTCTTATATTGCAATAAATTTTAGTTATTACAAATTTAAAGGTAATTTTGGTATACTGTATGTGTATTTTACTCTTGTTTAAGGTATTATGTTTGTGCAGCTCATTTAAAATTATAATGTATAATTAGGAAATACAGATTAATAATTAGTCATCCATGATAATCAAACTTATAGTCATTAGTTAAGTTTTCTAGGTATACATCGATATATTTCAGTTAGGTAGGTCATCTTCAAACACTTCAAAGACCTACAGAATATGGCATTTAAAATGCTTTAAAAAGACTTTTCTGGACAGTGAAACACGTCTGCTCCTGGCAGCACCAATTACTTCAAGGAATATGATGGGCATCGAAGACACTCCATATGGAATTTGCTTTCTTTATGGCAAAAGTTAGCCATTTGAACAAAAAACTGCTTTTGCCTGGACTGCTTGACAGTATGTTCTATAAACTGGAAATACAGTACCCATAGGAAAATGACCACTGAATTTGCCAAAATAAGGTGAAATGGTCCTTCAGTTTCATTCTTCACAGAGGAGATTGCATGACATTCTACAGGACATAGGGAAAAGTGATTGAGAGACTAGGCCTATAGGCTAAAAATGGATGCTCCAACATTGCAGAGGAACTTTGGGTGACTGTCCAGGTAGACAGCTGTTTCTGTCATTTCCAGAATTTTGGAAGTTGCTTACAAAGCACTTCCTGTTTACTTAGGTAATATTTGATCCTTCTGGGGTCTTTGATGGAGTTGAAGACTAGATAGTTATATTATAGTTTTCCTTAGTTACAATGAAAGATAAATTAGATATGAAACTTTAGACTCACAACTCTAGGATAGATGATAGTATATTTTCTTTAATTTTTCCAAATACAAATAGACTAGATATTGTAACTGTAATTCTTGCTTAATAACTGTTTGTAATATATAATTTTAGTACATTAAAGCTAAAACTTTCCTTTTTGATTATATAGAAAAGGAGAAGTGCTGTGGAATATCTTTCTGTATGCTGTGAATATATGCTTTTCCCATTGGTTAATAAATAAACTGCTTTGGCTTATAGCAAGGCAGCTTAGAGGCAGGCAGGAAATTCAAGGAGAGAGACAGGAAAGAGAAAGGTGGGGTCTGGGGAAATGCCAGCCTGCTGCCCAAGGAACAACATGCCAGCAGACCAGTAAGACATGGAACATGTGGTGAAACAGAGATTAATAGAAATGGGTTAATTTAAGATATAAGAGCTAGCTAGAAAGAAGCCTGACCCATAGACCATACACTTTGTAAATAATATAAGCCTCTGTGTGTTTACTTCAGACCAAGTGGCTATAGGACACAGGTAGGAGAGGCTTTTTTCCAACCACAGGACCGGGCATGACCGGATAACCTTCCGGCTTTAGGACAAGAGTAAATTATATAATGTATAATCTGAAAGAATCATCATTTAGGAGGGTTCTCTGCCCTTTTCTGTAATAACCCATTCACAGCATTGCTCCTGCACTCACAACTTTGAATATAACAAACAAAATGATTGTATCAGTCTGTATTTCTAAGGAAACAAATTACTCAATGAGATAAAATAACTGAATTAGACTGACCATAACAACCACAACAAAACTGGTACAAAATGAAGTTTCTATTTAAACACAGTAGAATTCAATAAGTATTTTTGTTCTAAAGATAGGTAGGCCTGTAGGCCTCACTAAATAAATTTATTTCTTCCCAGAAAGTTTACATCATGGAAAGTTATAGCAAATATATAAAGCCACCAATTGTATGCAGATGATTTGATTTATATATATATATATATATATATATATATATATATATATATATATATGCTACTGATCAGTATAGATTTTTAAAAAAGTGGTGTTTTGTGAGACTCCTAATAGTGGGGAGTAGGTGTTTCTCTGATTCTTTTGTCTGATCTTGAGACTTTTTTCCTCCTGTTGGTTTGCCTTGGACTTATTTTCTTGTATCCTGTTTTGTTCTGTTTGGTGATTGTCTCTTGGAGGCCTGCTCTTTTCTGAAGAGGATATGGACCACAAGTGGATCTAGTGGAGAGATGAGGTGTGTATGTGTGTGGTGGGGGGGCTAGGAGTAGAGGGAAAGAAAATTATGGTTGGGATGTGTTATATGAGAGAAGAGAATCTATTTTTAACAAAAAGTGAATCTTATAAGAACTGCATTGGTTTCTGTGTAAATACGACATTTAATGTGTGCTGACATGAACTGATTTCATGGTTTTGGTTATAGTCAAATAGGGAGTTATTCCATATTATATACTTAACTATCCTGTTTCTATGATGGCCAACACTCTGAGGAGTGTTAGAATTGAGAAGTACACAAAAATCTGTCTCCTTGAACTTAATTTAGATGGAGCTATTAACCATGACTCTATGACATGGCTTCATTATAGAAATGGTTGCTGGCAGGCTGCTGGCAGCATGGAGGTTAAAGGAGGGGAAAATATGACCTGTTAAAATATGGGAAAATTTTGGGTGGGGTATTCTTTCTGTGGAGAGAGTACTTAGCTTGAAATAGGTTTTCTGAGAAATCTGAGTCAGACAAAAACTGTTAAGAAACCCTGAAGGATCATATCTCAGAAAAGCCAAATAGAGTGATAGGCTAAGTGAGAAAACTTGAGTGTGTGACTTCACATATGTGCATGCCTCTGTACTTGAAGGTGCATGACAAGGTGTTGTGGGGTGAATACAGGAATGAAGAGTAATTACAGGCTTTGGACAGTACTTTAAATGAGCAGAAATGAAACGTATTTTATGCCAATAGAAATCACTTTGTAATTTGAGGTCAAGTTATTTTAATTTATATGTGAAATGACTTTGTGTTGAAGGCCACAGGGTATTTTGTACTAAAATGTAAATTTGTGAATTGTTGAGAATCTTTAACTGTGAATTTCATCAATGAAAGGCAATTGTTCCACTGTAGGTAAATTTACACTCAATTTACAAAGGAAAGGACTGAATTCAGTAAGGGTTTCCTTCTATTAATATATTTTTTGTTTTGTTTTTATAGACTTTACTACCTTTCCTTTAATGAGGAAGCCATGTAGGTATTACATATGTGGGCTTTTATGGGGTTAACTAGACTAGCTCAGTAAGACCAGGACTTTTTACTACCTGACAGCCTATATGTTGAATGAATCGCTCAGTGCTTCCATTCATGTTTGGCATCATGTTGATAGAACACCCCTAGGATTATGAAAACATATGTAGGATGTTGTATAAATAGCTTTCAAATCCAGGTATGCACCTAACTTAGATTTCTTGTTGACTTTCTACTGACGCCTAAAGAGATATACTACTAGAAATGACAAATCTCCATGAGGTCTGACATTGTGAGGCCCATGAATACTTGATTAGGTTAGGGTGGTATGAATTAGTGCCCCTCTAGACATTTTTGGATGTGCTTTGTCTTTACAAAGTCTTAACTTCATAGTCTATTTTTTATTAGCCAAGGGATTTAGCAGCTTTCTTCCATATGACAGCATTTGCAATTATAATTAAGAAATGTATTAAAACTAGAGTGAATTAATGTGGAAAATGGATGGTGGCTTGGGACTACATTTCCCAAACTAGGTGTGAAAGAATAACTCAGTTTGAGAAAAGGGAGGCGGATTCCAAAGCAAGAATAAAAATGTGAAAACATTCGAGGAATGCCCATGTAAAGTCAAGCTTTCATCATAGTGAACGTAAGTGATGAATGAAAATGATGCAAAGCATCTCAATAGTCCTATGTACAGTCCATCACTTCATGATGTGTTGGCTCTGTCAGTCACTATTTTTGATGTCACTGAGGGGATGCCCGAAGCAAAAATTATTGTATGAAATATTCAAAAGATGACAACAAAATCCTTTGGAATCTAGAAATTTTAGCCTCGATTTCCAGAGTCATGTGTTATGGATAAATCTTCCATAACTGGTTAGAAGGAAAGCCTTGCCAATTTCCTCAGGGATGAAGCAGCAGTTTTAATCCCTGATGGGACAGGAATGGATGCTGTCTTTTTCGTGAACTCCAGAGGACATATAGTTTGTCTTATAGCCACAGAAAGGGAAGTAATAAGCTGTTTAAGCCATGGTTGATTTAGTTGTAATATTTATGTAACTTCAGGATATAGCAGAGCAAAAAGGTATGAATTCTTTACAAAAGGTATTAACATTCTTTATACTCTCAAGAAAATACTTAGAACAGAGGAAGAAAATCTAAAGATGGATGCTTTAATCATCACTGAATTGCTCTTTCAATGATAGAAAGTGTCTTCTTACTTCCTTGTGATGCCATGAGAAAACAGACTTCAATGTTCTTCTATATTAAATGACTTCAAAAGACTGAAAAGCCCTTTTAAATCTGGTGATACTGCTACCAGCAACAATGGAACAGGTAGCTTTTATTAGCTTGACAGTGGCCAGTACTAAGTAACTTATGTCAGCACTTGGAAGTACTGAGATCCACTTAATAGCCATGCAGACAGGGGGAGCCTCACGTTCAGGAATGGCAATACTTCCAGACTCTTCAATTACTGATTAAAGGTTCCTTTAAACAGTTGAAGTGGGCTTGTGACCATTACTCCTATGCCTTCACATTTTGAAAATTATGTTTTTAAATAATATTTTCACTATTTAAAACAGTTTTTGAATTTAAATATATTTTGGGGTTTTTAATTGAAATAGAATTACATCATTTTCCCTCTTCCCTTTGTCCAGCTCTTCCCTGCTGCCGTCCCTGGAACCCCTCTTATATTCCCTTCCACTCTCAAGCTAACAGCCTCTGTCATATATATACATACACACACATATGTATACATATATACATATATATTATATTGTATATAGTGTGTATGCATATATGTGTATATTATAGTGTATATAGTACATATGTGTTCATGTATGTCTATGCATACATATATGCAATACAACTTTCTGAGTCCTTTTTTTTATTTGTGTGCATGTGGTTTGGGGGTAACAGGACAACAAATAGGGGAGAGATTCCCCCATAATCAGTTAGTGCTTTAACATGGGAAAGTGCATTTTATGCTTTTGTTGGCAATTATTTTTCTCTTCACGTGATCTTATTCTGTTTTTTTTTCCTTTATCAGTCAAGCAAATACAGAGATAAGAAGAAACTTACCTTAATTCCAAAATGCTAACAGAATTTCCCGAAGGAAATATTCGCCTTACAAAATTGAAGTCACCAACATACACACTACCATCAGGGCCAGAAGCTAAAGCAACAGGTGCAAAGAGTTTGTTGTTGTGGGCTGGGCCATTGCAGTTAGTGCAGGCTACACTCCTTTGGTGTCCATTACCCATTATGGTGGATATGACTGGAGGCTGCTGGGAAATGAACATGTTTTCCCCATTTCCTTTATGTATGATTCCTAGACACAATCAAGAAAGAGAACAGGAATTAGAAAAGTATTTGCCAAAAGTGAAGTTTTCTCTCAGAGTTCAAAACAGAAGGGAGCTTTGGCCTAACAGGAGAATCTGAGGGTGAATTGCATTACTATTAATTTTGTTCAAGTGTATAGACATGGCACTTTTCCCCAGTTTGTCTTTCTGTGAAGTAAGGAAATGCAAAGAGTCTCATGTCTTCCCTAATACTCCATCCAGGCAGAATTAGTCATGCTCTTTGGCATGTGCCCATTTCCCATAGCTCTATTGTAACACTTACCACATTGTGTGACACAGTTTTCCTCACTTTTCTGTCTTCCCCATTGTAACATGAATGAACTCCTTGAAGGCATATCTTCTGTCTTACTCCTTTCTGTATTTTTAGTGCCAATCCCCATGGCCAAGTCTTTATAAGTGCTCAGTAAATGCTGAAAATAGGCTTTGTGTCTCTTGTAGTTTCCTATTCCAAATTTCAACGATTTTGCAAACCTGCTGTGCCTGGGCAGAAAATCCAAGCAACAAGCACTGCTGTGCTAAATGGCACACACAAGTCAGTCCAGAATGAGCCAGGGCAGGTAAAACATCCATGTTGTGAGAAGGCATGCCAATGTGTCAGACCGAAGTAACTGACAGCATATGAATGAATACAGTTATATTGTCTGCCCTTCTTTATCCTCCCTTGTTTCTTGCTATCTATCTCCTCACACTATCTCATATTCTCCCTAAATGCTTCCTGAAATGTCTTCCTCAGTTCTCTTCCAACTTTCAGCTCTACAAAAGAAACTATTGATCATTCTGAGATAGGAATATTGCTGGTAAAAATAAACAACAACATAAAATATGCATGCCAAGGCACCGATATATACTTATAGATGGTCTTCCAGGAACTAGAAATTCCATCCATCATATGGTTTTTGGATTTCAAATTTAAGTATTTTTTATGTTCCCCCTCAGAATGATTGCACACAGCTTTTCTACACATGATTTGCAAGAGTAGCTATAAGTTTATACTCCAGCAAATTGATCTTTTATTACAAGAGTATGAGATAACTTTAGGGTCACTACTTACTTATTACTCTGTTGATAACTATATTAGCCCATAAGGACATTTTTTTATGATTTAGAATAACTAATTCAATATGACTAATAGGCCTGAATTTCATTTCCCTCTCAAAACATTTAAGTGTGATCAATACTTCAATTTTAATGAAATGGGAAGAAGTGGAGGAAACTGGAGTGACAGTTATACAACATCATTGAAAAGAAACTGCCTGATGTCTGTTCATTAGACATCAGAAAATGCCCAATATCTGGCCGATGAGAGTATGATACATTCTTTAGTAATTGAGGAAACCACTGTTTAGCATGTCAGTACTTCAGCAATTCACGGTAGGGTATACTATTCAAAAATCTTTCCAATTATTGGCTTGGAAATACCAGATTTGCTATTAACATCTATTTTCACAGGTAGATCTCCATTTTTTATATCAATATAATGGTATAGTTAACAACTGCCCTTAAAATGACATGTTATTACCAGGCTCCTGGCAATTTAAAAACTAAAGATGGCTATTCTAACCCATTCTTCTAAGCCTGCAATTCCACAACTCCCCTTTTCGATTAGAAAGCCCAGTACTCCATCAAAAAAGAAGAATGATTAAAGGAAATAAAACATAAGGCAATGTACTTTCTGATTACATCTCTACAATTGATGTCTTGCTTTCATGCAAGGTACTAAAGTGCCCATGTACTGAAATTACCATTTCTGTTAAAAGCTGAAGCAATCAGAACACAAATGGGCAAACCCCTTTTGTATTGCCCTGGAAAAATAGATCATTCTGAAGGGTGTTTTTGTTGTTTCAAGAATCTGTTTAACCTTCTATTACACAGAACCAGGCCATACCATCTAGCAACAATGATTTAACACCAATTCTTCTGCAAGAGGTTGCTCTGAAAATATTTTGTTTATGTTTCTGGAAATCTTGATCAATTACTGCTGCTTCTTTGCCGGTTTATTCTGCCATGAAGCGCATTTTGAAACAGGACAACATATACTATTTATATGAAGGCCAACTTCTTGCTAAGGATTAGGTGTCTTGTATATACTCAACAATGATATCTCACTGAATGGGATGCCAGAAACCCACGTTTCCCTTTTCTCTGCTACAACGTGAGAGCCAAGTTTGCACTGTAATAAAGTAAGCACATTTTATAACATACTATTCCTACCTTTCTGCTACCTTGCTCAAAAGTTCTTCTGAAGCTTATAAACAAGTTCAAAATAAAATTCCCCCTGGAAGCCAGTGGGTGGTGCTTTATGCTGATTTCAAAGAAGAAACCATTTTTCAGACTTATGACCAACAAGGGACGCAATACATATTTCTCTTACTATTTGACTGAGAGGGTATAAACACAAAGTGGGGGACATGCCAGCATGATCAATGGCAGTTTACATCTTCTCCCAGTAAAACCATTTGTCGTCAAACTACTGGCCTATCTGGGAGTCTAAGGAAATTTGCTATTTCAGATAGATAACAATGTACAATTAGTACCCTGGACTGTTCTAATACTGTTTAACAATTAGTTCCTAGGAAACACTAGAGGATGTTAGAAAGATTAATCTCTGTAATGAATAAGAATTTTAAAGAATTAAAAGGAATGAATATGCACTCTGTAATCATCAAAGGGTGTATTTGGAGGAAACAATGTTGAAAAACATGCATTTCTAGTGTTTTTATCACAGTGATAGTAGAAACTGTGTATGTCCATCAGGGTGAATATTTAGAAACATTTTTCCACAAGCAATGCTAATTGTCAGGTAAATATAGTGATGGTAACTGAAATGACAAATGGTCTGAATACAGTGCCTATTGGAAACTACCCACTGCATAATGATTTGGGAGCTAGAGTAAAACTGAGAATAGAATGGCAGCAGACATCCAATCTAATTATAGATGTCTTTTTAACCAGTGAGAGGAAATTGCAGGAAGATAGATTCTTGTTTCTAATCTACTATCTGTCTCAGATCAAAAAGGCTGGGTGCCTAAAGAGTTAGGCTTTTTCATGAGAGAAGTGGAATGGAGGAATTCAGAATGACATTGTTCCTGCCTTAATCAGTCAGAAAAGACCATCTGACCTGAGGGGGAAGAGCATTGCTTTCTAAATTGGTGTTCCCAACCCTGCTCCCTTACATTTATCATTCTTTCTTCTAAAACTGTCTTTGTGGGTGGGATTTTGACCTCAGAAACACCTTAAGACAGGCGTTTGCATTCAAGGTCAAACTGAAAGGCATCGGTAAAGCTGGCTTCAGATCTATTTCCTGGCAAGTGGGACCAGTTCTTGGTGAGAAACACAATGCTTCCACAAATGAGATGCTAAATGTGCAAATGCCCCTTGTGGGGTGAGAAGCTATCCAAAATAGTAAGGTTTCCTTCTCAGAATAAAATGATGAGAAAGGTAGAAACCGAAAGCAGATTTAGTGAGGCTTCAGGTAATGTAAGAGATATTTTTGTTGTGAGAAAATATCCCAAATGTGGGTTTTGGTGATCACAGGACAAGTACAAATTTACTAAGCATCATTTAAGTGTGCACTTCAAATGGGTAAGTTTTATGGTGTATAAATTATACTTCAATAAAACAGTTCAAAATTCTCAGAAGTAACTTCATACCTAATTACCTAAAAAGTAATTATGGGTGAATTAGAGATGTAAGGAATGTGTGGTTCCCAGAGCCAGCTTTCTGAATAGCTCCTCTCTGTTTCAGAGTCTGTGTGAAGCAAATGATAAGAAGATACAAAACCCGGAGCGCACAGCTGGGGGCTGGTTCCATTGAGGTCATTTCCCAGTTGGTGCTTAATGTCAATGACAGGCGTTTGAAAGAGACAATCCATATACGCCAATAAAAGTGAGTGGAAAAGTAACGGCTGCTTTAAATGTCAAACTCTTTCAAATCAAAACAACAACAACAGCAAAAAAAACTCTAATAATTTAATAAGTGGCATCTGCCCTTTCATTTTTGTATTCTGAAAACTGTGGCTCTCCTTTTGACTACTGAAAAAAAGTTGACATTTTATGTCTGTGCTTGAAGCTTTACTGTTAAAACAAACAAACAAACAAATTTGAAATAGAACTTAGCATCTTCCTTCAAGGGGGAAGGGGAGGTACATTGGTGACATACAGCCATGGACTTGTTCCCCTCTGTCTCACAATGGGGCTAGGAGAGGGTTTGCCATTCCATTGGTAGAGCAAATCTGGCTATCTTTGCTTATCAAAATTTCTGCATGGCTGTTTTTCACTATGTGTATGAATGAAATAAGATCATGGGCAGAATTATAACATGGAGCTCTTGGTTTCACAAAATAACTCAGATTTATTCCATAAATGTAGGGTGGATAGAACGGTGGCTGAACTAATGACACCTTCATTTTTGTTTTTTGAAAATGCACCCTGAAGTATATAAACCAGTCCAGGTTCTTAGAAACAGCCTCTTTTGACAAAAAGCAATACTGTTTTTGTGGTGAAAAGTTACAAGTAGAAGATGTTTGCGGAAAATCAGGATGAAAATTCTAAGGACCAGTTTCTAAGCTGAATGCAAAAGTAAGTGGAGGAGTTGGAATGAAGCTGTCATGGCCAGAGTAGAACAACCAGCATGAACTCAAGGGATACATGTGATCCTTTCTCATGACTGATTTTCTTATTGACTCAAGGATTCAACTACAAACTAAAGAGAAGTGATAACAGTTAGTGAGAGTATTCTGATTCTGAAATGCTACAACGAACTCAGCATCAAATTATAGTACCCATATGCAGATGTATTAACTTGGACATCTCTAAGTGTTATCCTTGTAGGTGACTTCTCTTACACTTGACAAAATTTTCAACAACAAATGTGTATTAAGCAGTATTAGGAAACTGGTATCAATACAAGTTTTTTTAAAAGTAGCTCACCACTTTGAGGATTAAAAATATGATGTTTATTCAAGGACCAGCCTCCTAGGTTAGATGCATCCATCTCAAAGCCCTGTAAAACGACTGTCCTTTGTTCCCAGAGAATAATGTCAGGGCACATCTCATATTCATATCCCACAGACACTGCAAAAAAAAGAGTTAATAGCATGTTAGATAATTGTAGAGTATTTACTCCATGTTCACACTGGTTGATAATTATGTGGTTGTTGTATTTGATATTGATTTCTGATTTGGGGTGAAATTTAATAACAAATGCCTTTCATTTGGTATAGTCTAGAACTGTACTTAGAATAGGTATTGGTTACTCCCAAATGACCAATTAGTGAATGCTGGGTACATTTGTGAAGCATTAAGTGAATGGAAGCTGTTGTACATAGGTAACATATACACATGAACATTCAACTTCATTCTGGGCTTTCTGATTAGATTCTGCTCTGTAAACCTGAAGAGAGATGCTCTCTTAGAATTAAGTGCACACAGTGTAATTCCTCTCAGTGCTTTTATGGGAGAAGTATAGGATAAAGCTGGTTTCTCACTTCTCTAGAGTATAAAATGCATCCAGGACACGGACTTTGGAGTACCAAATCACTTATGTAACACTTAAATATGTATGAAACTAATAAAATTGGTTTAGTCAATTCATATATTTTCTGTACCAACAGCCTTTACTTTACTGTGATGTCTGAGTTTGCTTAGAGTGCTGCAACTGTAAATTATACTTTGTGTATACTATGCTTTTGTTTCTGCATATAGTGTACCAATGGGACATCACCCAAGAATTTGGCTTCAACTCCTATGCTCCTATGAAGCACAGATGTTGTGCATTAAATGTAGAACTCTAGTATGCCTCTAAAATGGGAAGTGCAGAATGTGGTATCTTGGATGTCTCTGTCCTACTGAAATATGTATAGCCCAAACATACCAAGTCATAGTCATTTTCTCAGTTGGTGAACCTGCTTACCTGTCAGTACCCCAGATTTCTGTCTTATGAATTTCAAAATGCTTTCTATCTTCAAAATGTTCTAAGCCTGGCTTAGAGAACTGACTCATTACACTGCAAATCCCAAAGGTGCTCTTGCCTCTCTGGCAGCTTAAAATAGACCCAGTTGGTCTGTCTTCTAATACTGCTTTCTGGTACCAGTCTCTACCAGATCTTTAGATGTCCTTGGAGAGCTCATTTCCTCCTTTGCTGTTCGTTTATGAACTGGTAAAGAAAACAGGTGCTTAAGCAATGTCAACATAATGGGTCAAAAATGAAAAATGAAAACAAACTATTTTGGGTTACTGGCATTATTATATGATCAGAAAAATAATTAAACTGATTTGCTTGTGTATGTGTATGTAAAAGTCCATATGCAGGTAAGTCAAAATATTCCTAAGATTATGAGTATACTACTTTCTCTAGTTTTATAAATGTATGGCCAATTTGAAGTTGAAAGTTACATTTCTTCTGGACCCTCAAGCCAATAATGCTCAGGAGTAAGAAATCACAATAGTTCTCACTGGGTGTAGCTTATGATTAGAAGGGTCATACAGTTGACATTAAGTTTGCTGTTATTGTTTTGAAATCCTTAATAGTTTTAGGGAAGGAGTGTGTATTTTCATTTTTGTTTCACTGGGCCTTACAAATTGTATAACCAGTTCAGATGTCACTACAGTTCTATCAGCTATCAGCTGGTGAAGACTCATGGGAACTTATTTTTTTTTTTTTTGGTTTGGATACATGTTTGTGTATGTTTGCATGTGTGTGGAGTCTAGAGGTTGACATCTAGTGTGCCTTTATCAGTAGCTCTCTACCTTATTGTTTTTAAATTTTAAATTTTAATCAATTCTTTGTTTGTTTGTGTGTACATGTACCTGTTCCAGATGTGCATGTGGATGTTAGAGGACAGCATATGTGAGTCAGCTCTCTCTTTCCGACATGTGGTTTCCAATCCTCTAACCCAGATCATCAGGCTTGCCTATAAAGTAC
This sequence comes from Peromyscus leucopus, assembly GCF_004664715.2. NCBI lineage: Eukaryota > Metazoa > Chordata > Mammalia > Rodentia > Cricetidae > Peromyscus > Peromyscus leucopus. The sequence continues at coordinate 108,808,539 of NC_051083.1, forward strand.
CATTACCAGCTGAGCCATCTTGTTGGCCCGACCCTTATTTTTGATGATGGGAGCAGTCTATTGGTGAATGAGAGCTCGTCAGTTCAGCAAGACTGGCTGACTAGATAACCCAGTGATCCTCTTTTTCATGCCTTCTCAGTTCTGGGATTACAAATGCATGCTATCACAACTGGCTTTTCTATGGGTTTGGGGGACTGAAGTCAGGCCTCCTTGCCCTTTATCTATGAGCCATCTCCCCATTTCTGCAAACTCATTTTTAATTTTAGTCTCTACTAGGCAACATTATCAAGAGAGATCAGTGGACAAGGACAATTACCAGTCATAAAATGAAAGTAATCTCGAAATGGAAATTGTTAGAGGCTTCTCTGTCTAATGCTGTTCTCTGAAGATGAGAGTGAATAGGATCTCTCAGCTAAAAGAAATCTCAAAGGTAATCCCTGTTGTACTCATGTCATTAATCAATGCAGTCTACAATCTTCCTGATATCTCATCATAGCTGTTCTGCTGGCTAAAATCACTCAAAACAGTTGATTTTAGGCCAAGAGAGGAAAAACTTTGACTTTCATATCTGCCATTAAGTAAATTTTGGGTCTCAGGCAAATTCTTCTTCATCTCCAAGTTGGGAGAAGGGCAGTAAAATTGGTCCTTCTGCTATTATGGGTTATGAAGTATTTACTTGTGACTCTTGTGAACAATTTCATGGATAGTCTTCCTAGAAAAGTGAAAATATACACAAAATTTTGTGTACCAACCTAGGAGGTTTGTTGTCTTGCTGTCCAAATAATACTTCTGGATTGAAGACACATGTATTAAATAATTATTTTTACTTCCCCTTTATCATTAACTCTATATGATTCTATATTACACTCCTTTTACATGGTGTTTGGTAAGTTCAAGTTTAGGATTAAACCAACAAGCCAAATAGTGCAATGTATCTCATGTTGGAAAGATCAGGTGGTTAGAAAACACATTAAAGAACATATTGCTGTGTAGAATGACATGATTTCTGCTTCTTTTGCCAATGTTTAAAGTCTTGATTAATAAATAATCACAACACCAGTAATTACCAGTTCCTTCAACGCCATCATCTCATTCCCCATAGTATGCCTGGCAATTATGGGATCTGCCTTCTGTACATTGGAAGCCTGGTAAGCTCCTGTAGAATCCTTTTTCCGGAAGGTGATTGTGTAGTTTTGCAAATAAATAGTGTGCCTTGGTGACCTCTGATGATGGTGTGGAGCCTGCTTTTTCCCTCTTAGTAACAGTTAAAGATCATCCAAACTCGGCAGCAGGAAATGCTTACATAAAGCATCAATTAAATAGTTCTCAATGCAATGTTAATGAGACACACATACTCTTTTCACCTCCTTCTATCTGCTCTGTGAATTGCTCTCCAGTCCGCAACAAAAAAGTGCATTGGCTGCAAACCCCACAATTATATTACTTTTTTCTCCCCAGTCACAGCAAATAGCAACAAGGCAACTACTTAATAAGTTCCCTCTAATTTTTATTAGATTTACTTTCTCCTGAGAAAGCTCTATGAGCTAATAAAGTTATAATTTATACTTAAGACTTGTCCAAAATTCCAACTGACTTTAATGAGAATGGCTGTGGGTTGGTGTATTTTTGTGTGCAACTCCTTACTCAGAGTAACAAGGCAAGGTTTCTTTCTGACAGCAGCCCACTTTAGCTTAATCCTGGAACTTAGAATTGGCTTCTGAGAAGGAAAAGTTTCTCTCCATGATGCTGAACTGCTCTCCAAATGCAAGGGGACTGGCAAATGTAATAGCAGCCCAATCTTCAACTTCTTCTCATGGAAGCAGACTGCAATGCACTAAAGCCCTAGTGTTTTGTATAATTAAATACAGCAAAAGGAGAGTTATATTGGATCCAGTGCTAAAAATGCTAAGCCTTGACACAACATTCTGCTCAATACCATGACAGCTGCCATGCTAAGTAAGCAGAGTGGACCATGACCAGTTTCTGGCCTGTTCCCTATAGCATTTGATCATTAACACAGCATTGTATAAGTCACAGATTCAGCCTGTGGCACTCTGGAGCAGAGCTAGAAAAACTAGTATAATAAGAAAGCAAACAATAATTCAACAGTATTGCAGACTGTAGAAGTGGTTTAGACTGGCAGTGAGTAGGGATAGGTAGGCAAACAGTCATGGGCTATACTGCACAGGGGCTGGCACAGTGCCTCATGATGGTGTAAATATATTGAAAAGGCAATTGGGAAAAAGTCAATATGGAAGAATACGTTCTTTGAGTCATGTGGCATACTCCTTTGTGACAACCTTAATTCCACCTAGAGTTCTGTCTTTTTGTATTTTTTGTTTCAGAATCTATGCAGAGATAACAAGTGAATATTTGTTAAGCACGAGTCACTACTTTTTGCAGAGGGCTGTGTCTTCTGATCACAGGTGCATATCTCTGACTTCATTGTTAGTCTTCCTGCAAATCTTACACTGGCATATTAAGAAGACTGAATGCAAAAAACTAGCTTGTTCTCTCTGAGGGTTTTGAAAAGAACACCCTCTTAATGTTTATTTTACTTATGTGGGAAGCATTATTATTATTATTTTTTACCACATGTGGACTATAAGAAGGCTAAGGGGCCACACTGTCCATGACATCCAGTTTAATGACTATATCATTCATCTATAATGACTAGAATAAGGGATTGACATTAAGTAGCCAAGGTAAAAATACAATGTAACAAAGCTGCTGTGTAAAATATGACAAGATTAAGCAGAAGATTTTCAATAGCTTCAGGCCAAGGCTTCAGAATTCATAATGCTTGCATTTATGAAAGTAATATATAATTAAAAGTGGTCTGATAGTCAGTAGAAAAATTTGTGTTACTTCATGAACTCAGCATGCATCTAGAAATAATTTGAAGACATTTAAAGAATAACTGAGAAAATGAAAATTTTTTTCTTCAAAAGAAGCCATTCAATAGAACAATAAATATTTTCCATTACATCTATATTAATGCAAAACCAGAAAATGACAGAAAACAAAATACCTGAAGAACCAAAGAAGGCCATAATGACAGATCAAAATTATGTTGATAATATGTTATCTATTGTAAACAAGTGAGTGCTCTCACAGGTGTATCTTTTCCTATTCTTGAGTAATTTATCATAGGATAGCTTGGCATCAGAGGTTCCTTGGTTTGACATGCTGCCTGATTGCCTGAAATACTTTGTTTATCTATAATTCCTAGTTTATTAGGACTGTCTACATCAGGTGGTGGGTTTTGTATTGAGTGACTTTTCAGCATTTATGGAAATAGTCATATAGTTTTCAACTTTAATCTATGATAGTGAGTTATAGCAATAGATTCCCCAATGTTGAACCACCACTGTGGTCCTGAATTAAATCCAACCTGATCATGATACAGTATCCCTTTTGCCAGTCACTGGATTTGACCTGAGCAGCACTAATACTTTACTTAGTATATGTACCCTAAACATTCACAAGAAAGGGTTATGCAAGATAATATTAAGAGATATGTAGTTGGACAGTTAGAAAAAAGGCATCTAGGAGTGTGAATAGCTATTCAAATGTTTCATATGAGTCTGTCTACTGAAATCCAATGTTGTAAGATTGTTTTCTGGGTGATTTGTTCAAGTCTAGTTGCATAAAGACCAGAAAGATGCTCTGGGATCATATACAAATTTCTGAGTACCTTTGTGTGCCTTTGTACTTCTTTTACTTTGGAGCCATATCATTCCACTACACAGGCAAGGCTAAGGGGTCACTTTTGACTTTATTCATTTGTTTGTTCAATCATTCAACAAATATGTAATATTTATTGAGTACCTCTTATTGACAGGAACTGTATGGGGGGCACTTGGGATATGAGGATGAATAAAACAGAATAAGACAGAATTCCTCCTGGCTCAGCTTATATTCTAGTGAAAGAAAAAATATGAAAGAAAAATTAACAGCACACTCACACACATACATACGTTTTGGTAAAGGTTACAAAGAAGAAAATGTGTAATATTAGGAATGATTCTAACAAGGGAATTTATGTTGGATGGGAAAGACAAAGAGAAGAGGTTTACCTAACGAGCCTTCCCTCCCTTGTGGGAGACACATTTTAAGACCTTTTACTGGATGCCTGAGACTGTGGATAGTATTAAACCTCTATGCTGATATTTTTGTCTATGTGCCCTGCAGCATTGTCACACAGTAGTCAGAGTTAATCTATCCTTCCATGTTTCATGCTGTGGTGTCTCCTTCACACAACTATTCTTGTGCTTTGGAGTCATTAAGTAAATTAAGCGTTAACTGAACACAAGCACTTCAATAGCTTGGCAGTTGGTTTGATAACTGACACTACTATGGGATACTAATAGGCCATTAGCATATATACTATGGATATGCTGGACAAAGAGATAATTCTTTCCTTGCTTTTGAGATTATTATTGCTATGTGTTCATGCTCCCCCCCTCTCTCTCTGTGTGTGAGTGTGTGTGTGTGTGTGTGTGTGTGTGTGTGTGTGTGTGTGTGTGCATGTGCCATATTGAACACAGGGAGGTTAGAGGACAACTTTGTGGAGTCATCTCTTTCCTTTTCCCTCTGCATGGGTTCTAAGGTTAGAACTCAGGTCATCAGACTTGCATGTCAAGTAGTTTACTTAGCTGAGCCATCTCACTGGCCTGAAATTATTCTTGTCTCGGCAAGATGGAATGGTGAGAGATATCATTATGCTGCTCAGAATGGCATGCAGCCTAAAACTGCATGGAGTATTTATTTCTAGAAAATTTCATTTAATATTTTCAGACTTCAGTTCACTGAGTAACTGAAACCAAGAAAAGTGAAACCACAGAGAAGAGGAGAGGGACTACTGTATAGAATCACCTTGACTAACAATGGGCTTGTGTTTGCAAGCTGAAAATATTTGGAGTAAAAATGCACTTAATACACTTAACCCTCTGTACATCAGAACTTAGCATGACAGCTCTCTGTATAAGATAAGTTATTTACTCTTGTAATTCAGTGACTGACTGGGAACTACAGCTTTCTGCTGCTTCCCAGCAACACCATAGAATGTAGTACTGCACATCACTAGCCAGGGGAAACATCAAAATTCAAAGTATAGCTCTTACTAAATCCACATTGCTTTTATGCTACTGCAAGATCATGAAATAGAAAAATTGTAAGTTAACCTCTCACGAGCTACAGGGGAACTGTCTTCATAGGGAAAACCATTTTAGGCAGAAAGAGTAACATGTGTTGAATATGTTGATACTTGGCATTTATATGAAATTTAAAGAAGGTCAGATTGGTTGGAGTCACTTTCTCTCCAATGCATCAAAAATAAAGAACCTCAATTATTCTCAATCTCATCTAGTAAAAAGTAAAACAAAAGATTGCTCTCCTTTATTATCATTTAGACAATTTTGTTTGGGTAGGAGTTTCAAGAAAGAGCCTCACCTTGGAAATGGGCTTTTAAAAACGGGCTTGAGTAAAAAGGACGGAATGTTGCAAAGACAAGAAATGTCCTTTTACTCTCAAAAGCACCTAGTTTTGATTGATAAATTATATTCTCACCAAATCTTGAAGAACTATTATTGTAATATCTTGGGATGAGTTGGTAGAAAGGAGTGGAAGGCAAGAATAGTTGTAAAGGCTGACTTGATCCGTAAGTTGTATGTTTTGATAAATCATGGTATTTTTGTCTCTAGATTCTATCATCTTACAAATGGTTTTCAAAATTTTATTCCTGAATGCCACATGAAAGAGTTTGTTGATTGTGACCCACCATACATATATACATATGGTAAAACGCACGCACGCACGCACACACACACACACAAACTGAAATAAAGTGTTCCTCTGAAATATTCTCTTATAGATACTTTCTATTGTGTTCTGTCACTTTTGTCCTATTATTAGCAACTAAATCATATTCTATTATTCCAAAAATGCTGCTAGACTTATGAAATGAGTTTTACAATCTAACTATGAGTGTGACCAGACTGAAATGGACACATAGTACTTGCTTACCAGAGTATTAGGTCATTTAAAAGCCTCAGGAAGTCCTAGGCTTCCTTACTTTAGAGATTCCATATCATTTTAAAATGAACACAACTGCTATCCCACACTAAACATTTCATATTTAAGTTTGAAAACTGAAGAGAAGCTGAGAAGCTGACATGATGCTTGGCTTTGCAGACACTCACTTAACATTCATTTGTGGTGGTTTCTCTGCTTTTCTTTTCATACTTTGCTTTAAGGTTGCAAGCATGTAATTGTTCCTTAAGAAATTGAAAGCCTAGGCACTGTGCCTATAAAGTTGACAGTCTAATACAGTTCTGCTCTCAGTTAACAATTATGAATTCATCAGTGGAAAGAAATGATGAAAGATTATTATCTCTGTTAGCTTTCCAGACAGAAAGCCACTGGGGCATAGAATTGGGTGCTTGTTAAGGTGGGGTGTTCCCTCATTGGGTCAAGAGTGACAGCAGAAAAAGACACACAGGGTTAGGAGAGCTGAGTTGGAATTCCTGCTCTATACAGGCTTTTAGGCTCTTTTTGAACCTCAGTTTTTTCCTCTGGATATTGGAGGTCTTATTAATTGTGCCATGCCTACCAAGCAGGAGTGCTATATGGATTAAAATGAAATAATGTATGTGAAAGTACCTTGCAAATTGTAAAGCACTCCCCATTTATTATTAAAATATTCAGTGGGTACTGTTCTTGTGGCTGCCCAGCTTGCTTAGGTTTTACTGAAAGAAAATTTATGAACACTAAAGCATCATTCTCAGGAATGTTTTGTGTGCACAAAGCAGCCATAGCTTAGCACCTATTACTATTAATGTTCCCCTGTTTCTTTCTAACACAATTTAGACAGACTCCTATGCATTCGGAACCTTTAGGAAGTCTAGTTCTTGCAGAAACACCACTCTTTCTTGCCAAACTACTGTACTAAATAATTTTGCAATCATTGTTGCCAATAACCTTGAAGAAAAATAGGATTGTTTATAGCAGTGCTACTAAAGGCAGATGGCTGATTTCCTGAACTTCCAGGACTCTAAACCGCTGCAATTTAATTTAATTAAAATGAAGATCAGGCAGAATGCATTATTATACATTGATAATGTATGCAGACACAGGCGGACATAGGGAATTATTTTGACAAAATTCACATAATGGATGCAGATCAGAGGCCCTGAACAAGCCAGTTCATCAAATTAAATATGCCGTCTCTAGAATTTTAACGGCATCATGAGCTTAACAATAGTGATTTTTTTTATATTGTTTTGCAAGCCATAGAGTTGGGAAGGAAACTAACTAAATAAAATACAATGATTCCCAGACATTATACTTTATTTAGAGCCAGGGAATGAAGCACTAAGGCCAAATCATTTCAAATGCTCACATGGAGTTTTCAGCAGGGCAGTCTTGTCCATGAATCAGACAACAAATTCTTTAAGCTGGGTGAACTACTGATTGCAGCTTTTGTAGTGAACCTTAGGGTGAGTTTTACTCTTCTTCTGCTTGATCAATAAAGTACTTGGATTAATAAATCTTATCAGTTGTCATCAACACTTCTTTTAGTAAGGAGTCCAAATAATCCCTATTGGTAATTTATTCACTCTTGTGTTATACCAGTTGCAAAGTCTCTTTCATTGCAGAAAATGATGGGATAGCCTAGGATTTTAAACACCTCCTACGTTTCCATTATGGTTGTCTTTCAACACTTCAGTCTTCTTTCGTGACATTCTGGTACTTAGATATCACACCAATTACCCACAGCTTAGTTACATGGGAAGCAAGATTGCCACATTTCAAACTAAGCAGCATTTCAATTTAGATATTCTCCATCACTTCAAATTCAGCTTATTTAAATTTGGACTCCTCTTAGTCCATCATCCTGAAATAGGTGGGCCAGAGATTGACAGTTAATTGGTATGAGAAGGAACAAGAGTTAAGGCCTTCTTGGCCATAGTCTTAAACTCTTTGCTATAAGTAGACCATTAAGAATGATGGCTAAGGCCATCATTTCTTATTGCTGCTGTGAAAAAAATGTTACACACTAAAAGAATTCAAATAAAATAATTTTGTCACCTTACAGTAGAAACAGTCATGAGTCTCAAATGGTTCTGAATGAACAAAATCCAAGGTATTAGCAGAACTAAGCTAACATCCACAGACTTTAAGGGTACATCCCATATTTATGTTTGCCACTAGCTACAAGAGTCCACTCATATTCCTTGTTTTGTGGTTTCCATTCCCCATTCTTCAAAATTGGCACTGTTTATCTGTCTCTCAGTGTCATTTACATAATTGTATCTTTCTATAACTCCAATCTCTCCCTCTGTATCTCTCTGACACTTTCAAGGCCTTTCTGATACTATGGAGTCTAGACAAAGTAGTGCAATCTCTAATCACATATTCCAAACTAATCAGCAAACTGAAATTTGTTTGTAACCTTAATTGTCTTTTGTTATGCAGGATGACATACTTAAAGGTGACAGGTGGCCATTTTAGAGAAGGTTTGTTATTTTTATGTTACCAAATAGCTACATTAAGAGTTCTGAATTTAAAAACAATCTGAGCAATGTCATATATAACACCATTGTTACTATTTGGTAGAAAACTTTGTCAATTTCCATTCATCAGTATACTAATTATAAAATGCTGCCATGTTTGTGCAGAGTATGTTCTAGATGTGAACATATCATTCCAATAATCATACATTTATTACCAATGCCTTCATACATTTATCACTTGAATTTTTTAGGGGTTCACAATCCTTCTTCAGAGTAGTTGATTCCCCTATTTAATTATATCACTTATTTAGGTGTTTTACCATTATTAGAAAATTATCTTAGTCTCTATGATGGAAGGAGAATTTACTTGTTCTAGGGGTAAGGCTACCCCCATTGTTTGTCCAATGCAGACTGGTCAGACCTGAAACCATATACACACAAAAACAAAAAAAATTGACTTAGGAAATTGTATTTATTTGTATTGTTTGATTGCACAGTAGTAATTAAAGAAAAAGAGGCTATTAACTTGAGTGTGGGGGGCACAGGAGGGGTTTGAGAGTGGGTAGCTAGGAGGGGCTAGAGGGAGGAAAGAGAGAAAAGAAAGTGATCTAATTATATTTTATTTAAACATATTAAAATTATTGTAAGGAAAAGAAAACACAAATAACAGGTTAGTATAAGTCATGAACATATGTAAGTTATAGATAAATGCTAACGTATATTATAGATGAGACCTATAAATATAAGACAAACTAGGGTTTTCCTTTAATAAAGATTGATGTTTTCTTTTTACTTATTTACTAACCTTTTTCTAAACCAAATACTTTTAAAATGTGTTAAAAATGTGGTGAACACTAAAAATAAACAATCAACCGTTTTCCTTCTCAAGCTAAGAAAAAGAAGATGGAGATAAAGAATATGTAGTAAATAAAGTCTCTTTAGCCACCAGTCCCTTAAATCATGGCTGACAGGGACATTCCCTACAAGGCAGATAATCCATATTTTAGCTTAGGTACTGTTTGTGCAATTATTTTAGCCTTTTTTTTTGGGGGGGGGAAGCTTTGCCAGCTTTCTTGCTCCACTCTAAAATTTTCCCTTAAGTGTATAAAGAACCATTGTTTAACCTTACACTTTGGATGTTTCTAAAGTATTTCATTACCTATTGCTTTTATTATTATCCAATCCTTACAAAGGACCAATAACATACATTAACATTATTTTACTTAAAAAAATCGAGATTATATTTACAAATTTCTGCCCTCCCCTTTCCTCCTTCCCAAACCTCCCAGATGGCATTTTAATTAATGCTGTTTTACAGTCAGAATGACAAACACAGGCAAACAGTAGGAATGAAGAAGTCAATATTAGAATATACACATTATTTTTTTGCTTATATATGTGGCTTACATGTTTCCTTAATTATAGATGAATGTATTAGCGGTTCCCTCATTGAAGATGACTAACTAGAACAAAGAAGGGTTAGAATATTTAGTAATGGAGATATTTAAAAAGAAGAGATGCAATTCATGTATAAAATGAGGTTGGTGATATGGTACGGTCAGAAGCTAGAGTGATACTTCATTCAGTAAAATGCTTACTGTGTAAGCACAAGGATCTGAGTCCAATCCTCTAACTCCATATACAAAGTCTGGTGCTATAATCATAATGTTGGGAAGCAGAGATAGGAGGATACCTAGGGCTTACTAGACAGCCAAACTAGCCAGATCCTTGAGTTCTAGGTTGATTGACACATACTATCTCACAAAAAGACAGACAGGGAGTTATTGAAGAAGACACTTGACATCAATCTCCACATACATTTGTACACATGAATATCAGCGCACACATGTACACATGCAAACAAATTGTGCAGTCACTGAAGAAAATAGTTGGGGTGTTTCTCAGGAATTTAAACATTGTATCCACACTATCCATAAATCTATGTATATATGCAAAAGAATTAAAATCAAGTATTGAAATAAATACTTGTATACAAATATTTCTAGGAGCACTACTCAAAACAGACAAAAAGTGAAAACAGTACCAACGTCCTTGAGTTGATAAATGGACAAACGCGTGGTATATGCATATAATAGAATATTATTCAGTCATAAAATGGGAGAAAGCACAGCTATATGTGATTACATAGATGAGCATTGGCAATGTTATGTCCAGTGAAAGAAGCCAAACTCAAAAGACCACTTAGTGTATGGTGCTATTAGCTTGAAAAATACAAATTAGGGAAACATGGGAAGAAAGAAAGGTGATGGATAGATTTCAGGTCCAGGGGAGAGAGAGGTGTGAAGAGCAACTGCCAATATGTGTGGAGTGGCATTGTTGGGGTAATGACAAAAAATATTCTGGATTTATGTATTGGTGATAGTTGAATAACATTTTGAATTGTGCTAATTGTCTTCTCTAAATGTAGGGAAGGTTTTATGGTGTGTAAATTATGTCCCAACCAAAGCTGTTATTTTTTTTAAAACAGGTTCAGCTTCATGTATAAATCTTGTGAAATGATATTAGAAATTATAATAGTTAGCTCTTCATTAGGCTGTTGGATAAATTTGTACATGTTATAGCTTAAGAAAATAATAACCTCAGGAGGCAGAACCAGTTGGATCTCTGTGAGTTTGAGGCCAGCCTGGTCTACAGAGCGAGATCCAGGACAGGCACCAAAACTACACAGAAAAACCCTGTCTCAAAAAAGAAAAAAAAAAGGAAATAATAACCAATGGCAACATCAACAATTAAACTAATCTCTAAATCTAGCAGAGGACTAAGGAAGTTCCTAAAGAATTGGAAGATAAAGAGCTAGAGAGAAATGTAAGAAGTTTTGGGGTGTTCTGCCTAGCAAAACACACTAATATCTGGGGTTGAAAAATATGAGGCTTTGGATATATATCAGTCATGATCACAGCAGGAATCGGGCACTGCTTACTAAGAGTTTGAATGAAAGTGTGGGCAAAGCTAAAGGAAAAGAAGTGGAAGAATCTCAGATTGGTGGCACTGGGCAGTATTGGGAGGCCTTCTTGCCTTAGAGGAGCAAGGGAGAGAATGATGACACAGAGATCAGAGAGAGCTTTGTAACATGTGACTACTCAAAAGGAAGATAGTCTGAACCTAGAGAAGGAGTCTGACTCTAGAACTTTCTTATAACTGCTCCACTCAAGAGGGAGTACTGGCTGGCCAGTAGCATATTAGAAGTTAGCCTCATGGTAGAGTTCTGAGTTACAGGGTTTTTCTATGCTGTACATTGACTGGCTTACATAATTTGATATTCCTTCTAATTGGAATCTGGATACAAGATAAATTAAGTCAGCAGAATAGTAGGTGAAGACCTGAGAGAAAGGGAATGTCGTTAGCATAATAGTAGAGGTACACTCACTAATAAGTAAGATCCAGTCCCTACTGGAGGAATCAGTGAACTCTTGTTGAAGAAGGGACTGAGGTGATCCAAACATGCCCGTGTTCCTTGTATTCTACTAAAGTTCAACATAGATTATATTGTTAGTCAAATATATGAATCTTAACTAGGCAGAGAAAAGACACCAGATCTTTCATTTTCCACTGGAAAAGGAGAAGAATTTGATACACTATAGTCTAAAAAGTATTGCTTAGCTATGTGGGGCTATAACATAGCAAACACTTCCAAGGAAAGATGTGGAAATAGCTCCTCCAGAAATTCAGCTTCTAATCTGTCCTTAGACTTCTGGGCAATATGGTAATATTTTGAGTCAAGCTTATAAGAAAAATCAAAAGTAATAAGAAATTAGGATGATGTTTTTTATTTAACCTAAAGAAGTAATAAGTTAATGGAGTCTAACCATCTTAGACATAAATGATAATAAGTAGAGATGCCTATATGTTAGAATTTTGTAGATTCTAAGTGGAAATGACAGTCTAAATGTCAAATTCAAAAACAAGGCCTGCAGAACAGCACACCAAAGGTCACTGTTAGAAGGCAACATTCAGTTCTGGAGACAGTTATAAGTTGGATATTGTGTGATTCCTGTGGTATGCTACTTTCATGAAATTAAAATAATTTTTAAGCAAAAATATATCGAAGAGGAATTCCAAGCAGGTCCAACGTGGGTGTATACATTAAAAAGAAATCAATAAATATTCCAAATTCAAATAGATACAATCTATTATATTGTTTTGTAAGCAAAATATTGTTATTTAAATAGAAATACTTCAACATACCCAAAGCTTCTGCCAGGCCCCAAACCTTCTGTCCATAGATGTCTGTCTTGTTCCAAGCAAATGTGTAGACAAGATTAATTGCAGCCGGAAACCACTTCTGTGTGAGTCGTCCTTCCACAGCTACTGTAAGGTGTACTTTAATCATGCCCACAGGAATCGTTGAATGTGTCAAAATGATCCGTAGCAAAGTTTGATATCCGGGTGTTCGACTGCTCAGGTAACTCAGCCTCACAAAGCTGGAAGGAATGGGTATTTCCTCCTGTACAACCTAAAATTGAAATACACACACACACAAAACAAAACAAAACAAAAATTAGCTCTCCAGTGGTCACAGGTAGGAGAAGCCATGTTTTATTGTCTGAGAAACAGACTAAAGGACAGTGAATACTGGGAACTACTGATGTCAAGTCATGTGTTCTCAGATTTTTATGAGACTGGGCAACCAAAGGTTTTGAATTTTCTATCAAATCTGAATGAGAATGAGAAATATAGCCAATGCTACAGATTGCTCTCATCTTCTGCTACCAGGAATGATTGTAAAGAACAATTTTATTCTTTCAACAGTGTTCCAAAAAATTGCTTAGCAAGAGTCGGGAAAGATCACATTGCTGAATGTCAAGCAATTCAGTGCTCTGGGCTCTATTAAGGGGTTTTCTTTTTTATAAACACACACACACACACACACACACACACACACACACACACACACACACACCTTTGCTTGCTGATATGTCACATATCTCAAATTCATTGCTTATTTAGGCTGGGCTTTCTAAGAGGAAAGATCGCAGATGCAGGCTCAGCAAGTGATATTTAATGACAAAGATTGTGGGATCCCTGGAATTAATCTTCACTGAAGTCATCAAGTTTGTTTACTTTTGAGCTTTGGAATGATCTGGCAGGTCAAATTTTTAATCACAGTTTTTTTTTTCACATTTTTCTTTGTGACTGTATGTACAAATGGCTAGATATAAGTTCTCCAACTTGGCACCAATGAGAAAAACGAAAATTCCCACTAATTCCTCTGTAAATCTTGTAGTAAACATTGGTTTCAGAGTGAAAATGCCATTTGGCTTTGTAAATTAATTGCTATTATTTGTTTATTACTGCAGATGGAGTTAAATATCAAAAACTGGTAACTAAAACTGAATCTTATATTTCATTATTTTCATTTTTCAAAACAAAATAGCCGAAGAGGCCATTTTATTCAGTATATTTAACATAATGTGGAGTGTGTAAATATTTTTTGTCTTGTTTCATTATTAACATGTAAATTGGTCCACAGAATTGACTGTTAAACACAAAGCAACACATACTTTTCCACGTTTGGATATTTTTGTTATTTCTAATCACCCAATCTCTCTTGTAAACCCTTTTTAAAAAAGATTTGTTTATTTTTAATGATAATTTTTGTGTGTGTATCTGTGTGTCTGTGTGTATGTACATATGAGTGCAGGTGCCCACGAGGGCCAGAAGAGGGCATCTGATCCTATGAAGCTTGGAATGAGACTTGGATTCTCAGGAAGAATAACAAGTACACTTAACTGCTGAGTCATCACTCCAGCCCCTCTTTTATACTCTTTGTCCAGTACTTTCATCTCTACACTATATGTTTCATATTAAAATTGTCTACTGCCTTTTTTCGTATTCTATCTGTATTTAGTGATAGCACATTTGTTTCCTTAGTATTTCATTTCCATAAGGAAATACATAATTCTAACTTTGAAAACCTTTGTGTTAAACAAAGACCTATACTTTCTAGTGATATCTGTGGAAGAATTAGATATATTCATTACTTTCCTGCTTTTCTTATTTCCTAAGGAAAAGTGTTAGAATAGCCAGAAAGGGTTATTTTTGTGTGAGGTCTTCTTTAGTAGGGAGTTCTGAGAGCTTTGGGGCTGTTGTGATGGAAGTAAAGTCAACTCAGTCTTGGAGTGTCTATTGAGCTCTTTTAGGAGTACACTTCTTGATTTTTGGATATGTAAGACTTATAAGTCCATTTATGTGGCATCCACTTTTAAATATCATAGAATGTTTCTTTAATGTTGTTAGGAATGGTACTATGACTATCAGAGTGGCTTAAAACTGAATGTCCAATAAATAATAATTCTCAGGAATGCTGAATTATAAAGCACAAATACTTAGAAGTAATGTTGTGTAAAGCACACCCCCTCTAGGCTCGAAAACCATCTTTACTAAATATAGCTAAACAAGAACTTCCATACCTTCTGAGAACAACAGTAAATACAACCTTCACAATGGAAGAAAAATAGATTTTTAAAGCATCTTCAATTTCAGAACCACAAACACTCCAAGCTCATTGATTTACTGTTATCACTATTAAGCTAGCTCATCGTGCTTTTTAGGGCACTGTGTTAATTAGGTCAAAGTTGAGCACTTCTCTTGACAGCTAGTTTATCCTGCTATTTGAGGGCCACAGATAGTGCCCTAATATCCTTGTCAATAATGTACTAGAAAGACTTCATTTAAATGCTTCACTTGAAAAATTGAGGCATCCATATTATAGGGACAACAAGAATGACAGAAAAAAGCCCCAACCATAATACACTGCCAAACATCCTAATGACTATAACTTTATACATGTGAAGCCCAATATGCTTACCTGCAGCTCAGGAACAATAGTTCCCCTTTCTGGACAGGATCCTCCAAATGATGTAAGTGGTGAAGGAAGCACTATAGGGTTTGGGCTGATGAAGTTGGAAATATCACAGGATGGTGTGTCTGCTACAATTCTCTGCATGATTACTTTCTCCACCACAATAAACTGATTCCAGGGCAACCAGAGTGTTCTCTTTTCAGACAGGAAAGGTGAACGGTCAAAGAGTAAGATGACAGAGATACCACCAATGGCTACAAGGTCAAAGCTAAGAAGAAAAAAAAAAGGAGAGAAGAATGAGGAAGAGAAAGAAGAAGAGGAGGACAGGGAGGTAGCAGGAGGAGAAGGAGGGGGAGGAGAAGGAGAAACATCATGAATTACATGAGCAGTCAAAAAAACAAATTTTAAAATAAAAATAGGTCAATTATAGCTTTTTTATTACTTTTGGGAAATAATATCTATTTTATTTTCTGTTTTACAAATATCCACTAACTTGGTGTTCATTTCATGGATGATTTCTTTTTATCATTCAGTAGACTTTTGATATGGGATTTTGTACAAGTAGTTGATATACCAATTTTAATATTGTCTTAAACAAAATCATTACATGCATTTTTTTGTAAAGCCAAATCTGACAATACTGCTTCCCCCTGTATTAAGCATCACACAATGATGACTAGTTTATTTTTCAGGATTTTAAATAAGCATATTCATCCTGATAAACTCTATGAGTAACTATATATAGTATATATATTTATAAATATGTATATATACTCTTTATACATATGTGTAAAAGGAAAGAGCCAAAGGTTAAATGTCTTGTTCAGGGCCACAGACACAGTGTCAGAAATAATACAGTGTCTCTAAGAAAACTTTGGGAGAAACACACCAGCACAGGAAAAGTGATCAGGGAAATTAGAACTAAACCATGCATGAACCTCCTGCATCTAACGACCATCTTCAGCTACTGATTATGCTTGAATTCCATATTTAGGATTTCTGATTCTGGCTTCTTACTGAAAGACAATTGGTAACTCTTCCTACTCATCTCTGCCTCCAGCTCTTCTGTATCTCTGACAAAAGAAGACTACTCTTCTGTAAGCCAACTATGTCCTGCAACAGAAGTGTTCTCTGACAAGACTATTGTGTTGGAGCATAAAAGCCTCAGATTTCATTTCATTCTGCACTGATGGTTCCACCTCACTTCTTTTTTAAGTACAACGATGTCTTTGAGGTAATGTAATTGAAAACACTCAGAAAAATAGAATATGATAAAACGTAACATAATGATAAATCATTATCATATCTTAAAAATGGATAAAAGACAATATGATGCTCCTTAATATTCAAAGCAGTGCAAGTCCATAAGAGAACAATATAAGCATATCCCGGCATTAGAAATTCTCCTTCAGTAAAAACACTTTTTCAATGCTAAAAAGCCTGATATGGAAACTGACCAAACTATGGACATCTGCTGTGGATATCACTCTATATAAATAAAACACTGATGGCCAGTGTCCAGGCAGGAAGTATAGGCGGGACAAAGAGAGAGGAGAATTGGGGAAACAGGAAGAAGGGAGGGAGAGACACTGCAGGCACCGCCAGGACAAGCAGCATGTAAAGATGCCGGTAAGCCACCAGCCACATGGCAAGGTATAGATGTATAGAAATGGGTTAATTTAAGATAAAAACAGTTAGCAAGAAGCCTGCCACGGCCATACAGTTTATAAGTAATATAAGCATCTGAGTGATTATTTTATGCGTGGATTGTGGGACTGTGGGATTGGTGGAACCTGGAGAGAAGCCCTCCAGCAACAGACATCTTACACACTTCCTTTATATGACATTTATTAGGGTAAGTCAAGTATTATCATTCATCTCTTGTTGAAGAAATTTTCCAGGTAAAGATAATGAATAGTAGCAAAGGATGGATAATACTATATTGTTCTTGTTGCCTTTTTAGTGAAGTAGCAGTAATATTAAGATGGATCCCAAAAGGGGAATTTTATGAACTGAATTAGGAAATAATCTTGGTTTGAACTAAAAAGTAAATCCAAACAGCTTGTACTTTTAAACAGAGTGGTTGAATTCATGATAGCATAGGGACAGTTTAAGACAAATGTCATGGGGGGAAAGTCCAATACTATGTGTCAAGAATCTTTCCTTTTGATCACCTTTTACAAAGACATGACCTCATGTACTTTGCCAAATGCATTTGCTTTGTATGAACATTAAGCCTTGAGTCCTTAAAACTAGAGTGCTTATTTTTTGAAAAAAGAAACAAACAATGACAGTAACAAATATAAAGACACAAAAGGTAAATAAATAATCCAAATAATAACATATCTATCTAGGAATTATCATATTTCTACAAAGATTAAGCAGACAGAGCAGTCACTATTTTTGTGTGGGAAGAATGAGTTTGACTTTAAACACATCGCAGCTTGAGTCTCATTTCTATCTTATTAACTTTGTGTCTGAATTAGATTTTAAATCTCTGTGAGCTATAGTTACATATTATTAATAAGAGATCTACTATTATGTATTTATATTTACAGCAACTGCTATAAATGAACACATTACTTCTGTAAATAAAACAAGGAATATATATATATATATATATATATATATATATATTCATATATATATGAATGAAGGTAGATCTCTCTGTCTAAATACCTACACTTAACATATAAATGTTCTGGTTTTTCTATCTTCTTGGAGAGCATTGACTCATGCTTCTTTTCTTCCCACCTGGTTATACATAGGAAATATTGCCTGGCTTACTCATTGACATGGAAGTAGAAGGCAGATTTATGCCCTAAAACTAGTGTCAACCATTGCAATGCCAAACAGAATGTCCTCAGATTGACTTGTTCTTTGACATTTTTCCTGTCACAAAACTCCTCCATTTATATATCATTAAGAATATGTTCTCATGTTATATGACAGGGAGTATAAAGCTCCAAGAAGGGTCGTTTCTAGATTTTCACCAATCTATAAGATGTCAAGCCAGTCCAGTACATAGGTGGACAATTATTGAAACCTCTATGGTGCCTTATGATATTCATTAATTGGGACAGATCAGAGAAACTGTCTATATCTTCCAATCTTGAGAGAAGGTTCCTGAAACACCTAGTATTTCTCAGGAACCTACTTGTAAAAGTTATTTCAACTCTGTACTGACTGTGAGTTACATATCTGTACTGAAGGTGGTAAACCATTGAAGCAAAGAGCAAGATTACTTGAGTTGAAATCTTGTGCTCTGTTCTTACCACCAGTGTCAATCTCAGTAAGTTTTACCTTCTGCTGAAAAAGGAAGATATAAATAATGTTGACCTCATAGGGTTATTAGGAAGAGAAAGATAATGACATTAATAAACATATTTGGCATACAGGAAATTCTAATACATATTTGTGCTTTCTTTAGACTTGACTTTTATTTTGTGCTACTCTTGTCCTTTTCTATCTGAGTATGTAGACTTCAACTTCATAGAGTGCTCAGTCGTCTATCATCATCCTTCCCTTTGCTTTGTTTTATAAGTGCTTT
The DNA here is from genome assembly GCF_004664715.2 of Peromyscus leucopus. Taxonomy (NCBI): domain Eukaryota; kingdom Metazoa; phylum Chordata; class Mammalia; order Rodentia; family Cricetidae; genus Peromyscus; species Peromyscus leucopus. The sequence continues at coordinate 108,827,428 of NC_051083.1, forward strand.
TGTCTCATATCCTGTATCTTCTCTGTGTCTCTAGAGATGGTTTTGTCAATTAGAAATTTGTTCATAATGGAGAAAAATAATCTATAGTACACATACAAATTTTATTTGGCATAAGCTTGCCCAGAGGTAAGTTAGCCTAAGATAGTGATGGTGGGAATTGTAAGCACTGCAGCAGATTCTTGGGATGGACACATGGAGACAGGAGGCCTTCTCGGCACCTGGCATCTCCCACTCTGTCTACTTGGTATCTACATGTTAATATTGGCTTCTCTATAGTCCTTATTTTTTGTTTTGAGACAAGGTTTTTCTGTGTAGCTTTGAGCTTTTCCTGGAACTCACTCTGTAGCCCAGGCGGGTCTCGAACTGATAGAGATCCACCTGGCTCTGCCTCCTGAGTGCTGGGATTAAAGGTGTGTGCCACCACTGTCTTGCTATAGTCCTTATTTTTGGATGTATTTTCCATATGATATTGTACTTTAGAAATGTACTTAGTCTGGGGTAGCAACAAGTAGACATATAAAAGGAAAATCTTTCACAGTCATGTTATGTCTAAGAAATGCTAATGGGACAGTCTGGATGGTATTTAGGGTACATATTTTGAACATATATACTCTTTATGGATCCCAAGAAGAATGTCATTGCTAGAGGCAACTCATGCTACTATCTTCCATTTACATAAATCTGTTTTTCACAGAAAGCTCATCAGAGGAGGGTCTTGACATTTTAAACACAAAGTGTACAAATGTCAACAAAATTATTCTCTTTAATGTTTTCTGTAATCAGGAAATAGAAGCTTTTAGACATTTTAGACATCAAGATTCTTTTACATTTTTTTTTATAAATATACAATGAAGCAGTGATTGAAATTGAAGCCTCCATCACACCTCCATGACAGGTCATAAGAAGTTAAAGAATCAATTCTTTTCTCGATTAATACACATGGTTTCAGATACTGGCATGGCAGAAGGTAGTTTTGTGTATCAGTTACTGATGAGTGAATGTGCAAAATTCTGTCATTCAATCCAAATGAGAGAAAGGTCCACTTGAAGTAACAGAGAGTTCTAATTATGGAATATTTGACAGGAAATATTGTTTCCCTAACAGCTTTGTGAAGCTTGTTATAATAACTTGATGGCTGGTTAGTAATGTAATTTACATATAAATAATTTCTAAAATCTCTAAAACCAGTTTCTTGTCTTAAGTAGGTTAAAAACCTCTTTATGGTCTTTAATTTTTACACACATTTTCTTGACAGGCAGTTGGAAAAAAATAAATTCAGCACAGCTCAAGTTGAACAATTAGCATTTCTGAAGTGGGTAGGACTAATAAGGGTTGATTGTAGGTTCTTGAAATAAGATAGTCTCTCATACTGTGATAAAGCTCTGAGCCAACAGTTCTTTTTGTGAGTACTGAAGTGGTTTGTTATGAGTAGGACATGTTAAGGGTAACCACCTGGAGACTAGGGTACCCCAAGGCTATTATTATAGTGTTCCCAAGTGTCATAAATAGCTACCTTCAAGATGGACACATGGGTCTATTGACTCAAGGATTCTGAATAAGTGTCTATTTATGTGACAGCAGCAAAAATGTTTTTGGGGAGAAAATCCTTTTCTAGAGTGAAAAGGCTTAACTTTGAGGTCATATTTCCCAGGTCTCAGAGAACCTTGGTAGTTGATACTTGACACTAACTCAGTATAGTTACATGGGTTGGCCATGCTTGCCAATAAATAAGTTGAAGTCACTACAGAAACAGGTAACTCTGAAGGGAGCTTTCTTTTTGTGATGCTGGGGATCAAACTCAGGCCCTGTATGTGCAACTCTACCATTCTATTCCTCAGCTATACTTCAAATAGCAGGGAAGATACATTTAAAAAGTCCCTAATTTTGAACTTTTAGAGGAAATCTTTTTACATGGTCAATTCTAAAATATCTGAAATATTTTTAGGCCTATTGGGGAAGAACAGCTTATGTATTCCATACTTCATCATTTATTATTAGCGTCATCTCACTAAACTTTGAGGTTAAATTTATAAATGGAATTAGATGACCACATGCCCAGTGTTTCAAGAAGGCTTGAAAATAATAGTAGAATGGTAGAAATTTGGTTTTACTTAAATTGGTAATAGAGGAAATAAATGTCACTATTTACTTTTCTCCATACAACTAAAAGGAAGATGTGCTTACTATTGCTGTCATAGTGAGTCCTGGCTTTACCTATGGCCAAATGTCAGTACTCTGCTCCTACAATCATTAGAAGCAAAAGGCATACCTTCCATCTTGCCGACTGATGGTAAAGCCATAATCACTGTGATGCAAGAAACTGACATTGACTCCCACAAGAGGGGTTCCATCCACAGCCACCACTTGGCCTCGAATCACACAGGCGCGCCTGCAACAAAAGATGAAAGGAAATCAAAAAAGCATGATAAAATAAGAATCTAGATGTCAAGTTGTAGAAACTTTGGAAAACACTCAAGCCTAGAGAAGAAAACAATAATTTCACCAACCAGAAACAAGTACTACTAATATTTTGTGGATAGTATACTTTTTATGCATCAACATTGGGATCATTGCAGTGGGTAGCCGGTCCAGCTTTGTCCTGGAAGTACCACGCCCTTTGAGGCTTCAGTAACTGTCACACCTACAAGGCAGAGCTGAGAGAGGACCCCTGAAGACCTGGGATCTGGATGGGCCGACTCTCTTGGTTCCTGGATCCTGGACGCTGGAGCTAGACTGAGCAGAGTTCTCCAGAGAACACCACTGGACTGTGCTACACCTTTCCAAGACCCTGTAACCTATCCCTTCACTTGTAAGTTACCCCACAAAATGAACCCCCCTTTTAACTACATGGAGTGGCCTTAATATTTAAACTAATAGATCATATTAGTTATCATTTACAATTCTGACATTTTAAAGTTAATATTATGTTATTAATATTATCTGATGCATTGAGAACATGTATTTATGTTATTACATAATTTATCCTTAAAGCAATATTCCATGACTTATTTAATTCACCTTTTATTTGAAGACATGCTGTTTCTCCATTTTTTTTCTATACTTAACTTCTTATCTCCTTAGGAGAGTGTTCTATTTGTGCAATTATACTTTTTGGCTTGTCAAAATTAAAATGAATGGCATTAATTAATAATACAAATACCTTCTAGCTATGACTGAAGTCCCTGTTGACCCTCTTCTTTCTGGTATTTTTCATCACAGGTAATCAGCAGTATCAATTTTTGTGTATATTTTCTATGCATCAACTCATAAAAGAATGAATTTTTTTTTGGTTTTTCAAGACAGGGTTTCTTTGTGTAGCTTTGTGCCTTTCCCGGAACTCACTTGGTAGCCCAGGCTGGCCTCAAATTCACAGAGATCCACCTGCCTCTGCCTCCTGAGTGCTGGGATTAAAGGCATGCACCACTACCGCCCAGCTAAGAATGAATATTTTAAAACTCATGAAACACACTGCCAAATTACTGTGTCTAGAAAATAGAACCAAGCAAGCAAACTTAGTTGGGTGACACGGTGCTTGCGTATACTGTATATAGGTATGGTGTGCGTTATGTTTGCATGTGGATGTCCAAGGATAATCTTGGGCATTGGTCTTCTACCTTTTTTTGAGACGGTGTCTCTAGTTGACTGCTACATATATAAGACTAGCTAGCATGCTAGCTTTTGTGAATTCCTCTATCTCCACCTGTCCTCTTGTTATAAGGGAACTGGGATTATAGACGTGTGCTATGTTGTCTGGCTTTGCATGGATTCTGTGGATTTGAACTCAGCTTGCAAACTAAGTGCTTTATCTATTCATCCATCTCTCTACCTCCTAGTAGGGTGATCTTGAAGTCTACAGTGAATATATGGTATTCCATAATGATATTATGCTTTCCTTCTCTAATTTAAGTAAAACACTTATGGATACTTCCATTTTAAATACATAAATTTCATCTTTGCCAAAACGATTTCATTTCAGATCCTAAACAAGACTGTTGCTGAAGGACACAGTCCATAAAAGTGCCCACTGCTTTCAGCTCTAAATTGTCTGACAAATTGTAACACATTTTAGGAGTATGTACCTTAAAAAAAGGGCCACAGAATAGAATCAAAGAAAGAATTTTCCACTGGCTTATCATTGATTGGAGGTGTGGACAGGGAGGGGAGAGTTTTCATCAGACTCTAGTCCTACCTTTGGCAGTTCTGAGCTCTTGTTTATGAATTTTGTTGTTCAAACAGACAAGGCCAAGGAAATGAAATAATGTAAATAATTTTGCTAAAGCATTGAATATTATGGTTTGTTTTTCTTTTAATTACATAGGGATCGTGGTGTGCTGGGAAGATAAATCTCAGATTCAGATGGGCTATGATTTTTGGACCAACAAATTTTCTGATTAACTCTAATAATTTTACCCTGGGATTTTATATTCTTTCAACATAATCAACATTCAGGGCAAGTATCTGAATGCTAATAGTAACATAAGTGAATCTGAGAGCAGAAACTACACAACAAAACCATCTCCAGATGAAGACAGGTAGCAACTTCAGTTAACCTAATTACTAAATTCTATTGCAGTTTGAGAAACTGGTTCTAAGTTAAGCTGATAGGACTTATTTGGAGTTCCCTACAGACAGTACTTAACATGAATTACAAGACATTAAGTATCACAAAATGGAAATAGTATAATTAGAGCTACCAGCATTTCTGTATATTCTGAGCTCTCAGACCAATATTCCCAGTTCTGTGATACAGATCATTGGCCTGCACATTGAACACTGACACCTGCTTTGCCATGTCTGATTTTTCTCAATCACTCTCACATTACAATCCTATTGGTTCTAACATAGAAAAAAAAAACCCTACAGTCCTTGTGTTCTATATTTTGAACTATGATTGACCAATCAGACAAATCTGGTTCTAAGCCCAATGTAACAAAAAGGAAAAATAAAGAAAATCTCTTCATTTCTGTAAAAACAGCTTATTTTAAGATTTATAATTTTTTTATTTTATGTATATCAGTGTTTTGCCTACATGTATATAAATGTACCACATGAGCACAGTGCCCATGGAAGCCAAAACACAGCAATAGGGCCTCTGGAACTGGGGTCATAGACAGTTGAAAGCTGCCATGTGAGTACTGGGAACACTGTGCTCTTTGTGCTCTATGAGAGCAGTGAGTGATCTGAACTGCTGAGCCATTTCTCCAGTCCTTAATATTCAATAAGATAAATAGGGGTTATGCTGAAGAGAGTTGTGAAAACTCTCCAACAAACTACTTACAAATTGGAGTTAGGAGCCTGAGGAGAGACTCTATAGGGACAAGTCATTTAGAAATTGGTTGCATATTCCTTCCTACACCCCAAATATTGTTGGTCACTTTTGGGGCATGTGTGGGTTACTTGTGAACTTGCCAAGGTTCTGTCAGTTAACTTTGTTGAGGGCTACGCCATAGTAATGCTGAGATAGTGCTTGCTGACTCTATTTAGGTAAAACAATTCTACACTCACTCATTTTATTTGCCCACATTAAAGACACATATCTAGATATTGTGTCTTTCTACAGTTATACTAGACTCAATTATTTTTGTTTTTATTTTGTCAAGCCTGGTTGGCATTATTGTCTCATATTTTATGACAGACATGGATCTGTCCCTTCTTTTTTGTTGCTCTTTTATTTTCTATATGGCTTATATTTATGAAGGATCCAGGGCAGTGAGTAAAGAACTCATAAAAGCCATCATTATTCTGCACATTTCCCTGGATTTCTCTCTTCCTTCATTCTGTATCTCAGTCTGAGGAGACTTGTCTTTTGACTCTTCTGCTCCTTAATATTCCTCATATTTTTGACACACACAGATTTGTGTGATAACTACTCATCAAAGTCATCATTATTCAAGACATTGTCTACCTGTTCTTCTCATTCATTTCAATCTCCATCCTCCATAAATAATGTGTGCACATATATCTTTCAACTCCCTTACTTTTTTTTATTCCTCATACTTTATGATCCACATCAACTTACAGAATATGATGAAGCTCCATAAAATGTATTATTCTATATTTGTCAGTATTGAGATTTTTTTTAGTAATGGATTAGACTTTAAATTCTCTACGCTCCCCTGTATATTGTTGCATTTGTCCTCATTATTTACACACTACAAGTCATCCACCTTTTCCCCTGAGTTGTCAGTACTCACTCTAATCACTGACCAACATCAGCCATTCAGTGTCAGTGTAAATTATCTAAATTTTGGGACAATATTAAAGTATTCTTTTTAATTTGCAGCAATTTTGACTGATATTACATAGAGAAACCCAGAGGAAAATCTTCTCAGGTACACTGTTTCAAAACAAAAATTGTTGATCCCAAACTCTCCCCTAGGGTAACCCAGCTTTCAATGGCCAGTAGAGTGGATTATGCTCTTCAGCTGCCATTTTGTGAACTTCAGTTTCTAAACTCAATTTGCTTCCTAATCCTAGATGTTATCCTTATATATGTCCCTCTTTTACTGATCCACTCAGGACATTTAATTTCTGTACCATTTATATTACTTGTTTGGAGCATTGTTTTTAGCAACCTGTGTAATCCATGTATTTTTCAAGACTCTGGTTGAGGAGTGAGGTGCGCACAGTCATGATGTATCTTTGATATGGTCAATGTTATTTTATGTACATTTGTTTATTCCCATTGTGGTATTACCCAATTTTGTATCCCAGAGAGTACCCAGATTTCTTCAATTGTATCTAATATAGGCAAAAATCACTTGACTTGCCCTTGGCACATTAGACTTGTCATATCAAAATTCCCATCAGAGTCATTAGCATAAGCCTCTAATTCCAGCTACCCAGGATGTTGAAGCAGGAAGATCACAAAATACAAGACCTGTTTGGGCTACACATTTCGTTTAAGGTCAGCCTGGTCAATACAGTGTGGTCTTATCTCAAAATGAAAAATATTAAATGAGATTTGGGTATACATCAGTGGTAGCATGTACAAGGCTCTGGGTTTAATACCTAGTACCACAACAAAGCAAAATGAAACAAAATAAAAACCCAAAATATCTAAACCTCAAATCCTGGTCCTTTAATGATCCATCCTTTGCCCCAAAACCTTGGCCATTCAATACCATAAAGAAATCTTCAGATTCTTTAAGCTTCCTTAAATCTTCAACAAGAACATCTCCGTGCTGTGCCTGCTTAGAATAAGGTAAGTTGAACTTAGATGGCATGTCCACTGTGACTTTAAAAACATATGTGGGGAAGACCATCCCTCACAAATATCTCTTTTCTTATTCTCTGGAGAATATCGCCTGCTTCCAAGCTATCTATCTGCTGTTACTATGCTAAAGCAGCAACCCCAAGGGATTTCTTTCTTCACTTTAACTAAATGGTGACTCTTCTAAGTGTTTGGAGTTATATTTGAAGAACATACTTTACTGAGAGCCTTATTTAACTAACAAGCTGCTTGTTAGACAGCTCTGATGCAAAAGGTCTAATTCATTTTGTATTTGTTATTTTCATGGCACAGTCAAATTATCTCTAGCCTTCAATCAACCCTAGGTTCCATTCTTCTCTGTCCTTATTTGTTGTCTTTTGTCTTCTCTGTCAAATTTCCAATATCCATTCAACACCTCTGGCAACAACATTAACCTCAAGTACAGAAGTTGGTTTGAACAGCAAGGTTGAAAACTAAATTGCTGAAAGAAGATGTAATTTACTGCATTGTATTTCTGATTAAAATCTTTCACAAGGAAAATGAGGTTTAGGGCCAGAGAAGTTACAGCTATTTGCTTTTGTTGCTAACATGAGCATAAGCAGTCCTTGAAGTATAACATTCCAAATCAAGGACCTCTCCTTCTGGGGATGAAGCAGCAGGTGGATAGGTTAGGTGACTTTCTCAATTGAAACAGACAAACAGAGTCCTTTCCACAAGCTGAGCACTGCAGAAGAAAAAGCATTGAGAGCACCTGGGCTGGAAGAGGTCACATGGCTTTTTTGCTCACTAGTGTTTGAATTTTGCCCTGTAAATTCCTGAATTGATTGTCACTTTGTTCAAGTCTTTATGGAACAGAGATAGACTGCATAATAAGGTATGTTTTGAGCATTCTTACAACATCTTATATAGGGGTTAATCATAGCATAAATCCTGCAGTTGGAAACTGTGTCATTCAGGGCAAAACACTGCTTCTGGGGCCTTATTGGAATATAAACACCTTTGAGTGGTTGTAACAAAGATTTCATAAGGTTTCCATTATTCATTGCCATCTCAAAATAAATAGGAAGGTCTTCAGGGTGCAATTTGAGATGTCAGTCCTAACGCCTCTGTGGTAATCTTTCTCTCCATAAGCCAGTGATTCTCAAACTTGATGGGATGTATACCTAAATCCCCTGGAGGGTTTGTTGAAGGAAAGATTGAACTTCAGTGGGCATGTCCACAGACTTTCTGATTTGGTAAGTCTGATGTGGGACCCGAAAGCTTACAGATTTAACAAGTTCCCAAGTGCTGCTGATCCTGCATGCGTAAAGGCCAAACTTTAGTGAAAGCAAGACTGTCACCTAATCAGCCAATTAAGATGTATGAACTTCTGGGGAAGAAGACAGGAAGCATAAACCATAAAAAGGCAGGAAAATAAACAAACAATTCACAATCTTACTACTATGAAATCCTTGAATTTTAACTCTTCCATAAAAGCTTCTGGGACAATTAGCATTTGGCAAGTCATGTTGAAACTGTCATGACAAAATGATGGGTGAACCATCACATGAACTGTGGGGTACCTTCAAAACCAGAGATTGTAAAAGAGAAATATATTTTAACCCAATTTATCTGCTCCAGATAAGTGCAAATGTTTCCTGGACTATTGTTCACATTATAGTCTTCATTCTCATGTCATTGCACTTGTCATAGCCTGCCTGGAATAACAGTTCTAGATTGCTTGCTCTTTCCTATTAGAGAGCCACACTGAGGCCAAGAACTATGTGATTTTATCTGCTGTGCCCTTCTGTGTTCCTGGAGTACACAGCATGTACTCAGGAACAATTAATAGAATTTCAGCTTTTTTTTTTTTTTTTAAAAAAAAAATCTAAAGTTGTAAGGTGCTTGCATCATATCATCATGGCACCATGTCAAGAATTTCAGAGATACTTCGAGGTTCCTATGTGACAGATGCCTTACAGTTCATTTGTTAGAAGCCAACATCCTCATCACGGGGATTTTGTTTGATAATTGACTGCTTAAGGGAATTAAACAATATCTGCGCCATTAGGCAAAATGAATGAATAGACCTTCTCAAATGCTTAATTTATGCACACTAACCCCATTATTCATTTATATACTATCATATAATTACTATTTGATATTTCCTAATTTAAATACATTTGAGGTTTTTAAAATACAGCTTTTTTAGTGGGAGGAGTATTTCAACAGAATACATGATGTTTTTGATAAGTTATCTAGGTCAATACAGCATTATAAAATCACTTAATGATGAAGCATAAACCTATGTTCATGTTCAAAAACTGCGACAGCCGTGCATATTAATATGAGAGCCCAATAAAATTTCGTTAGTTTTTGCTTAAATAGAGCAAGATGATTTACTCCTACTCCATTGATCACTAGCCCAAATAAATAATACTTACCAAGTGGGTAACATTAAAAGCAGCTGGGAGTATTACCCATCAACAATCTAGGGCAGTGGGAAAGGTGGTACTATTGAAAATGCAGATAGCTTTTTAAGCAGAATTATTTTCCTCTTGGCTAGTGATGTTTCAAGTAAAACAAAATGGGGGCACTCACCCTGAGGTAGGGTGGCTATTTTCCCATCTGCCCTGGTAATTGCTTGTCAAAAGTAGGCTTGTTTTGGAGGCCTGAGATCCCCAAAGTAATGGGAAAAAAGATCAAGTGTTTTGAAGCAATAACACTGACGACACAGTTACATTTTCAGTACTGTGTGCCAGTTTGCTTCATTTAGACACATGATTATTTTTGTCTAGAATTTGAATCCTGAAATATTTGTCCTGTAAGCCCTTGCAGCAAGTCTTGAATAGTCTGAAGTGCACTTATTTTATATTTTTTTGGTTTTTGGTTTGCTTGCATTTTGCCTATTCTAAACATTACTCAAATGGTCTACCTTTGTAATCAGCCTTAAGAGGTTTTGTTAACCTCATTAACCTCTCCTGTCATTCTCTGTGGACTTGCCTTTCATTTAATGGATAGTCATTAAACATAGGGCAGGCCCTTCTTGTTGGTCATCTCGTGGGCATGGATTCTTTTTCTAGTGTGAGGAAAGCATGGCTGAGCTATGCTCTAGCTCTGGCTCCCTAGTAATTGCCACCGCAAATTTTCCTAAGAAACAGAATTATTCTTGGTTTCATTTAGTGGTTTTGTAAAATGGCAATTGCACTTCTTTCTTGTATTCTTCCCTACTACCTCACAGAGATTTTTAGAACAACAGTGTTGCCCAGGAAAATTTGAGCTCATATGGTCTGATATAAATATGCATTTTATATAAATAAAACACTAAGCACTTACTATGAAGCAAGTACTATGTCAGACATTTTCCTCATCTCATTTCATTTAATATCCATATAACCTTGAGAAATTTTGACTCTTAATTTTATTATAAAAATGTAGGAATGTGGTGATATTGTGTTCCCCAAAATATTGTGCACTCTAATAAACTTATCTGAGGCCAGAGAACAGAACAGCCACTAGATACAGAGGCCAGAAAATGTTGGCACACACACACCTTTAATCCTAGCATTCCAAAGGCAGAGATCCATCCGGATCTCTGTGAGTTCAAAGCCATACTGGAAACAGCCAGGCTTGGTGACTCACGCCTTTAATCCCAGGAAGTGATAGCAGAAAGCAGAAAGGTATATAAGGTGTGAAAACCAGGAACTAGAGCTGGTTAAGCTTTTAGGCTTTTAGCAGCAGTTCAGCTGAGATTCATTCTGGATGAGGACTCAGAGGCTTTCAGTCTGAGGAAACAGGATTGGCTGAGAAGTTGGTGAGGGGAGGTTAGCTGTGGCCTGTTCTGTCTCTCTGATCTTTCAGCATTCACCCCAATACCTGGTTCCAGGTTTGTTTTTATTAATAAGATCTTTTAAGATTCGTGCTATATAGGAACTCACTTGTGGTGACACACACCTTTAATGCCAGAACTTTGGGAGCAGAGGCAGGTGCAAGTTTGTGAGTTTGAGGCCAGCTTGTCTAGAATAAAAAAAAAACTCATTCTAGATAGCACAGACAGTGATAAAGCAGTGACAACCTCTTGATATGGATCCAAAAGAGCCTTTGGCTGTAGCACAGATCTTTCTGAGCCAAGGTGTAAATAATGGGGCTTGAAAATGAAAGTGCTCGCCTGTGCAAGTGGCATAATCCTCAGGAAATCATTACCTGTATAAATAAGCCAACTACTGATCACTTTCTATGTGTGGTTCATGTAGTGGAAATTAATTACAGAACATTCTTCAAAGATTTTAAATTAATTTGGGAGTGTCTCTGACTCTTTGGTCTGCTCTTGGGACCCTTATCCTCCTACTGGGTTGCCTTGTTCAGCCTTGATATGAGGGTTTGTGCCTAGTTCTATTGTAACTTGTTAGGCCATGCTTGGTTGATATCCCTGGGAGGGCTGCTCTTTTTTTGAAGGGAAATGGAGCAGCAGTGGATCTGGGGGAGGGGAAGTAGGAAGAGTGGCAGGAGTGGAGGGAGGGGAACCTGCCATTGGGATGTATTGTACAAGAGAAGAATAAATAAATTAAATTACACATATTTATTTATTGTGTGTGAGGGGGGTGAGGGTGAATGTCATAGTGTGCATACAGAGGTGTGAGCAAAGTTAGGGTTATCAATATCTAGGTCCCAGGGATCGAACTTATGTCATAAGGCTTGGCAGCAAGCACCTTTATCTACTTATCCATCTTAACTGTGCAGCTATAGAATATTCTTTCACTGACTACCCTCTCTAAGGACAAAATGACATATTAAATCAGCTAGAGTGTGACCAAAAGCACATAGTCTGACTCAGACATCGCAATAAAGATTGGAGCCTTTGGATTTCAGTCAGATAAAATAAAAAAAAAAATTTGTACTCAGATGAGTTATAGTTATTGATATTCCTAATTAAAAAATTAAGTATCTCAGAACATTTGAGTTTCAGATTGTCATAATAATCCGTTAAATACCATATTGAAAACTTCTGCTCTGATTTCTTTTCATCCTTCCTTGTCCAAGAACACTCTCAAAGAAGTGAAACTCACACATTTTTTTTTCTTTTTGGTACTTTTAGGTGTCGACTGCTGATTTCAGTAGCTAGTCAGCACTGTAAATCTGGGAACCTTCAGCACTTTATAATTTTATAAATCTGTCTTAAACATGTGTTTCCTTTTTGAAAATCAGGAGATCCTGCCTTCACATACGTAACACCTTCCACACAAATGAGATCAAAGTGCTTTATTTGCAACCATCAACAACCTGACTTCCCACTTATGAAGATAAACAAATTAGGTGGCTCAGGAAAATGAAGACAAAAAGACAAGGTTACAAGGAACCATGCCCCAGCACAAGCATACTTGGAGATCTTCCCCAGATGTGGGGAGGTCTTAGGTAGTGCCTTTTTTTTTTCTTAAAGAAATGAGGGTGAACAGATGATAAATTTGAGGATGCCAATACCTCACGTTCTTAGTCTGCTCAGTATATTCAGTAACTGTCTTGTGTGTTTATCAATCACTACTTGCATATACAGTCGGATGCTTTTTGTGTTCCTAGATGAAAAATATATGAAACCCTGCCATGAAGAAATAGAGTTCTTTCACAACTAACTCCTTAAAAAGTTAAACAGAAAGCATATGGATTCAAATTTATACTTCAGCAAAATTACAAATAACTATATTGTGGACATTCCGGGAGAAAGTTACTTGTGAAATCTTAAAACTGAATGGCAATTCCATGGATGCTTGAATGGTGTAATAACATTGTATCTCATTTAAAAAACTCTAAAGTACTGGCTTTCCTTATCTCTTCTTTTTAAAAATAATTCTAAATCAGTAAATGTTTGCTATATATTGGATTCCTTTTGAGTTCAACTAGTTAACTAATTGATGAAGACTGGCTATAGTTTTCCTGATTAAATGGTGTAGGGCTACAGCTTATTTTCTTTCTGTAAAGCCTATTCAGTTTGTCTGAGGGATTCAGATTTTCTCAATGTACTCCTGGGTAGTGCCTTTAAGCATTTATTAGTAAAACCTAGTATAATAACTGCTAGGTAGTAATTCCTTGAGATAGCTTTGTTTTACCTTCTCATTGCACATAATGTCACAGAATCTTACTTCAAAGGCACCTAAAAGTCAATAGCAGGCTCAGCTTGTGTGGAAATCTATTGTATAAGAGTCCAGGTGATAAGAAATATTCATGTCCAAATCATCTGGCATACAGATGAGTATTGTGAAGGCTCTGATCTAGTGTTGGCTCCTTAGGGATGCTTCTCTGGACCACTCTGTCAAAAGTGATCATTCTTGGTCCCTGACTTTTTTTCTTAAATCTCACTTGACAGTACTTATTCCTTCCTCAATTTCTTTTTTTATTACAGTCTGTGTTCCTTGCCATGCTGAAGAGATATTGTCCCCTATAGCCTAGAACCTAGAAGAGTGTCTATCACTGGATGAACAAATGAACCACGTAAATGCTGTAATGTTCATAAATCGAAACTGAGATGGTTATTAATCCTCTGAAATTCGGGTTACCTTGAAAGAAACTGTAGGATCTATCATGATAAAATGACTCCAAAGTGTAGTTAGTGGGATTTTTTATTATGGGAAATGGGATTTTTTTCATGATTGATTTTTTCTTTGAATTCATTTACTTAGTACAAAAACTTGAAGTTGTAGTAAAATTTATAGCCCTAATCACCAAAGGACGAAACTGCTAGTGTATAGGCAAGCCATTGTCTGTCTAAATATTCTTTGCATTTTTCTTGCAAGCCATCAATAGTTTCTTAGCTGTGTCAATTTTAGCAATTCTTTGTGTTTATCAGAACCATTTAGTCCCATCTCTGGGTTATTGCTGAAGACCTGTTGGTTAATCTCATTTCTGTTCTGGTTTAATGACTTTGTCAGATCTGCTTGGACACCTCTTGTCTTATATCAAGCTAGGTTACCTGTCTCTTCCACTAAATAATTTGAACTTGAGAACATCGAGTTGATGAACAACAGGTTCTTTGAAAAACCTCATATTCCAGATCCACCAAACTTATTGCAATGTATAATTATTTTAAGTAAGTATGTATTTCTTAGATACTTTTTGCAGAGGCAAGGATAAAATCTGGGGATTTTAACATGCTAGTAAAGTACTCTATCACAGATCTATATGCCCAGATCATTATTTTTTATTTTTAAATGGAACATAATATTTTTGTATATTTGTGGGATACAACATGATACTTATATATTATATATGTATATAATGTGTAATGATCAAATCTTGACATTTGACTACTTCTGCCTCTATAATACAAACTCTGTGATTGAAAATACTATGTTATTTATGTTTATGACCATCTATACAATTTTTGTTGCAGAAGTTTCTCAAGAAATATTTGTAGAAGGAATGAATGAATACAAACCTTTGCCAGTCTTAAAAAATGAATCAATATCAGGACATTGCATTGTATTAAGAATGTCAGAATCTGTGGCTGATATGTAGAACTGAATTGTATTGTAAAATAAAATAAAATATAATAAAAAAGATTAAAATCAGGATTGTTGAAAAAATAAATGCATCTTTTAATTAAAATATAATTCTATATTCAAAAAAAGAATGTCAGAGGAATATGATATCATTGCTATCTCTTTCTGAAGAAGAATGAAGTCATAAATTACTCTGAAAATATTAGTTTTCATAGAACATATACTTAAAAATAATGAGTACATGCCAAATGTGGTTCCTGTTAGTGTTCAGTCTCCTTTAACAGTCGGCCACTTCACTAACAGTGTTCATCTTCCTGCAACCTTCCTTTAACCTCCGTCTTCAGTCAATAACTTGTTTTGCCATTAATAAAAATTTCAAATGGCATGTATCTTCAGCTCAGCAAGTGCAGAAAAGCATGTTTTATTAAATAAGCCATGGTTAGTAATTATGGCTATTACCAGGTATTGTGACTAATCAAGATTTTATTATTGAATGGGATACAGTAAAAGAGGAAGACAGCTAGGGTAAGAAGAGCTTTCTGGAATTTCCTATTTAAGGATGTTAAATTCTTGGGGGTATGTCTTTTGTTTTCTAGTGAGTCAGAAAAAATAATGCATGCTAAAGTGAGTAGGTTAACAGTAATATTCCTGTGGACTACTTGATGTTGCTCTTTATTTTTTAGCTTTTTTTTTCTTGGTACTAAATCTTGATTATCTAGCCCACTGAAGGTAGAAAGAATTTTTGATGCTTATATAGAGTTATGAATGATGTCAATTATTGGCAGCCTGTGACAGTGGTAGAAGAGATTATAAGATAAAAATGAGTGATTACTTTGGTACTGCTACATAATCACTTCATCCTTTATGAGTTTTGCTTCTGTGCTGTTTGGAGATTTGGAACCTTACCTTTAGGCTGGTTTTACATTTGAGAATTGGTTTACTTAAGTACTAAATAATATCTGTGCATTCTATACAACCAGTATTGGCTGATTTCATTGGTAAATGAGAAAAGAACACCTGTATTTCAAGATCACTGCAACGAGGCCAGGAATAGTACTGCATGTTTTTAAACCCAGCAATCATGAGATAGAGTCCAAGGCATCAGGAGTTAGAAACATTCTTGGCTATGTGAGATTATGTTTCAAAAGGAAAATCATCGCAGCTAAGCCACTCAATGGAACACTCAATTTTGAACTTGCTTGTGAGGCAATATGTTAGGATCTGGGAACATAGTGGCATGATAGATAAAAGAGAGTTAAATATTCTTTCATATTTCACTCATCAAGAAATGGGACCCATACACTCCCCTTTGAATCTGGGTGAGCTTTTTGATGGCCTTGTCCAGTAACATATAACACAAATGACATTTGGAAAATTTCTCTGCTCATTCATTAAGAGACTGGCATCTTCCATTTTTGTCTCTTGGGACACTCATTCTTAGAGTGCAGAGACATATTATAAGAGTTTTAACAAAGACAATGCTGGTTACTCACCATGCTAGCAGGAAACTCAAATAGCTTATAGGGATGCTGAAGGTACACAGAAAGATTCCCAATTGTTGTCCTATTCTTTCAGCATCCAGCTATTTGATGCTTTCTAGCTGAGGCTCCAAACATAATGGAGCAGAGAGAAAAAGCCATCTTGGCCATATGATATCTGAATTTCTAACCCATAGAGTCATGAGATAATAATAAGAAAATATTTTAATCCATTACTAGAAGTAGTTTGCCAGATAACAACAGGTATTCAAAACATGGAGAGAGGAAATTTGTCTTGATCATAACCCTTGTAGAACTTGATTAAGGAATGTGATAAATCAGATATAACAATATACATCCCAGTATGAACCAACCAACCAACCAAACAAACAAACAAACAAACAAAAAACAACAACAACAACAAAAACCCTTCAATGAAGCAGCTACTCCAGAAAAAGAGGTAGAGGAAACCTATCATCTTGTTTAACTTCATTTTTCTTTGTAGTTCATTAAGAGCATTATGTGCTTAGTGCTCTACTGTTTTGTCCCAGTCCTAGAACTTTTCAACTAAGTGTAGATATTGCAAGAGACTTCTCCAATTATCTTCAGCAGCACTGATGTGAAATTTTAGATTCTTAATATATATATATTTGAGAGTTAAAAAGAACTTTATTAAAGTCAGGCAAAATTTATTTTTGTTTTTTAACTTTTTATAAATTTAGTCTCTCTCTCTCTCTCTGTGTGTGTGTGTGTGTATGTGTGTGTGTGTGTGTGTGTGTGTGTGTGTGTGTGATAGATATGTAGGTAGGAGCATTTGCCACAGCACATGTATGTAGGTCAGAGGATAACATTTTGGATGTTGTTTCTTTCTTTCCACTTTTTTGTCAGGGTTCCTCTAGTGTCTGTTGCTGCTCTGTGTACACAAGCTTCGGACCACAGCTGTGTTAGTATTACAGATGCAAGTGATCCCATCTGAATTTTTCCATGGGTGTCAGAGATGAAACTCAGGTCATCAGGCTCACCCTGCAAGTGCTGTAATCTGCTGAGGTATCTTCTAGGCCAAAATTACACATTTTGAAACTATTTGAAATTTATGCTAGGTGAGAAATACAATAACAATATACACTCATCATAAAAGTAGACCTTTTGTCACCTTGGTGGGACCTGAATTCTCTGATATCATGTTTGGTGGTACATAAGACACCATAAATCAGGGTACCTCTCTTTATAAGAGTTCATTAGCTTAACATTTGAGGAAAAGTATGTATTACTTTAGCCATAAAGTATATATAGGTACTCAGTAAACTAAGGGTTAGAAATATTTTTTCTCCTGTTAATGCATTTTTTTTCTCTTCGAGACAGTGTCCTGGAGCTGCCTCCTGTAGAGAGCTGCGTGCTGCACCCTAAGATGGTGCTGGCTTCTGCTCTCCACCTTCCTGACGGTGAGTGCTCTCTGTTGTAAACAACTCCATATTTGGCTTGGCTCTTGGATCTGGCTTGCTTCCGCATACCTGGACCTATTCGTGATGCCCATGTGGTGAGCTAGGATTAGCTACCCAAAAGCTATTTAGGCTGAGGGAGGGTTCTCCCCGGGGTCAGAAGATTGTTAAAGGTTCCTGAATAAACTGCTGAAAGAAGAGCTCGGTGTTGTGTTCCGTAGACCAGGCTGGCCTCAAATTCAGAGATCTGCTTGGCTCTGCCTCCTGAGTGCTGGGATTAAAGGTGTGTGCCACTACCACCCAGTTTCTATTTCATTTTTATCTTTTCTCTATTTTAAAGCCAAAATAAAAGTTCAGAAATTAAGTAAAATGATAACCAATATATAAAGACAATTGGACAAAATGATCAGCCACATAGTCTTCAAATCTTTTCAAGGAAAGACACAGAAATTCTGTTGATGAGAGGTGAAAAACTCAGAGGCCAACAGGGAAACACATGTCACCAAGAAAGTGGGAAATGGCCCAGGTATAAGGGAAACAGTGATGAACTAGACAGACATTTCATGTCCTATCCTGAGGAACCACTGTCCCTCAGCTCCAGACCATCTATGCTGTAACTATTTGCCTGACAGTGCTTAGCTTTGTGAATTTAAGCATTTTGTATTCTAACTTTTACATTTGGTCTTTCACTTCATAAATGTCAGGCTAAACAAAATACATCTGTGGCATAATTTTGAACAACATCTGATACAGACACTTGACGAAGACTAATGTGGGGATCAACCTCTCCTAGTTATTAACTAGATAAATGAGTTTGGCCAGACCTACTGTCAGTGGTTGCACTAACCCTGATCAGATGTTGTTTTGAAATGTACTTCTCCATTAGTGATGGTGAGTGAAATGTCTGGCTTTGCAAATTACTGCTGTCATTTAGTTTAATGTACTCTTGTTTTTACATATTTATAAAAACCTTTTACATTATTAATAGTGATTAAATGCTTAGACACTAAAGATCAATAATGCTTCTGTTCACCTATTTACATTATTAAAAAGTAATAAGTAATATAGGGCACATAGACTATGTGGTTCACTTTGTAGTCATGTTTGGAGCAGATTGAAGAAACGAAACTTGAGCTACAGGGTCAGTTGTATTTAGGGGAAAAAAAAGGGCAATCGAGTTGGGTTTCCTAGAGACTTTTCTGTGGACAACTTGTGTCTTCACAGACATTACATCATCACTGTGTAGAATAGAATATTTGTTTAACTATGTAAAGATGTGCATTTGTTTGTGTTGCAGAGTAATTGTTTAATTATGTAAAGATGTGTTGCTTTTGTTTATGCTGCATTTGTATAACTCTGTAAAGATGTGTTGCTGCTTCATCTTGCCTGCCTAAGACACCTGATAGTTCTAATAAAAAGCTAAACTGTTAATAGGTAGACAGAGGAAGGATAGGAGGGGCTGGCTGGCAGAGAGAATAAATAGTAGTAGGAATCTAGGCTTGAGAGAGTGAAAGAGGGAGAAAGACAGGGAGATGCCAGACAGACAGACATGGAGGAAGCAGGGAAGTAGGACATATAGAATGAAAGAAAGGTAAAAAGCCCTGAGGCAAAATATAGATGAAGAGAAACAGGTTAATTTAATTTAAAAAGCTATCCAGAAACAAGCCTTAACAAAGGCTGAGCATTCATAACTAATAAGTCTCTGTGTCATGATCTGGGGACTGGTGGTATGAGAAAACCTGCTACATTTGGTGGCCAATGCAAATGTTATTTTACCTTAGCACAGTGGCTGTGTCCTAATCTGCTATCTCAGCCAGCAATTGCAACTCCACTTTACCGGCTTGCTTCTAGCAGTGCCCTGGAGGCTCTGGAAACAGCCTGGAGAGAATTCTGCCCCTGTAGGCACTGGCCCTGTCACTACCGCTAAAGGTAACTATAACTAAATCTCTATCATTCTAATTAAGAATAAGACTCGAGATTCAAAGGCTGGGGTGAAAACCTGCCAGCTCAAAGAGCTGAGTAGCTAACTTTCTCTCCTTGTTGGTGTCCACAGCAGACCTGTGCTTCCGCTTTGCCAAACCAGACAAACCGGTGCCACACTAACTACTTCATATGTTTCTCTATCTCTCTGAGGCTCTATGATTACTTTCTTTCAACTAGTTTCTAATGCAGCCTCCTGCCCCAAGGTTAATTTTATTTAATTAACATAAATGCAAATTAGGGGTTCATAGTGTGATCAAATATCCCCCCAACACATCACAGGGCACAGAAAGTACATATCCCACATGCTTCTTTGAGCCAGTATAGCCAATTGAGTACCGCAAAAACTACTCTCCTTATGATACACAAGGGGGTGTGCTCTTGCAACCCTTAGAAAGCTACATATTGCTCTCTGTAGCTCTACCAAGTCTTCTGATTATGGCACAATGTGCAGCAGGAAGTCAGCTGTTGGGTCATGTTTTGCCAGTAGGGAAGTGAGGCCATTACCAATGCTTTCTTTACCTGTCTACCCAGCTGTCTCTGAGTTATGTGGCAAAAGGAAAAAAAATGTGATTTGGCTAATTATGGCATTTGCATATCTTATAATATCTTACATATTAATCTGAGAGAAGCTAGGTTAAAGTAAAGGTTGTGTAAGAGCTATGAGTTATTTTAGAGCCACATACTCCAGTTTTCTAACTAAACAACCATGGCTCAGTGCAGTGATTTAAAGATCAGGCTTTCAGTACTAGTGTCCCTGGGTTCAAATCCAGGTTCTGACATTTATTATGACTTCATTGAAGTCTCTTCCTTAACACCTTAGTTTTTTCATTTAAAAATAAAACTTTTAACAAGTCACCCCATGAACAGGTTTATGAGAATTAGATGAAATAACAGATCAAAGGCTAGCAGACTTCAAATACACAATAGGTACACAATAACTGTTGCTGTGTAACAAAATGTCCATTTCATGACATTCAACTGTGTTCATCTCAAAAGTACTTCATTAGCACTGATAAAAAGTTTGTAACTCATGCTATTAAAATATTATAAACTAAACTTGTTTTTAAGAACTGCTTGTTTCAAAGGTTCTTATGCTGTTATTCAAGATAAATTTGGTTCATGTCACTACACAAATTTAAGGACAAGTGAAAATGGGGCAGCTGCAGTGTAATGGAAAGGTTACAGGAGTTGCTACAATACAAACTTACTGTCTGGGTGATTTAGTCCCTTAGAATCTCAGTTTCCTCATATATGAAATCTACCAAATACAACTACCCCATTTCAAGGGATACTGTGAAAATAAAATGAAATAGTATGAGTTTGGGTGTTTTGCAAACTAAAAAGTATTATATGGGTGTACCAGAGAGATTGTAATTGTCATTTACATAGGTGATCAAAAAGGAACTTATTTCACCCAAAGGTAAACCAAGGAAAAGTGAATGCACTTTTTTTTTGTCAGATAAAAGACAGTTGGATGGCTTGTATTCATGTACTCTCCCTGGACATCTTTTCTGACAGCCAGGACTCTAATAGCAGAGACCACTGGATGGAGACCCATCATTTTGAATTTAAATGCGACTTGCAGAGCCAAATGATAACTTGGAGCATTTTACAAAAGAATGGGAAAACCCAGTCAAACCAGGAGGAGGACAAGGGCATTAACCATCAAAAGTAATAGTTTTGTTCACTGTGTGAGCGCCTAGCAAGCACCGCTGAAGCATGAAGCTGAACCGCAGGGGTTTAAGTTTGTTTGACTTTTCTAAGTTTATTGCTCAAATGCCCTGCTCTGGGTCACTCGTCTGCTGTCTCTCTCAGGTCTTGACTTTGTCCCCTTATTGAATCCAACATGTTTTTCAACACATCTCAAGTCATGAAGGTGATTTTTCTTTCAATTCTCACCCCCTTTTTTGAACTGAATTCTCTGCAAGTATGGAGAAAGATATAGAGTTGACTTGCCCTGTACCTTAAATAGGAAAATGGAAATAATGACTGCTTTCAATTCCTTTTGTTCTTTTGTGTTCCAGAAATAATTCTCCAATATCTAAATAATTCCGTTGATTACATCCATATGAAAGAAGGACCAGAGTTATTATTAATCTAGGAAAAAGTTTCAAATCTTTTAGTGGAAGACAACCTTTGTCTAGAGTCCCTAGAAGAAAAACACTTTCTTGAGAAATGTTGGCATTGGTTTTAGGTTATGTTGGAAGCTCAAAAGTCAGAATGACACAGTAATAAAATAAAGAAAAAAATGGCTTCAATGAGAGTCCTAGTATTCAGCTGAAGAGAAGGGAATTGAGTAAAGTTTTTATGTACATCTTTATTTTCCCCCCTTCTACTGTATAAAGGTTAACATTGAATTGTAATTTTCTTAGATTGTCATGAGTCTCAAATTCTTGAAATACTGCATCTTCAGGATGTAGTATTTATGTGGGCATATGTGTGTGTGTGTGTGTGTGTGTGTGTGTGTGTGTGTGTATGTTTGTACAAAAAGTGTATGCAGGAGCCTGTGGAGGTCAGAATTTGATCTCCTGGAACTGGAGTTATAGACAGTGGTGAACCACCATGTGGGTTCTGGGAGCTGAACTTGGGTTACCTGAAAGAGCAGTAAGTGCTCTTAATCACTGAACCATCTCTCCTGCTCCAAGGAGGACATTTTTATGATCTTAAATAATTAGACCTACAGACTTACCTACACCTAGTACTAATTATTGAAGTTTTTCCTTTATAATCAAGTTTGTTATTATATTTTAAATAAGTGAATTGATTTAAATGGATTGGGCCTTTTTGTCAGACCTTAAGAGCTAACTCATGCATTCAAGCCTTCTGAAAAGACAGATATTTCTCATTAACATATTAAATCATTCAACTCTGATCTGGTAACACTTTTTATCATGAAACAGAACCTAAAATTTAGCTATTGAAATGCAAGTTTTTTTTTAAATCAGAAATCAAATAGCAATTTTGCAAATTATACTTCCTTTTTGTCATCAAATACTCATTTCCATACAGATATAGACATGTCCTATAACTTTTATGATATAGAATCTAACTAATTGGCTTTTAGAATCAAATGGGTAATGGTGTAGGCATTCCCGAGAAGTCATAAGAAAGATAGCAATACTGTTGGAAGGAGTGAGAAACCACTTGAACTTCAGAAGACAATTTCAGAAGGAAAATCATGAGCACTTTAGTAAGGACAAAATAAATTTCTATGTACCTGCTGTCAAATGAGATCTCTTGAGGGACAACATGAGTACTGTCCTTGCCAATAAGAAATTTGATTCGATCATAGAAGAGTCTTGAAGTGTGCTGAGAGAAGAGGGGCTGGCTTTGTTGAATGAGGTCAAGAGGGTCTGGTGAGCCCTGGCAGAGTGGGCTTACATAACAGTTGCTTTGTTGACAACAATCTGGGTCCACACAGTCAGTTAAACCATCTAGAAAACAAAACAAATCAATAGTGATATTTATCTTCAAGGAAAACAATATAGTCAAAAATATGCAGAAAGATAGTAAATGCAGTTAACCAGTCATATCTGAGACTAGAGCCTGTTATATTTGCATATTTCTCAGCAGTTGTTACTGAGTTTATAGAGTACCTTAAGGAAATTCCATTTATTTTCATAAATCTTCCGGTTTTGAATTCTCTAACATTTAACTAGAGACTATAGTTTATATAGCTACAATGTAGCTTTCAGTTAAAGTATTCTGTTAGGTATAATTTGTTATACTTTTCCATATTCAACAAGAACACTGAGTCAGAATGATAACTATTTTTGTTCCTTTAAAAGTTCTGTGAATATACAATTACCTAGTACCTGACAACCTGATTTTATTTGCACTTAAAAAATCCTTTCAATATGGTTGTCTACTGATAATTCTTAGAATAGAGGTTGAGATTTTTGTGGTGAAAAAGTAGATAGGACAGTGATTTTCAAATGTGCAGCCAATTAACAGTGGAGTTTATTAAGTATCCATATACCTAAATTCTACCTACTGAACTGGAATTTCTCCTTGTTCCAAGATTGTACACACTTAATATGGGTGCTTCTGAAGCATTCTAGAGTAGCAGATTATCTTTTTATTTCATTTTAGGAATTTATACAACAATGAGAATTTATGCAATTATTGCTAAACCTAATATCTACCAACATAACAAGTCACTTTTTTTTCCCTTTTGGGGCCTTCGCCATTTTCACTGGACTCCTGAATCCACTGTTGTATGAAGGAAAAAGGAGTCACATAAGAGTTTCACTCTTTGGAAAGGAGTGATAAAGAACATAAGACCTATGGAAGGGAGGACTGACTATTTAGAATTATGATAGGTAGAAAATGCTTTGTTAGTTTATTGGGGAGGTAATGAAAGAAAAGGAACCTTATTCCTCTAGGGATTCTGGACTTAGTAGAATAAAATAGGTATTTAAACAGCTGACTCTTATACCAGACAAATATGAGAACTCTAGTTCTAATCAACGAAAAAAAAAAGTGGTTGGAGTGATTAATTGAGCATATGGACACTTCACTCCATATCTAATAAGGGAAAAATTAAAGTCTTCCCAAGGTCCTGAGGGCAGGCAAGTGACTCTAATTCAGTTGTTTAACAAGGGTAAATATAAAGACGCTAATCTTAGCTTGCAGTGGAACAGAGAGGTTCAGGTGGATTACTGGCTCCTTAAGACTGATGATTAAAGTTACAGGTACTGATTCCCTAAAGCAATTTGGTTTTCTCCCCCTCCCTCACTTGGCTGCTCCAGTTGAGCTACAGGAAGACGTCCCATAGCTGGGGGCAACACATAGAGAGAAGGCATTTGGAAGAGTAGCCTTGGGGCACCTTGGAAGATATTTTACCCTACATGTAGTCTTTTCAAATTCCCTGGACCATAGACAATACTTTGATTTAAAATGAGTTTGCCTTTCCCCCCCCCTTTAGTCAACTTTTGACATGCTTTCTTTCTGTTTCTCCATGAACACATTTCTTTTTCACTTATGACTAACATGTGGCTTTGTTTAAAAAATAAGTCCTGTTCTTCCACCATTCATCAAAATCTATTAGCAGACATTCCCTGGATTTTAGATGACATTACTACCTCTTCCTCTGATAAGATGTTTTCAGTCGCTTATTGGCACATTATCTCTTCACTCTTCTGCTAATTAAACATCTGAATGTATAGAGAAGTTGGCAAAAACATCAGATGGATTAAAAGCGTTTTTCTAGTGTTTTCTATTGGTGTTTCATACTCCAAACAATGAAAAATATGAGTCCAAACACAAATTCATCTTTATCTTACATTTTATTGAATAGTGATTTTTTTTAAATTATTGGCATAACGTACATGGAATCACCTAGTGTTGTGCTTGTTAAATATTAACAAATGCACTAATAGTTTTGCACAGTGACAGGCCTGATCCTATCAACTATGATTCAGACTTATTATGGAAAATAAATTGATTTTAAATAATAGTAATGTCATAGTAATCTTCAAAATTGGATTCTGAAACTAAGCATTGAACTAATTTAAAATTGGTAACCACATTTTCATCTAGTTATGTGATATAGAATTCAAGGTAATCTCTTATATTTAGTAATTGCCTGTTATATAGAGAGCTGACCCTATGAGATTTCCTTTTCTGAAAACAATAGTAAGGCACTGTTGAATTTAGAAAGGTAGCAGGAAAACAGACCAACAATGGCATGAAACCCTAAATTATAATTTGCAGGCAAACCCAGCACCCGAGCAAAGATCTACTTACCAATTATCACATTGGATAACACCCCAAACAGTATGTCTAGACTGTTACAAAGAAGTGCAAATGACAGTCACACTGGATGTGTGTATTTTTTTTCTTTTGGCTATTAACAGTTCTTTTATTGTTCTGAATTGGAAGCTGTGGCACCCTACTGACAACCAAGCTCAGGGTGTCAGGTACAAACATATCATATGTTAGCTTATTTTATTTTCAGAGATTGTTTTCTTTACTGGAATAAAAATAAAAGAGAGCAAAAATTGGATGTCACATTGTCTTGGAAGACTAAACATGGTGTTCATTGACCCTAGGTTTGCTAACCAGTTTGGGTCTATTTCAATTGGCTCAATTCATGCTGATGAAAAGCAAGGATACTATTTGTTTCTATGTGATCAAGTAATCACTAGTAAATGTTTGCCTATCAGATGTGTACCCTTGATTGGAAAAGAGAATAGAAAAGGAGACATGAACAAAATGGGAGAAACTCATATTGGGCTAAACTCTAACTTACTCACAGTACCCATACTATTGTTTTTTTTTTTTTTTTTTTTTTTTTTTTTTTTTTTTTTTGGTTTTTCGAGACAGGGTTTCTCTGTGTAGCTTTGCGCCTTTCCTGGAACTCACTTGGTAGCCCAGGCTGGCCTCGAACTCACAGAGATCCGCCTGCCTCTGCCTCCCGAGTGCTGGGATTAAAGGCGTGCGCCACCACCGCCCGGCCCATACTATTGTTTTGATAGTAATGAACAATTAAGTTTTGGTAGAGTATCCCAAAGAATTTTCAACCCTGTGTGAACTAGTGAATATTTTCTAAATATTAGTTACTTCCAAATGTATCATCTCGGCTAGCTTCTGCAACACATTTTTACATAGATATTCTCAAGTTCATTTTACAAATAGAGGAAAAGAGGCTGTTATTCCATAGTTTTAGGTTATGTGGGAGTCACATTAACATATAGTGTTCTGTTTAGAAATCTTAGTTTAATGTCACCATCTAAGCACTGAGTATTACTAGAATTGACATAGGCTGCAGGATTTCTAAGTCCCTGACTATATAAAGGTATTCAGAGCATGTGAACCAACTAAGGTAAAAAAAAAAAAAACTCAGACAAGTTTGTTTCCAAAGTATACTTTGGCACCTATAATCTATATGACTCTGGACAAAGCAATTATACTCCTGGACTCTCAGTTTCCTTACCTATCAGTTGTGGGGAACAACATGTTCCATAAAGAGTTGCAAGGTTCATATGTTGTAATGATTCTAAATACAACACTGTATGCTTTCAGAGTAATATGAACATAGACTGAAGGATCTCATACTAAAGTTATAAGAAAGAAGGACAAATACTTCATGATTCCTCTTATATAAGGAATGTAATCAAACATAAAAGTAAATGACATAACAGTATTTTCCAGAAGATGTGACATGTGGCTATGTGGAGTCATTCATTCAATGCTATAAAGTTATCGATGATGAGCAGTCTCATGTGTATAATAATATGCACTCAAAATTTCATTACATGGTAGATCTTAAAAATTACAAGGATTCAGAAGGTAACTTTGGGGGTGCTAGATATATTGTAGCTTTGATAATGGTCAAAGTAACTGAAGTATATATAAAATCATTAAGACTTTTAAAATTATTATTTTGTTTTTTATGCCATTTGAAATCCAGTAAAGTTGGAAAGATAATCACGAAGAATTTGCACACTGTCTAGTTTGTAGCTAGTTGATAAATGTTAGGTTTTATTTTTTTGAGACAGGGTTTCTCTGTGTAGTTTTGGTGCCTGTCCTGGATCTCTCTCTGTAGACCAGGCTTGCCTCGAACTCACAGAGATCCACGTGGCTCTGCCTCCCAAGTGCTAGGATTAAAGGTGTGTGCCACCACCTCCTGGCTAGCTATTATTATTACGACAAGTTCTGGACTATAGAATAAAATATGTAAGCATTTGTCAGGATCTTTGTTTAGTATCTGTTTCTGTTGTTGGAGCACAAGCTTCAAGGAAGCAGAAACTTACCTTGTTTATTGTTTGCTCTCGAATGCTAAGAAAACACTTGAAAAAAAGGCAGTAATGAATGAATGAAAAAATCTGGGTACTCAGCATGGAACTTTTGACTGAAAGGTAGACATTTGATATAACACATGGATCCATGCTAACCAATTAAACTTTAATTCAAAGCTGGGAGTCTCTAGTTCTGTGTTCTCCAGTGAGTAGCCTGATATGGCTATTGTACATTTGAGATGTTACTAGTGGGACTGAAAACAGCTGGATTTTATGTTAAAATACACATGGCTACTGAATAGACAGTGAAAATTTGATGTTTCCAAATCTTTAGATATTGGATGATGTTTAAATTAACCCAGACATTATAAAATGGTTTAAATTTTTTACCATCAGATTTATTACTATTTTGCCCATTGTATGTTCTATCATTGATTTTTATAGTTAAAAATTCATTTTCCATTGTAACATTTGTAATTTGTGTTTTCTTTTGCATTTAATTCATTAATCCAGCTGGGGTATATTCACTCTTCTTGCTTTTTTAGGTACATGGTATAAATTAAAAATCTAAATTTGTTTCTTAATAGTTGTCCCAACACCATATAATTCATAATAATTCTTTTTCCTGCTGACATTTTTTTGGTTTGTGTATGTGGTGTGCATATGTTTGTATGTATTCATGTGTCTATGTGTACATATGTATGGGTATGATTGTAGAGTCTACAGGTTGATATTGGCTGCCTTCCTCAATCGCTCCCTACCTCATTTAAAAATTATTTGTTACTTTTTAATGTGTGGGTGAGTGTGTGTGTGCACGTGTGTGTATTTGTGCATGCTCGTGCACGTATGTTGTACGTGTGGGGGACATGCACACTACGCTGTTAACGTGGAGGTCAGAGGACAACTTTGTGGCATCGGTTCTGGGGATTTGGACATTGAACTCAGGTTCTTCATGTGCTGAGCCATCTTATTGGATATCCTCTTTTTTGTTTGTTTGTTTTGTTTTCATTTTTTGAGACAAGGTGTGTCACTGAACCTGGAGTTCATGGAGCAATTTGGCTAGGCTAGCTGGCTAGCAAGTGCTAAGGACTGTCCTTTCTCTATTCCCCCAACAGTGAGATTTCAGGTGTGTGTTGCTACTCTAGGCCTTTATGCTTTAGCATGGGTATTGGAGATCAGACTCAGGTCTTCAGGCTTCTTTGGTGAGCACTTTACTGAGCTATATCTCCAGCTCCTTCACACTGACTTTTTGATGCTGGTTTAATGATATAATAAATTTAAATTTGTGCCTGGGCATGTTCCTGGGCTTTTATTTGGTTGTGTTGATCTGTCTATTCTTATATCAACAACGGGTTTTTTAATTTTTTTTTTATTATGGGTACTTTGTAATAGACTTCATTGTTGATAGCTTCTCTTACTATTTGTTTTAGCTATTTGGATGAAGCTAATACTTTGCTTATTTTTTTTCTCCCTGGGCTTGTAAAAGTTGATGATCATATTCTCAAAATTTCAATTCAAGACACATGACTAACAAATCATAAGGTGGTCCCATGATGTATGTCTCCTGCATGCTTAGGATTCTGCAGATGATAAGTGCTTAAAGGGATAACTTTGGTCACAGTATTTGAAAGAGGTGTGACTTTTATAGTAATTAGTACTTAGAATAAGAGACCTTTCTTTTTTTATATAGGAAAAAAATCCCAAGTTTATTTGTTCACAGCTTTTACTCTTCGAGGACCTCCTAGGTAGCTTACAGGGAAGCTGTGTCACCTACATATTCAGTGTAGCCCAATTACTAAGAGTCACAATACATTGAGATCAGAGTGTAACTAAAGTCAAAGCTGCAGGATGTAACAGTGGTTCTAATGAATATTCAATGGTGATTAGGATGCAAGAAAAATCCCAAACAGTTTTAAGTATCAGGTGTAATATGGAGTAATCAGGTAGCAGCTACTTGAAACAACTGCTTGAAAGTGATATATTTTTGATTGGAAGATTTCTTAAGAATTGCATTTTAAAAATTAGGAATACTTTTTTCAGGAATGCTCAATTGGCACTTTTTGATTTAATTAAAACACATGCAAATATACAAACAAAGATACTAATCATTTATCATAGTCAGCTAAACGAACTCTGCCATTTTGAGAATCTGGAAAGCTGAGATCACCAAACTAAGGACCTCTAATGTATTCTTTGGGTTAGTATATAAATAATGTAGAAATGGAATTATTGGTTTAAAGTCCTAGTCATGGGACTTTTAGTGGTTATTCAATTTATCTTTCTTTCTTAAAGCAGAGACCAATCTATATTTGTCATCAATATTATCTTAGTTTCACTAAAAGAAAAATGGTAATTGAAACTCTCATGGAGCTTTCTAACCCTAGTCCCTAAAGAGACACTCATAAGCTATGCTTAGCTCTTATCAGGCTTTTGATTTTCAATTTGCATATAGATACACAGTTTGAAGGAATGTTCAGAGGTCAACACACATTCAGTAAAATCTTCTATTTTTTTTGTAGCCACATATTCCATAGACATTGAGAATTGGTGATTCAATAATTCATTAATGTTTAATTGATCCATTCATTAAACATTTTTGGCTGCCTTCATGTGACCTTGAAGCCATAAAGATGCTTGATAATTAAATATTCCATTATTTTTATTACTTGATAACGTCAGGAAACTTATTTTGGCCTGACTTTAATTGATCCAGAAATTATAAATGCATAGGTTATTAACATATTTTGTGAATATATCTCTTCAACCAACACATCAGATAGTAAATCTCTATAGTATATACCAATGAGGTGCATTACCTGGCCTTACACTCAAAATCTCTCGGTTCCTTGCTATATAATCTTTATAAACTTAATTTATTTTTCTGTGCCTAGTTTGATAATTTGTAAATATCATCAATTGAGGTTCCTACACCAAAGAGGTTACATTAGATACCTCACATAAGATTCTTAGCACAGTGCCTGGTTCATAGTAAATTTGCATACAAGTAGCTTACTGTCGTTATCAATTATATTTGGCAAATAGCTATGGCACATGTGTCATGCCTGACACATATCAAGTAAAACAGAAAGATATGTAATTAAGTATGTGACTGTATGGTGTATACTATAAGCACCAGTAGAGATGGAGGAAGCAAAAGTCAGAGACTTCATGGGAGATGTGGACAGAGAAATATGAGTGAAGAGAAGGCATCCCAGAAAAGATGCATATAATAAAAACAGGGAAATAAACATGAGTCTTAGAGGGCCATAAACCTTGGCCAAGCAGTTGATCTATATACCATTCATTTGAAAAAGAAAAACTTACTCTGCATCCCAAATGAGGTTTTTAGTTTATATAGGTAGGAATTAGTATTTTTAGAAATAAAGTGGTGTATTCCCCCAATCTCTCCCCCTCCCTCTCTCTGTTGTCCTCCATTATATTTATTGTGGTTACTTTAACTATCTCATTTAATACATATAACCACATTCTATGCACTTAATTCTAATTTCCCATACATAACATATAAAGGAAGAAACTTCTTTTGCTTGTGTTTGTGTATATGATGTGCATGTGTATGTATACGTGTGTGTGTGTGTATGTGTGTCTCTGTGTATGTGTGTTTAAGCATATATGTAGAGGACTGAAGCTGACTTTGTATGTCTGCCTTAATTACTTTTCACTTTTTTTTATTGAAGCAGAGTCTCTCAAACAATCCAGAGTTGACCAATTTGA
Organism: Peromyscus leucopus; assembly: GCF_004664715.2. Lineage (NCBI taxonomy): Eukaryota > Metazoa > Chordata > Mammalia > Rodentia > Cricetidae > Peromyscus > Peromyscus leucopus. Next base: position 108,858,484 of record NC_051083.1, read on the forward strand.
TTTAGCTTAGTTAGGGAGATTGCTACAGGGATTCCTATCTTTGCCTAAACACTAACTGCTGTCTTATGGGTTTAAGCTCATTATTTGGATAGAAATGATAAGAAATTTAATTGTCTCACAAATACAGAAAATAGGACCCACATTTAATAATCTACTTCATTTTAACCCAAGGTACTGTAATTAGAAAAGCAGTTTGTTAATTTCTTGTTTTCTTGCCTAGAAACTATACAAAAGTTATGTTAAACTGAATTATCACAATGACCTTGAGTTGTCAGGTGCTAATGTACACACAATGAAATATTTTCTTTGTTCTTAATTATTTAATTATTTAGAGCTCCGTCTCATGTCTCTTAGTAATACTTGATAACTTTCAGAGGACACATACAATTTGTAATAAATTTTTGTATTTAAGAACGGAACATGATATTTTATTTATTAGTTTTTGAGACACACTCTGTATCTATTTGTGGTTTACAATTAAATGAGATACAATACTTGAAAAACATTTGGAACATTGCCCAGCCATAGTATTTTTCCATAAACAATATCTTTAAAATATTATTGAAATTTAAAATAGTATAACCCCATATATCTCAACAATATAGATACTTAGGATTCTTAATTTTGTCCTTGGCCAGATTGGTCACTGCTGTGCTAGAGGCAAGTTTGTTGCTTTCTTACATGAATGTTTTGTAAGTAACTCACCTCCATCATTGTCCAAGTTGTCTCCACAAAGCATTTCCATGACAATGTTGCAGCCTGTCCCACTCCAACCAACCTGACACACACAGTGCCAACCATTTTGATCCAGGGTACATCGACCATTTCCAAAGCAGAGCCCTGGACAGCCATCTGAAAAGACAGCAGGGAGTAACAATCAGAGATATCAGAATGGGATTGGCCAACAATGATGTATCTGCCCACAGGGAAGAACTTAATCATCTGGGCTCCGTTCAGATGAGGTGCTGAATAAATGCAAGAGGAGCTTGCTTACTTGCAACACCTTCCCAGGGAACTTGTTATCCCTGACTTTGCAGTGTTTTTCCTTAGAGAGCCAATTAAGTGTTATTAATGCTAACCCCAATTCCCAATCTCTGGTTCATATAGGAGGAAAACTGTGGTGGGGACAAGAAATGTTTTTTTGTTTCTTTTTGAAAAACGTATCTCCTCATCTCTATCAAAACTGGATAGATGATGCTGTATCTAGTTATGACCAGTAAGTTGTAGAAAGACAGCAGTTTCTATGAAGAGAAACTTTTTTCAACTACTAGCCTGTGATGATTTCCCCCCTGTGATCTAGTGCTTCAGGACATAGGTATGCTGGTTTGTAATTCAGACCACACCATGGTGTATTTGCTTATTCCTTAGAAATGTGCTGCACTTGTTTTGTGTCTACTCAGATTTTCAAGATTATTATTGATCTGAGGGCTAAGCACTGGGAATTTTACTTCTATAGTATCTCTTGTAAAAGCCAGCATATTACTGTGTTTATAATAATAACATTAAGTACTCAGAAAATTATTATGGGATTAAAATATGCTATACATAGACTTTCTTAATTCTAGAGAATAACTGGAAAAATATAGTCAAGAGAAAGTATAGTATTTGAATATTTTTAGTTAATTACTAAAGCACAAACACAGGCAATGATACTTTAGAATTAGGCTTCTTTTTTTTTAGTACCTGTTTGAAATGTGTCTTACTCTTTCTATGAATAGTTCAGAGGTAGGCTCTATCAAAAGGAAACTATGCATGTTCTAAGTGATCAGTGGTAGATATATGGACACAATAATAACAATAATAATAATGATATACATATATTGAATATTTTCCCAATAGTCATACACGGCCAGACCTCCTGGCTTTTACTAGGGGTAGTCCAATCAACATTCTTTTTACTGTATGTCTTCAAAAGAAAATTTCAGAAGGATAAGTATAAATGTAGGTTTAAAAATATTATAGAAGTAACCTCATCTTCTTTCCAAATGGTTTTGCAAGTAATTATCAATAGCACAGAGAAAGGAACTAAAATAGCAGATGTCAGACAGAAAGAATGATAAGTTTTATGAGTATCATATCTCCAAGTCATGACACAGAGTGAGTATACGTAGCCTGGAAAAAGGAATTTCTCTACTTCTCTTCTAATGGGTACTCAATGGAGAAAATAAAACTCAAGGTGATTTGGGACAGAAAAACACCACGTATTTGACAGAAAATCCCTTGTTGTTTCTGTCAAAGGCAAATCCCTGGAGGGACAAAGGATAAGGTACTTATAGGGGAAAATTCTGCCCTTAGAAGGACAGAAGAATGTTATATGTGGACAGAGAAATATATTGTTTTGAAGAATACTTCACTTGTGTACCTCAACATACTTTATTTAATAATTGTCTGTAGACATGTATGTGTATATGTGCAACCTCCCCCACATTTTTCTTTTTACAAAAGAACGCAGAAAAGGAGTCCTTAAAATTGCCAGTCTATTGTATGCTGTAGCAACAGTGACTTGGGTGTTAGAAAAACAAGTTATCATCCAGTCTCATTAGTATAAACACAGCAGTATTACATTTAAATAAAGTTATCCAAAGTAAAACCAGAGAGAAACTAACCAAGCAACCAAATGAAACAAAGAAACAAAACCAAGACACCACCCTTGTTCTCCCACATGCACATTTCTTTGAAAGCACATTTCTGCTATTAAGAAAAAGTCTTACCTCGAACAGCATCTAAGTAGTGAGCTAAAGGGGGAGGAAAAAGAATGATTGAATAAATTTCTGGGAGACCAAAATTATACAACATACACTAATGGTTTACCATCTGTTGTCTGCAAAGAGAATGGCAAACTATGCCTTGCTGAAATGCCTGAAGCTCAAAAATTGGTACACTGCCCTGTGTATTTTGTGAATAATATTTTCTGTGGGAAAGTTATTAATGTCTTTTCTGTAAGAAACACTATTAGGCTTCCTTAAAAAGTGTCATATTTCACTAAAAGTATAAGAACTTCATTTTTCACATTTCAGTAATAACTTCTATGAAAGAGGACTAGCTTTATCTTCTTATTAGGAATGTCTTTAGAAGGGAGTTTTGGAGCAACCACCTTTGGTAATTATCATAATATTTAGTCTCATGTGAAGGCAATAAACTTACTATAGTGCAGAATGTAATTACTTAAGTTTCATCTGAATCACCCCTCACCACCTTTTTAATGAATCTTAAATATTTCCACAGTCATAGAACAAGACTTACTGTACCTGTAATAGAATAGTAATGCAATTTATTTAAATCATATGTATGTATATATTACATATACATATATATTATGCATTGCTTTGACTGATCCAACCATTGCATCAAAATCATATCACCTAAAAGTGAAAGCCATAATACAGTATACTAGGAGAAAAATGCTGACAATGAACTGCATATCAAAAACCTTACTCAAGGCAGGCTAATGTTCAGGAGTACATTAACACAAACCCAAATAATAACTTTGTGTGTAATTTTATGTATATATATTTGGGTTTGTCTCTTTTCTTTTAAGAGAGAAAACCATGAAGTTTGCTGAGTAGGAAGATGGGAGGTTTTTGAAGAGTTAGGAGAGGAGAAAGGATATACTAAAACATATTACACAAATAATTTAAAAATAAAAAGAAATTACCAAAACCAAAAGATAACTGTAGCCTTTGGTTGTGTACATTTTTTCTAGTCATGGAAATGCCAATGGGACACTGTGACCCATTTCTTTAGTAGAACAATGGGAATTGTACAATTGTATTTATTCCATTGTACATGTACAATGGTTAGTTTTGAATGTGACTTGACACATCTTAGAATTATCTGGGAAGAGAGTCTCAATAACATTGCTTGAATCATGTTCGTCTGTGGGAATGCCTATGGGAGATTATCTTGATGAGATTAATTGAAATGGGAAGATCGACCTAATATGGGTGGTATCATTCCCTATGCAGGGACCCTGAACTGTATAAGAAAGGAAAAAGTGAGCTGAGCACAAGCATACATACATTCACTGTGTTCTGTTTCTGAATATGGATATGATATCCCTAACTTCTAAGAGCTCCTGCTAATGTGACTTCCTTAGTATGATAAATTTTAATCTGGAACTGTGAGCAAAAATAAACTCTTTCTCTCCTAAGCTGCTTTTCTCAAGGTATTTTATCACAGAAACCATAAATACAATTAAGGCAAAATACAAGAAAACTTTTTGGCAGATATGTACATAAATAGAAGGTTTTTATTAAAAAACTATTTTACATTAGAAGTCTTAATTATTAGTAATATCTTTTATATTGTGAATATTGCATGATATGTTAACTATCACATAGGTATCCCCCTGTCTACAGAGTGTTCTGTCTGGGCACAGCTTGAAAATTTGTAAATTGATGACAAGGCTGTGAGAAAGGGTCAATACTTCAGCATAAACTCTGTACTACTAAACAAAGATAGACAATTGAATACAGATGTTCTATTGATAATAGGTCAGGAGTGCCTTTTTCATATACATTAAAGGCAGCCTCTAATGATATCAAATGGGTTCTGATAAAGTAGTCCCATTTAATGAAATTGTCCGTAGGTGCTTTCAACAAAAATAACCTATACTTTTCAAAAGGAAAAATGGACAGTGAATGTTACTGTCAACAAAAGCACTTATCTTATTAACTAATGACACTTTATTCCAATGTGTCATCTTTCATTTGAGTAACTCAAAGTGGTTGAAAGCAGACAATATAAGGAGCACTGAAGTAATGAGAAAAGAAATGACAGAAGAAATCAGTAAAATACTATTAAAGAAGAAACCTCCCAGTTCACAAAACAATTGTAGCCAGTGTTTCCTTTTCCCCTTTTCTCCAACTTCAAATTCTATGAATATCATGGCAACTGACTCACTAGAATTCTCTTACTTGTTCAATTATCCCAACTTACTTTAGTCAAAGTATGTTGATACTTACCGATTGTGCAGTGGTCGCCCTCCCATCCAGGGCTACACTCACATTTTCCATCTTTGCATTGACCATGCTCAGCACAGTGAGAGTGACAGGAACGTTCTTCACATGTTGGTCCTACCCAGCCTTCTTCACATTGGCATATTCCCCTTGAGCAGACCCCATGGCTACCACAATCCATGGTACAGAGCTCTGTGGAAATTCAAAGAAGGCATGTTAACATTTAATTAAAGCCAACAACCATTCCTTTCTAAAGGTATCAGAATGAACAACACATCACAGGCTACACTGATAACAAAATATCACTTACATTTCTTGTATCTGAATAAACATACAAGGGACTTTCCAAAGAAGGTAGTTAAGATTCTATGTGTAAAATAAATTTTAGGGCAAATTGATTTGAAGAAGTCTATAAAATGATGATGTCATCAAGACTTAGAAAGGAAGTGTTTGTCCAACAAACATCTGAGAGGATTCCTTAAAAGTTCATTAGAATCACAGATAATATTGAGTTATTTTATGATACTATATGTATTCACAGTGGATGATTACACAGTAAAATAGTATTCTAAGCTTACTCAGGAAGACAACATTGAAAAAAACTAACATAATAAAATTTATAATACACAAAAGGAAAAGCTCCCAATGACATTAATCAACTGGTTTCTCTGATCACACAATCAATATTTGTATTTATTTTAAGCATATGAAATGACTCCTGGTTGATTAAAGTACACAGCCTTCTTTTCTTGAAATGCTATTCAGTGTTTAGCCAATATAATGATGGTGTGTGCTGTCTTTGCTGAAGTTGTCTGCTTTGTCTCCTTGACTTTTTGATGAGAAATGTTGAATATTAATAAAATCCTGACAGTAGATAAACCAAAGATAAGAGCTTGGCAAGCTTCTTTCTTATCTAATTCTTCTGCTAGAGGAAAATGGACAAAAGCTTATTGAAGGAATCCAATATGTTTGGTTTTTAATGGTCATACATCCTTGAAAGGAAAAAAGGGTATTCTGGAAGTTGAGTTGTCATTTTTATAGTCTAAATTTTGAAATTAATTTTGATATTAAGAATTATTCAGTTACAATAATATTAATAAATTCTATAGAGATCATGATAATTTTCAGGATGGGACAATACCTTTATGATAAAGCACTACCTGTAGAGATTTTTAAACCTGGATTGATTTGGTCACTAATTTATTAATATGTTTTGTATGTATATGTAGTATGTGTGTTCACATGTATGTGACTGCATATATGCAGGTATCCATGCACATGTGTATATCTATGTGTGGAGGTCAGAGTTTGATGTTACATAACATTGTTGATGGCTTGCCACTTTATTCACTTAGGAAGAGTCTCTTGCTGAACCCCCAGCTCACCATTTTGGCTAATGTAGCGATCCACTTTGCCCCTAGGATCCCCTGGCTCTGCTTCCTGAGTGCTGTGGTTACAAGTGGACTCCCTGCTTTGTTATGTGGTATTGAAGATAGAAACTCTAGTCCTGAGTCTTGCAGAACATGCAGTTTATCCACTGAGCTATCTTTCAAGCCTCTGATTATTTTTTGCAGGCTTGGGATTGATGGAAAGTAATGGGTTTGAAATATGAAATAAGAATGTCTGAGCCAGGCGGTGGTGGCACATGCCTTTAATCCCAGCACTTGGGAGGCAGAGCCAGGCGGATCTCTGTGAGTTCGAGGCCAGCCTGGTCTACAGATTGAGATTCAGGATAGGCTCCAAAGCTACACACAGAGAAACCCAGTCTCAAAAAAAAACAAAAAACAAAAAACAAAAAACAAAACAAAAGAATGTCTGATATCTCTGGTTAATATCTTTAAACAATTTGTTAACATGCTCTATCTGACTTGTGTTAAGTATATACCAGAAGGAATAATATGTATATCTCTAGTGGCTCGTGGACTGATTGGAGATATATTTTAGAGGTATAATCAATGGGAGTTTCTCAAGTTTCAATATGCTGGTTAAAGGAAAGTTTAAGTTAATAAAAATAGCAATAAATGAATGGATAATGCTGCTATGTATGAAATGAAAAATGTCTGGGGACTCACAAAGAGAACACCAAACATTAGCTTTATGTTATGTATACTGAGTTACATGAAAATATCAGTTAATTACAAGAATATATTTATTTGACAGGCTAGGTCTGGAGATGTAAATTTGGCAATCTTAATATATAGGCAATAGAAATAGTTGGAACACTGAAAGAGATATATGATAGCAGAACCTCTGAAATGTACTCTGAAATGTTCAGTGATTTATAAACTAAGTAAGCTGTTATGAAATTGACACAATTTATTATTTGCTAATAAAAATATGCAAAAATATCATGAAGAAAAGAAAGCACTATTGAAGGATACTGGGAAAAAGGCAATGCGATTTCAGAAGAAATCCAATGGGACTATGGTTTACTTTTGTCAGACACAGTATGAGAAGTGCCCACTAGATTTACCCAACAAGAAACTCTCAATGAGTCTAGAAAGAGCTGTACTGATAAAGTAGTAGCTGTAGGGCCAGATTGGACTAAGTAAAAATAAATGGAAAGCCATTTGCAGGTTCACCAGGTCATACAAAAAGTCTAGAACACTGAAAAATATATTTTAAAAGGTGAGCATTTTTCTAAGTGGTGGCTTAGATAGAATTATCTTGACCTAGCATGAGATCCATACATCTTGATTCCACATTTCTGATAGATAATTTGATCTTGCAACAGCAGTTCTTATGAATCTGAAATCATGATCTGCTCCCTTTCATAGTTCCCCATGACATTAAAAAGTGAAAGACCTTATTAAGATGAGAGGCCTGATTAGATAAACCACATCAATGCAAGACTGAAGAAACAATTCAAAGCATACAAAGAAAGAAGCATTGATTAAATGACAGAAATTGATAACTAAAAACTTGAGAGCTAGGACATAATGTAGAAAGGAAATATTATTGTATAGTAATATGAAATGGAATGTCCTAAGTGAAATACTTGTAAAGTTCTGTATTATTGATGAGATAGGCAAGAAATACTTTATCAAGATAGTATATAAAAATTTAATTATAAGACCTGGTTTCTAATAATAGAATCCAATATTTTTTACTATTTCTTTCTAATAAAAGCTAGAACATATAGATAAAATATATATTTAAATATTTTAGAAGATAGTAGATTTCCCAAGGTAATAAAGAATTACTGTATCAATCTCTAGGCAAAAAAACCAAAAACAAAAACAAAAACAAAAAAAAACCTCAGTGAGATGATTCTGACATTTATGGATGCTTTTTCCAGTAGCAGTGTTTGGTAGATATAGTAGAGGAAGATAGAGAGGCCTAGAAGCTGGGTTAAGCTTTGCTAGTCTTGTGGGGGCAGAACATACCTTGAAAAAATGGATAGGCATTTGTTACTCTCCACAATTCTATGGTAAAGGAAGGAGGAGAAGATGGATAGATTATGAGAGCCAGAAGTAAAGGTGAAAAGATTGTAAGACACAGAGATGAGAGATGACTCCAGACACAACAAGACTGATATACATATGAGCTCACAGAGACTGTGAAAGCACGCAAAAGTCCTGCCCAAGTTCAGTACAGACAGGGTCTCAGCAAAGACAGAGGGAAGTAGACATGTGCTCCCGTCTTTAACCTAGAAGCTATCTGCAATTGATACCCATTGGCAAATAGAAAATCACCTTTTCTCCAACTGAGTCTCACTGCGTATATAAACCATATTTTAGCGTAGGCTATATGCCTAGGCCCACACAAAACAAAGACAATGCATTTTTTATAGACTTTTTATTTCACTTTGCTTTGTTTTGTCTTTTTAGTCTTCTGTTGGTTTTGGTTTCTATTGTGTGGATTTTTCTTCTTTTCTGTTCTCATTTTGTTTTTTAGAGAGGGACAGAGGAATACACAGAGAGAACACAAAGTTGGATAGGTATGGAGGTAGAGAAGATCTAGGAGGAGTTGGAGGAGGGAAAAAGCATAATGAAAACATATTGTATGAATTTTTTCAATAAAAAAGATGACTCTGCTGACTCCCCATCGGAGGCCTTACCTTCTTGTAGGAGCGAATGGAGGGTGGGTTGGGGTAGAAGGCTGGAGGGGCAGGAGGAAGGAAAAGGGGGATCTGTGATTGGTATGTAAAATGAATAAAAAATGTCTTAATAATAAAAAAAAATGACAACAAAAACACCTGAAAGGAAAAATGGCCAAGGAATTTCCATTATTATAGCAAAGTAATTTCAAAGAAAGTGGAAGAAAGAAAATGATAATTACAAGAACTGAGAGTAATAAAACAGTGGCAGATGACTGTAGAAACTTTAAAGAAAAACAATACTTTATTTGCCTAGATCAATAAAGTTGATAATTCCTTTGTGGTGAGTGGATCAAGCCCCAAATACAGAGGGAGGACTCTATTAAGTAATATCAGTAATATAAAGTAGGAAATTAGTACAAATGAGTTGGCTTTTTGTCATTGCATTTGAACATGTTGTGAAGTAGGCAATTACCATAAAACCACAACATGTATTTATAACAACACAAATCAAAAGAAACTGGATAGTGTTTAAAGATCTCTATCCCACAGCAAACAATATCCTCATAAGGAAAACTCTAGTCTCAGATGACTGTACTTGTAAATATATCAAAGTTTGAAGGATGAAAGATTTATAATCCTGAATCAAATTTCCCAAAAAATAGAAAAAGAGGAGATTCTATAAAATGTGTCCTATGAAGTCACTATAAACTACATGTAAAATTCTAGCAAAGTTAATATATAGAAAAATGTAGGACAATGTGACACACTTCAGAAGACAGTATGGGAAAAGAAAAATTCACATGAAATCAAATGAATGAAATGCATGAAAATGTAATTATCACTTATCAAAACTAATGTAATGTAATTAAATCGAAAACATCTCACAAAATATGTTCAAGCCCTCTATTGAAACCAAAAAATGTTTGAAGTGAAATGAGATATAACATGAATAAATGGAAAGCTATATGGTGTTCATGGACCGGAAAACCCAATTTTGAAAGACACCAATTTTCCTGAACAGCTTTCATTTCACAATGAGACGAATGAGCATCTTAGTATCTTTGTCTCCGTGTACATTGTGTAGGTGTTTGCATGTTTGTGAGGAGACTGTGCAGTGCAGTTGACAGCAGGACCAAGTATCAAGATACAACGCTCTACTAACTTAGAACTTTCTATTACCGAGCTACACACACCAAAATTCACACATAAAGAACATGCAATTTATGGTGAAGGCGACCCTACAGACATGCAGAGAGAGTATTATGTTAAATTAAATGGTATGGAAGACTGAATATCCAGCAGAAAAACTACATTATCATGTACACTAAATTAATTTCAAATCATACGTACAAAGCACTATTTAAGAATGCTGCTGGAACACAACACTAGGAAATCATTTCTAGATTTTATGGTAGAAAATAATTTTTAAAGGAGTCATCAAAATACAACAATGAGAGTAAAATCCAATAATTTTGTGTCCATCAAAATTAATAGTTACCTACTAAAAGACAGAGAAAAGATATTTGAGTGGGTAGTATATATCACTAAAAAGATCATACATTTAGAATACTTTAAAAATTTCAAATTAATAGTAAAAAGACCAGAAGTATGGGCATTATATAAAAGCATAACTAGATGGCCAAATTCAAATGTTACCACATATCAGGGACATAAACATGAAAATAAAGAGGAAATACCTTTACAAAAACACAATAACAGTTAAAAGTAAAATGAACAACACAAATAGTAATGTGTTACAGATAACTTGAGCAAAAGAAAGTCTCATGCACCACAGAAGGCTCTGTAGATCGGTGTGATCACTTTGGAGAAGTATTTGACATTATCCGCCAAAGTTGAATATATATATTCTGTTATGCCACAGTCACACCACTTAGGATTTTCTTGGCAGACTAAAAACAAGCACATGCTTTTCAAAAGGTATGTATAAAAGTGTTCACAGAAGAATTATTGGTGCTAGACAAAATGTGGACACATTTCAAACACTCATCAGCAATAGAATGAATAATTAGTTGTAGCAATTGTATGAAGAAATGATAAACTGTAAGAAAATAATTGATAGCAAAATGCCACAATATGGGTAAATCTGCAAAAGCAATGTTGAATGAAAGAAATTTTAAAAAATCATACATATTGTAAGATTTCAAAAGCGGGCAAGTAATAGAAGACAGGATTGTTGAGTCTTGTGGCTCATTAGGTCTAGTGAGGTTGAGACAAGAGGAATGTTGCAAGTTTAAGACCAACTAGCTTGGGCTATGGGTTGCGACACTGTGGAAAAAAAGAAAAAAGAAAAGGAAGAAGAGCACCAATGTTCTTACCTAGACAAAGAGAGAAAGATGGTGGAAACTGGGAATGGGTGGTTACAAAAGGGCACTCAAGTTCCAGTCTGTATTTTTGACTTGCATGGGAGTTACAAGACATTCCATAGTTTGATAAATCATAGAACTGTATGTTGTGAGTTTTGTATACTTTTCTCTGGGTGGCACATTTTAATATGTTTAAAATTAAAGGTAGCCTCTAAAAACAGCAAGAGAACATATCTTTCTAACTGTAGAGTGGGAAAAAAGAACTCCTTCAAAGAAAAGACAGAAAGGAGAAAAAAATCAAAGAGACAATTATAAATAGGAGACACAAAAGAAGATTATAGGATGTAAATCCAAATACATCAGCAATCCTAGTAAATGAAAAAGGAATTGAACTTGAATTTGAACAAAAGAGTTTTTGTAACTGAATGAAAAGGAAAATCTAGTATTTTCTTTCAGTCAAGAATAGATTGCTAAAACATACTAATAAAGAGAAGTCATAAATAAAAGGAAGAAGCATAGTAGACAGCAACCAACGAAAAATTGAGTATAATATTGTCAGATGATGTAGACTTCAAAGCATAAAGCATTATCATGGATAAATCCAGTTATTATCTAATGACAAAAGTATAATTCACCAGGAAGGTATAGCAATCCAGACTCTGAAAATACAGATTCAAAATACATAAGATAAACCATGTAAAGCTTTATAGAGTTGGAGCAAGGCAAATGGACAATTTTGAAATCAGTCACAAGAAATTGAAAATCGATGAGGATGTAGAAAATTTGAATAGACCAACAAATATCTTTAAATTACCAAACATAATTGGAACCCTGAGTCTATAACTATAAAATAAGTGTTGTTTTAAGCACATGAAGAAGAATGCCCATAAAGGCTACAAAAACATTTGTCCACAAAGCCAAGTCTCATGTACTATTTCAGCAGAATGCAAGAAATTTAGAAATAGATAACAAAAATGTATTACAAAACTAACATTTCAGAAAAGATTTCCTTAAACACTTTAAAATAAGTCATGGGTTATATCCAAAATTACATTGGAAATTAGAAGTAATACAATGAAAATCATATTTTTTAAACCTTATGAAGATAGAAATCAAGCTGTAACTGAGTTAAAAACTTCTTCCCACCTGGCTAGCTTTCCTTTTTCCTGAAAGGTGCTTTGGAAGCTTTTGGGGTAAAAAGGCATTAATGTACTTACCTAGCTATGAAACTTAAGAGTTCACATGGTGGTGGTGGTGGTGGTGGTGGTGGTGCACACCTTTAATCCTAGCACTCAGGAAGCAGAGGCATGTGGATCTCGGTGAGTTTAAAGGCCAGAATGCTCTACAGAGCAAATTCCAGGACAGGTTCCAAAGTTACACAGAGAAACTCTGTCTCAAAAAACCAACTCCCATCTCCCCCTACAAAAAAGTCTAATACCAGCCCACATGGCAAGTTGTGCCCACTGGTGATGCGGTGCCACAGTTATTATGGTGGAAACAAACCACTCTCTGATTGGATTTTAAGCCTACTCTGCAAGAGGAAATTCCTTCTGTGTACTGTAAATTCAGTCAAAAGCTCATGGCTGAGGAGGCTTTAGACACTAGTCTGGATTGTACTATAGTTATTTGGGTAAAGACACGATACCACAGCACCCCTTTAAATATTTATAATTATATCCATAAACAAATGGTACACTAAACCTTAACCAGAGAGTCTTCTCTTTGCAATAAACTGCAGCAAATACAAAGAATCATGGCTATTCAAGCTGTTGCAAATGAGTGACACTGAAATGCTCAATCCAAGACAGGGCACTCATGTCACCCTCTCTACCCTCAGGGAACATTTTAGGAAATGGGGCAGAAAGAATGTAAAAGTTGGGAGACAGAGGGAAGGTGTTCAAAATGCTATCTTCTGGATATAACCATTGCAATCATGATCTCACAGCAGCTGAAGTTGACTAGACTAGGCCTGCCCAAGACTGGGTATGTGATTAGTTAATCATGAGTTGAGGAGGGACTTATGAGACCACACCCCATCTTACTGACTAATTGCCTGCTGGTCGATTCTGAGGGAGATGCAGTCATTGTTTTCACTTGTGTATCTTGTATGTGAGCCTACTGACTCTAATAGGTAGTTTGAAACACCTAGTCACGCAGACAACCTTGCTTAAAACAGTGAGTCAAAAAAACAAGATAAAAATAGATGTTTGAAAGGGATTTGTAAGGAATGAGGAGTTGTCAGGGGTAGGAGAGAGCTAGGAAAAGGTGGGAAGAGAGAGTAACCAGAGTTCATGATGTACATATATGAAATTATCAAAAAAGAAAATAAAAGTTATAGTGAAAGCAAATAAAACCTTCGTGAAATGCAAATTAGGAACTTTGAGGAAATTTATAGATTCAATACATTTAGTATAAAAGAAGAACAATTAAAATACAGTATACAAAATGCTTGTCTCAAGAATAGAAAGCAGATAACTTTGTGTGCTCATTTCCACCTCCCTTGGCGCTTTCCATCATCCTTCCATGTCTTCCCCACAGTGTGCATGAATGTCCTAGCATATGCTGTCAAGAGCATTGACAGTGCTGACAAGAGAGGCAAACACCAGGTCCTCATCAGGGCAGGCTCCAAAGTCATTACTGGGTTCCTAACTGTGATAATAAAGTGTGGTTACACTGGAAACTGTGAAATTGTTCATGACTACAGAGTTGAGAAAATTCCTGTGAACCTTACAGGCAGGTCAAACAAATGTGGAGCAATTAGCTTTAGATTTGGTGTGAAGCTCAAAGACCTAGAAAAATGACAGAATAATCTGCTTCCAACTTGTTAGTTTGGTTTCATTGTACTGACAACCTGAGTTGGTATCATGGACCACAAAAAAAGCCATATGAAAACACACAGGAGGGAAAATTCTGGGATTCTGTTTTTTTTTTTTTTTAAATAAATGTAAAACACATAAATAGAGAGCCTTAGTGGGGGTGGGAAGTAGAGAAAGCAGGCAATACACTTATACTTATTGGCACAGGAAAAGAATTTCTGAACAGGACCCTGGTAGTGTAAGCATTAAAACTAACAATGGATAAATGAGACCTCCAGAAACCAAAAAAAGTTTCTGTACAGCAAAGAACATCACCACTTGGGTGTGGAGACAACCCATAGAACAGGAAAAAAGTTTTTACATATGACAGAGGGTTAGGCTCTAGAATATATAAAAGAGCTAAAAGACAAGAAAACAAATAACCCAACTAAAATTGGGCTGTGGAACTAAACAAAATTCTCACAAGAAGGAATGCAAATGGATGAGAAACATTTTTTTTAAAAGTTCAACCTCCTTAGCAATCAGGGAAGCACAAATTATAACTACTTTGAGATTTCATCTTACCCCAGTTAGAATGGCCGAGATTAATACAACAAATCATCAAAGATGCTAGCAAGGAAGCAGGGAAGAGGGAGCATTTATTCATTACTGGTGGGAGTACAGCCACTATGGAAATCAGTGTGGAGACCTGAATTTGAAGAAATATGGGAGGATTTGGGGGGAGGAAAGGGAAGAGAGAAATGTTGTAATTATATTTTAATCTCAAAAATAAAACAAAGAAGCTGAAAATAGATATCCCACATGACCCAGCTATACCATTCTTGGGCATATGCTCAAAGGACTCTAAATATTACTGTGAAGATTCCTGCTCATCCAGGTTTGTTGTTGTTCTATTTATAATAGCCAGAAATTTGAAACAGCTTAGATGTTCATAAACTGATGAATAGATAGAGGATATGTCATGCATTTATAGAATGACATATTAATCAGTTGTTAAATGAAATTATGAAATGTGCATGTAAATGAGTATATCTAGAAACAATAATCCTGACTGAGGTAACCCAGACTCAGAAAGACAAACATCATATATTTTTTCTTTCTTGTGAATTTTAGCTTTAAATCCTCAGATGTGTTTCATTTGGAATACCCATAGAGGTCAGGAAATTACTAAGGGGCCACAGGGAATGGCTTCCAAGAGAGTGGAGAGGGATTGCACTAATATAAAGGGTGAGAAGGGAATAATGGATAGAGTTAAATTGGGGTTGGAGAAGGAAGATCAGGCTGGAGGAAGGAATATAGGGCAGAATAAATAACACTAAAGACCTTGTGAAAAGATCACATGGAAACCTACTACTGTAGATGTTTCCTAACACACACACACACACACACACACACACACACACACACACACACACACACAAAGTTAAAATGGAGTGACTATATAACAGGGTACTAATATCCCTACTAGATACCAAAAACTAACAAATAAAAAGCCCATTTCCAGTTGTTGGCCAGTGAGATCCCACAGACCCCTAAGCAGTACAGGATGTTGCCAACTGTTGATTGCTCTCTAGAGCTTGACAGTATGACCCTATTATTGAACACATAAATACTTGAGTCATGAAAAGTGGAAAAATAAAGTTGGTACTGATCTAGAAGCTTCATCTCTACTGGCTAGCTTTCATAGTGGAGGGTAGTATGTACTCTGCTGGATTTGAAAAGTGACAATGAACCTTTCAGTATTGTACTAGAGATCTTAAATAGCACAATAAAATAATCCAATGTGTGAAAGAAGTAATGGTTGCAAAGGGAGATAGCGCTAAATAGAAATGAAAACTGAAAAGTAGAAGACAATATAATAGATTCTAGATGCGAAGTCAAATAAAAATTCCGCATGTCTTTATATCAGAGATAGCTAATAAACCTGCAATTTGTAAAAAAAAAAAAAAAGATGCCCATTCACAATAATAACAAATGTAAAAAATATCATCACTTTACGTAATATTTTTTGATGATCAACTACAAGTACCCAATCAACCAATTGAGAAATATATGTTCTGTGTTCATAAGTTAAAAGCTTCACTATCTTTAGGGTATCAATATTTGTCTGCTTAGTTGTATAAATCCATGTAATTCTTGTCAACATGCCAAATTTTTTTTTGTAGCATGTGAAAATCTGATCTTAAAATCCAGAAAGAATTCTCAGCATGGTGACAAATGCCTGTAATCCTAACATGAAGGTACAAGGTAGCTGTGGGAGATTCAAAGTTTCAAAGCCACTCTGGATGGTGTAAAGAGTTTTAGGCCAGCATGTGATACATGAAACCCTGTCTCAAAACACCAACTCCCTTCAAAAAAATAAAACCCTTGTCATCCTGATGGAAAAGGAATAACCAAGAATAAGCCAAATCATTTTTCAGTATGTTAATAGGTGAGTTTAGGCCTCAACTTAAATTTTCATCAGTAGGAAAATGGATAAGACATTTTAGCACAAAACTATTCAAGTTAACTTGAATAATGTAAAGATACATGACTCAATATGGGCAAGTGTAGATGTAACCAACTGTCTTGTTAAATAATAAACACAGAATCAATGCAAAGAAGAAAGCCAAGAGATCAGAACTAAGAGCCTTACCCTTCCTGTTGCAGCTAGCTCTTCCGCCAAGAGACCTCTTTGAAAGAGAGCTACTCCCTGTCTGTTTGGCTTTATATAGACTTTCTGTTCTGCCTTCTCATTGGCTGTAAACCCAAACACATGACTGCCTCATCACTGCCTGTCTGTAGAGACTTCCAGGTCTTCTGTGGTATTGAGATTAATGGTGTGCGTCACCACCACCACACTCTTGCTATGGCTCTAATAGCTCTGACCCCCGGGCAACTTTATTTATTAACATACAATTAACATTTTAATACAAAATAAAATATCACCATAGGGAAGCCTTCAAATCCTGAAAAAAGAAGGTAGAACTCAAACACAGGATAGTGCAAAAATAATCTACACATATTTGCAAAGGCTAGAACTCTGTAAAAAATGGCTAAGTTTAACATAGTGGTTTCTTTTTATGTATGTATCACATTTTTAAATTTATTAATTGAAGTTTTTCATTCATTTTCCATCCCAACCACAGTTTCCTCTACCTTCTTTTTTCTTGTTCCCTCCCACATCCACATCTCCTCTACCCTTTCCTCCTATGGGCAACAACAAAGCATGGCACATCAAGTTGAGGCAGGACCAAGCTCCTCCTCCTGCATCAAGGCCTGGCTAGGCAAGCTAGCATGGGGAATAGGTTCCAAAAAGCCAGCTCATATGCCAGGGACAGGTTCTAATCCCACTGCTAGAAGCCCCACAAATAGACCAAGCTACACAACTGTCACACACATGCAGAGGGCCTAGGTCAGTCCCATGCAGGCTCCCTAGCTGTTGGTCCAGAGTACATGAGCTACCAAGAGCCCAGGCTAGTTGTTTCTCTGGGTTCCCTTGTGATGACCTTGACCCCTGGCTGTACAATCCCTCCTCCCTCTCTTCAACAGGACTCCTGGAGCTCAGCCCAGTGCTTGGCTGTGAATCTCTCATTATTATTATTATTATTATTATTATTATTATTTTATTTTATTTTATTTTACAATACTATTCTGTGAATCTCTTCATCTGCTTATACCAGTTACTGGATGAAGGCTCTCTGATGACAATTAAGGTGTTTTACTGGAGATGGCCAGTTCAGGTACCCTCTCCACTATTGGTAGGAATCCTAGCTGGAATCATCCAAATGAAAAATGGAGTACAGATCTAAACAGAGAATTCTCAACAGAAGAATCTCAAATGGCTGAGAGAAACTTAAAGAATTGTTCAACATCCTTAGCCACCAGGGAAATGCAAATCAAAACTACTCTGAGACATCATCTATACCTATAAAAATGGTGAAGATCAAAAACATCCATGACAGTTTATGTTGAAGAGGATATGGAGCAAGGGGAACACTCCTCCACTGCTGGTGGGAGTGAAAACTTGTACAGCCACTTTGGAAATTGATATGGCAGTTTCTCAGAAAATTAGGAAACGTGGTTTCTGATGCAGGGAAAGTTAGTAGAGGGGCTCATGTACTAACTACTTTGAACATTTTACATTCTATACATGTACCAAATTATTTCAAAGTGCTCCACAATATGCCAGTAAAAATAATGATTAAACACTTTATTGAAAAAATTATACATAGAGACACTCACTTATATTACTTATTAAAACAGTATAATAGCTGTTTTATGCTATTTCACATACCCTAAATATTTAATAATAATTTTCAAACAAAAAATGGAAAAAATTCTTTGGGAACTGTTCCCTTGAATTAAAGAAGCAAAACCATGTCTCACTTTCTTGTGCAGTCCTTAACACTCAGCACTTGCCAGACAGAAGCCACAACTACCCGTATGATTTACAGTTTCAGTACCACAAGTATCCAAGTGGGAAGCAATATCCTCATGAGTAAGGGAATCATCTAAGAAATAAATTACTACAAATGGAGCAGCAGATCTTAAACAATAAACATTCCTCATTTTGAAGTGCATCAACGTTTCTGCAGTTGTATCGAGTTTAAATGGGGTTTCTCGATGGATTCTGAGATGTTCTTCAATCCCCATCTACTTATAATCAGTGCGAAGGGTGGGGGGAAACAAACACAAAATAGATTCTGGAAATTGTGTAACTTATAAACATGATAGAAATGATATCTGATCTAATATATTTGTCGCACAGACTTCTATTCCGTGAGCAATATTTTCATCTGGTTGAAAATATATTAACATTATAGGCTGCAAAAGATGACAAAAGAATGCTAAAATACAAACATGCTTCTGTGCAAATGTATTGGCAAACAACATGAAAAATATAGGCAGACACTTTAAAATTCTATTGAGACATTTCATTTTTAATAAGTTTCTTTATGCATGTCAACAATGAACACCATTTGGATAAATTGGACTAGGATACAGCCGGAACACATCTTTGTTACATGCTGACAAAGAACGACTTGATTAAATAGTAAATCCTTCAGAGCAGCTCTCCAAACAGTTTCTCAGATTTACTTTTTAGATAGAAGTTCCCAGTAAACTAAACTCTGTTATTCTTGCCACCTCAACTGTGCCTAATATTCTGTAATGATACTATCAGGCACCCCCAAATATTAAATCTTGTTATCTTGTTGTATAACATATATTTATGTAAAAAACTGAATGCTACAGCATAGCATCCTAAATAAGGAAAGAATATTTCTGATATAAAGATTTGTAAACATTAATAAATTGCCCAGTATCTAGTAGAATCTGTTAAAGATCTAAGGGTATGAAGCTGGACGTGGAAAAAAGAAATGAAGAACTAAAAATGGGAATGAAGAAACCTGAATAGATAATTACTCTTTGTTCAACTTTACTACAATTTTTATTACAGAAGCTATGGGAATTTTCTCAATGATTTGTGTCAATGATGCAGGAAACTGTAGGTGAAAACATTTGGCAAGTAAGGATGGACTACACAAAGTTTTTTCTTAATAATATGTATTGTTTTGCTTGATTAATTGATTCTGGAAAGGAACTTGGTCTATATATTGTTTACAAAAAAAACTTTACTGGCTCTTAAGCTACTTGGGTTGCCATTGTCCCCATGAATCAAGCAAGTACTCTACCATGCAGCCCCAAAGCAGTGAGGACAATCAATCACAGATGGAAACTTTCTAAACTGTGAGCCAAAATAAGCCTTTTCATTTTTTTACAAGTTGACTGTTTCTGGTATTTATTACAGTGTGGAAAGCTGACTAAGACACTGGGCTTGGAGCATCAAAGCACATCTCCTTTTAACCCAGAAAATCTATGGTACATGAATAATACTTGTCCCTCTGTCTCCATATTGCAATTGCACATCAACACATTTTGTCAGTCTCAATTTCATTTTACATCAGTACAATCTGACTGAAGAGGCTGTATAACGACATGTACAATGACAACACACAAGTGGCAATGACAACATCACAATTCTAATCTGAACACAGCCTTGATTCTTAAAATGTTTAATTTTAGAAGTATTTTTAAGAGTTATAATGACAGGTTGGGATTTAATTTCAGCACTTGGGAAGCAGATGCAGGTGGATCCCTGTGAGTTTGAATCAAACTTGGTCTCCACAGCAAGTTCCATGTCAGCCAGGGCTACATAGAGAGGCTTTGCCTCAAACAACAACAATTCTAATGATGTTTGGCTTAAAGTTTCATAGATCTTGTTTATTACAGATACCCATGGATTTCTCTTATAAGGTGGTTAAATGTTCTTTGGTAGAAAATTTGATGACAGAAAAATGCAAGCCTAATTTGGAACACTGAAGTCAATAATAAAATAGTCCATCTATGGAAATTTCCTTTGGAGTGATTTGTGATTCTGTGATTTTTAAGTAAAATATTCTCTACCTCTAGTAAAAAGAAAGGATCAAAATTTCTGGACTCTAATACTGGTCAGAGAATGGTAGCCAGCTCATATCTCTGGCCCTGGGAGGAGACATGACAACCTCAACTGTCTGGAGGGTCATTAATTGATTATTATCTAAACCTGGATTTAGTGTAGGCTGGGAGGGGTGGAGGGAGGAGAAACTGTGCTTGGGGTGTATTTTATGAGAGAAGAATCCATTTTCAATTAAATAATAATAAAAAAAATGAAATGTGCCATCTTAAGTCATCTGCTTCCTAGATACCATTAGAAAATATGAATATTGTGTTGACCTCCCCTGGTATAAATGGTATGATTCATAGTCAATAACACTTATTCTGATGGAGATAACAGATGCATCCTTGTATTCATGTCCTGAATACATACCACTTTATGACATATGCATGGTAGTATCCTGACATGTTCTGACACAAATAGTGTGGCTAACCATCAGTAACCCTTCTAAGGACAGCTTGGTCAGTAGGTAGTAATAGCCTTTGATATAGAAAACATGTGATTTTTCTTGTATGCTTCCAGTAATAAGGAGAAAATCTAACTTAGAAAGACTGGTGCGAAAAGTCATAGGTGAAAAGAAATATGGTAAACCTGAAGATATAACAAGAAAATAGAAAGAAAAATTGTCCTCTCAATGAGGAATTGTGTGTGTGTGTGTGTGTGTGTGTGTGTGTGTGTGTATGTGTGTGTGATTTGCTGGTGATTGAATCCAGAATCTTATGCATTATAGTCAAACACTACCACTGAGCTATATTTCTAGCCTTGAGATACATTATCAACTTCCAAAGCCCTTCTCTCAGTGCTTATAAACTGTTGAGCTACCTTCATGTCAGCTTTCTGAGTTCTAACTCAGAAAGCATAATGTTTTTGCTTCCTCCCTGTTCCATCTCCTTTATCCAGATAAGTGCCAAAACCCTAAGCCTGTATACCATGACATTTTGGCCACCATTACTCTGCAGACACACAGCCTCCACCCCACATATCTTCTCTGGAAGCGACTAACAGACTCTTATTGCTGGGCCTGCCTTCTTTCTTGCTGTCTAATTCTGAAAACATAAATTTCTCTCTTTTCACTTTTTATCTGTCTCTTCCTAGCATCTGCAAGATCCCCAGATTATGTTCGCTGCTGTTGGCTGGTTTCTGCTTCTTCCAGGCTGCTGGGCATGTTTGAATCTTTACAGATTGATTTGTCTGAGACTGATTATCATCAGTTCTTATTGCTTATATACTCTTGTGAAGGGAGATGTCCTAGAGAATCATGTCAGTTTCTGGGACTTCCTGAAGCTGTTAATGAGCTTCCCTATAGGATGGAGTGTTTCAGTCTGGCAGGAAAACTATTACACAACAGCCATGACCTCAGATTTTTGAAAATAGCCATTTGAATTCAGTTATGATTTATCTTGTATCACTGAACCCTTCCAGTGTTGTATATATTACCTCTATGTTGCATGGTTCGCTTTCAGTTGACAACTTGTTTACTCCCTTGTTGATAAAGCATACCTTTGGCTACACATCGCTATAAAAATACGTCATAGTCTCCTAAAGCATACTATAGTCTAAACTCTCATATCTTGGAACTCTAATCACTTCTGATGCAACTTCTAATTATTAGCTTTCTGACTTGGGCTTTCATTATTGCCATATTTGTATTCTTCATACAGACAACTTGACTACCTGTCTTATATAGGAATCATCTTCTTTTATGTGCATGCAAGGCTCCTTCATCTTTCCCCTTCTGTTTCCAATGCCTTTCCTGCAGTCTGTTTCTGTTTGTCTAAATGGTAATTCAGCTTTCAGTCTGAGAAGTCCATGTACTATGATACTGTAAGGAAAAAATTGCAGTTCCTCTTCTGTAGTCTTCTAGAAATATATATATATATATATATATATATATATATATATATATATATATATATACCTATCATAACTGTCATACAATCTTTCACTATAGTGTTCTACACATATGAATTACATACCTTAGTATACATTGGGAAAGGAAACATTGCATTACAATCTTTTTCCTCTTTTCATACATTTCTTCTACATGATAAACAGCCAATAATTATTTGTAAAATTATTTCATTAATACATTTAACAAACATTTATTGAGTAACCCATGTATTCTCATGTATTCTACTCCCTTTCCTGCATTCAGGCTTCCAATTTCCTCAGGGAAAATAGTATCTAATATATGTTGATTATATAAATTATTGATAAACATAAAAGTGCCCCAAAATTTCAAACTTGCAATTGGAAAATTTTGCCATCGTTGAAGGAAATCAAGAGGTCTAGGAGACTCAGTGGTTGACATTTGGGCTAATATTCTGTTATTTTAGTGAGAAAGCTTCTTTCTAGTTCCTGTCATAGATACAAAAACAAGGCAGGAGTGAGTTGGAGCAAACTGGTAGCAAAGAAAAACTCTCCAAAAATCGCTATTCCCCCCAAAATATCAATTTGAACATCTATTCATGCACTGAACCATTTTCATAAGAGCTACAGAAATCAGGTGAGGGACCACAGTACCCAATTGTAGCATAATAAGGGTAGATACATTTAAAAAAAAAAAAGACTGTAGACAGACAGGAAAGAAAGAGTTGTATGTGTTCCACTCTTGGCTCAATTCTAAGCAATTCATTGTATAGAGAGACAATTCATGTTTGGGGGAGGAGGAAGGAAGTAACCTCAGGCTTTAGACTTCACACCAGTACTAGGCTCACCACTGTGTAACACAGTATTGTGTAGAGCCCTCAAATAGATAACTAATAAAAAACAGCAAATAATCCTATCAAAATTAGCTGATGATATCAACAGATGTTTATCAAAAGAAGACATATAAATGGCCAATAAATATATGAAAAATGCTCAGTATGACTAATCAAATGACGTATACTACAATGAGAAAGATATCAAAAATACTGAATTGATAAGTGCTGAAAAGACTACTGTGAAAAGGGAAGCCAGTACATTATTGATAAGAATGTATATTAATATAGACCTTGTGAAAAATACTACGGATGTTTCTCAAAAATCTAAAAACAGAAGTTTCATATGATCCAGCTATATTACTGCTGGGTCTATACCCAAGAGAAATGAAGTCAACATGTTGATGAGACATCTGTACTCTCACATTTATTATAGCATTATTGACAATAGCCAAGAAACTGAAACAACCATTGAATATTTAACAAAATTATTTAACAACTGATGAAAGGATGAAGAAAATGGGATGTGCTAGTGAGATGTCTCAGTGGGTAAAGGTATGTGCCTCTAAGCCTGATGGCCTGAGTTGGATCCCAGGAATCCACATAGAGGGAAGAGAGAACTGACTCTCAAGAGTCATCCTCTAACCTACATATGCAAATACAAACAACCAAATAAATATTAAAAGCCAATAAAAGAAAATGTGGTGCATGTACAATCAAGCCACAAAATGAAGTCCTGCCATTTATGAAATTATGGATAGGATTACATGTCAATATGTTAAGAAAAAAATTCTAGAATAAATAAAAATACTACATGATCTTACTCATTACTGTAATGTAAAATTGACTTAATAGACACTGAAAATAGAATAGTGGTTAGCAGATATGAGGAGAAGTAGGAACTCATTGCACATTGAGGGCTGGTTTATAGTTAGCAGAAGGAAGGATGCTCTGCTCTAATGTTGCACAGAAGAGTGATGGCAAATAGTGTACTAAATAGTTTACTAGAAGGTATTTTTTAAATGTTTTCACCATAAAACAGTGGTAAAAAAGATATCTGAGAAGATAGATGTTTATGCTGTTCACATCATATATGTACAATTTTATGTGCTGGTTAAAAAAGGAAGGCAGGTAAATGGGTAGAGACATTAATACAAAGTCAAGGTAACAAGATGAAAATATGGAAACCAGCTAATATAGATGATGAGTGTATAAAGTGAAAATATATTTGTTTTATATAGTGGAATATTAGTCTATAGCAAAAGCTGGTGGTGGTGGTACATGCATTTAATCCCAGTACCTGGGGTGTAGAGGCAGGTGGATCTCTGAGTCCAAGGCCAGTCTGGTCTACAGAGCGAGTTTCTTTAGTATGAGCTGGCAGACAGTATGCTAAATGAAAAAGGCTATCACAGAAATAGTACTACATGATCTCACTGATAGTGAAATCTAACATACACATACAGAGACAGTGTAAAATAGTGGTTGCTAAAGCCAAGACAGAGGAAGAAACGTAGCAATAGGTTAAAAAACTCAAAAGTAGCAGACATGTAGGATGAACAAATGTAAAGATTTCATATAAAAGATGAAGATTATAGCTAATTGAATCGTATTACTGACTTTTGTTATATAACTAGATTTTAATTGTTCTTGGAATAAAAATGCAATTACGAACCGGGCGGTGGTGGCACACGCCTTTAATCCCAGCACTTGGGAGGCAGAGGCAGGCGGATCTCTGTGAGTTCGAGGCCAGCATGGGCTACCAAGTGAGTTCCAGGAGAGGCGCAAAGCTACACAGAGAAACCCTGTCTCGAAAAAACCTAAAAAAAAGCAATTATGTGAAATGACAAATATGTTTTACTTTGTTTCACTATAGTGACCATATTGTTACTAAGATACAACCATTGCTTTATGTTGTACACCTCAAGAGTTGAAGCAATAGTAGCACTGTTGATTAAAAAAAACAACAAACAAATGAACTAATGTCTATGAAAAGCAATATCCTTTCTCATGTAATTTTGGAAAAGTTCCCTTTTGAGTATCTATGTTTGATACTCAAGAATAAACATCTGAGTTTCGTTTTTCATTAATATCTTTATTCAATAAGGAATTTGTTCTATAGTATTATTGTTTTGAAAGGTGTAAAATGGGTAAAAAGGGTAGTAATTAATTCTTTCTTAATATTCCAAGATCAGTTACCATAAATTATAACTCTTGACTACTTGTATATTACCAATGAACATGCTAGGCAAATAGCCCTACTCTTCTGAAATATAAATGTGGTGTGTTCTTTGATGTTTTATTTTCAACTTTTAAAATACAAACACAAGAGTGTTTTTTCCTTCCTTTTATTGAAAATATATTTTTTCTCACATACTATAACCTGATTATGGATTCCCCTCCGTCTATTCCTCCCAGTTTCTCTCCATCTCCCCTCCCATCCACATCCACTCCCTTTCTGTCTCTCAACAGAAATAGGCCCCTAAGAATGATGATAATAATATAGTAAACTAACACATCAGAATTGGACAAAATAAACAGAAGGAAAAGAGTCCAAGAGAAGGCACAAGAATCAGAGATGCACTCTATTGCATATTTAAATTCAAAGGGTAGAGCAGTTTCTTCCCACTTGATTGCCATTTATCTCCGTTGGAAAATTTTCCATGGGTGTTTTCTGGAGCATTGTCTTGTTTAACTTGCAGAGGTGGGATATGTAGCACAGAGGCGCATTCCACCACTAAATTATAGCCTCTAATTTGCTTTAGGATTTGTATGCACCTCTAAGCCAATTGCCACAAGAATTCTTTAAATGAAATAAAATTAGTGCAAGTGGACTTGAAATATCCTGAGTAAATCTTTAGTGCTCTCATTCCATGCACAACCAAAGATATGATGCAATGAGATGCTAAATAATTCGATTGTGATAATTTCATAGTGTATATGTATAGTAAATCATCTGGTTGTGCACATTACATTATTTTCAAATTGCTTCTCAATGTAACTGGAGCTAAAGAAACTGAAAAAGAAACAATTTGAAATGTAAATTTTCAAATAAGAAACTCCAGTCATGCAGCAGGCTTCCTTAAAAATCATGGAATGTGTTCACAATAAAACTTCAAATATGTTGATCACTTCTTTTAGAAATAAAAATATCCCTTTAATCTTTTTCATTTTAGCTTCTAAGTTCAGGCTAAGTTTTATTTTGTTGGCTCTCACGAAAAGTAATGAAAGTCAAAACTCTTATTTAGGCTTTAATGTATTCAACCACATTTCAGATTTTCCTTAACAAGCTTAAATATTAAAAACAGCTTTTAAAAATGAGCATATAAAATAAACAAATCATCTTTATCATGAAAGCACTCTGATTTTATGTCCCCTGCATATTTAAATGATGATCCTTTTAGAATTTTCCAAACCCTGTAACTGTCAAAATCTTAACTTTCCACTTTTTAATAAAAATGATTTCCATAAAGATTAGAAATTAATCTAACCTGACCCTCAAACTTAATACACTTTAGTGCTGGAAGCTATAAAAATTCACCTATCTGGGTTTAATAAAGGAAGTTTTTTCAATTTAAATATACATTGCATTTAATAAGCTTGCATGATAATTTCAACAATGTTCATGGGCTCTGCAAATTGCCTTCCTGCTGTGTCCAGGATACAATCCAATTTCAGTTTTGAGCAACCAAGTTAAGAAATGGTTGAAAAAAATCTCAAAAGCAATTTCTGAATGGCACAAAGTGAAATGATTATAAGCCAGCCAATCATATTGCTCTGATGCCTGACTTCAAGGAAAATAGTTTGTTTATACTGATGTTAAATAAAATATGTGAGTACATATGCAGACCTTAATTTTTGGCTAAAATTTTTATCTTTAATCCAAATATTTATTATTGTAAGGATTAGCATGCTCTTTTATTCCCTTTATGTCAATTTGTACATCTTATTGTTATGAAGTGTTTTCCATTAGTTAAACACTGATTTAAATGGTAGAAATATTATAACACACACACACACACACACACACACACACACACACACACACACTGCAGAGAGAGAGAGAGAGAGAGAGAGAGAGAGAGAGAGAGAGAGAGCATGTATGTGCCTTCCTAGAGTATGAATTTTGTAGCATAAATAAATAAAATAATATGTAACTACAAATTGTGAAAAGTGCTCTAAAGGAAAATGCAGAGTGACTTCTTTTAGAAATTGGCATTTAAAATGAAACCTGTATGATGAGTGGACAGATAAACATACATGTATAGTGATGGGGGAAATTAAATGAATACTACATGTTTGAATCAGTGCCAGAGAGAGAGAGAGTGGTAGATTTGTATGAGGTTGGAGAAATAGACAGAGTATAGAATATTCATTTGTATAACTTAATGAAAATTTTTGGGCTCATGGAAAAAACATTGAAAGGCAGTAAAGATTCACAAAATCTGATTTGCATTATAAATATATTTGGACATAATATAGAGAACAGGGTAGAGGGGGACTTTCAAAGATATCATTGATGAGACTCCTTTTTTTGAAGTGTCTGGACAAGGCAAACTTTAGTCTTGATCAAGATCATATGCTCAGGATAGGTATGCCTAGACTAATTTTAAGAATCCAGGTAAGAGAAAAATGGTTGCTATGGCTAGGCAGACTGAGAAAAATGAATGTATTCAAAATATTTTAGGAAGTAGACTTATAAGACCTTATGGCTGATTACAACAGCAGAGGTAAAACAGATGGAGATGTCATGAATCATGACTAAATTTGGCATGTACAACTGTGTAAAAGGTTATGCCACTTTAAAAAATCAAATAGTGACTGTTGAAGGAATAGCAGGTTTTATGTGGAAGATTATGAGTTCAGTTTTAGATACGTTAATCTGAAGTGCCCATGAGAAATCTAAGTAGGGCTGTCAAGTAGGCAGATTGTCAATGGATTGAAAATGAAGTGAAGGCATCAGGGGTAGAGCTCAAATTTATTTGTCTTCATTGAGAATCATAAATAAAACCAAGAGATGATTGTTAACTAAGCAGATACACATACAGCTCCTAAGATTGAGGACTTTAACATTTAAAATTAAGCTAAGAAGGAAGATCAAGCAAAGGAGGGTGAGATTTGCCATGGATATGAAGAAAATCAAGAGAGTATAGTATTATAGAAATGAATGGCAAAGAGTTTTCTGTAAATCATGAGTATTTGGTGATCCCCAATGCTACTAAAATCAAGTAGAATGAAGAATAAAAAGTATTCATTATATTTAGTAAAATGGTGATTACTGGTATCTTAATGACATCTCTTTTGGTAGAATGATGGGGAATAAAATCCAGCATAAAAAAAGGTTGAGAAATGACTGGAGTAATATGTGAAGGATGAGAGATCCAGGTTTCACACTGCCAGAGAATAAAGTTGGAAATAAGAAAACAATCAGAAAATAAAATAGAAACTTGGGGTGTTGAATTGGAAGTAACAATGGATATTCATGGTTTTCTATAGATACACAGATATACAAACATTGAAATATGTATGTAAATGTCCCTATGTATGTTAACAATAGTACCTGGAAAAAGTTATACCTTAGTAGCAAAATAAAATTAAAATAATTTAAAAAACAAAAGCAATAAATAAGCAAATAAACAAAACATCTGTGCTATGAACTTGGCTTCTAAATTCCATTTCATCGAAAAGTATCAGGCATATTGGAGAAATTGCTAGTTGCATGGAGTGGACATCTTAATATGACAGAAAGGAAGGAAATACAGATTGATGAAGTTATGTCAAATGGAGGGAAAATTTATTTTGAGAGGATCATCAATGGCTAAAACTAAATCTGAGGGGTGAAACAAATAGAGAAAATAGAACATTGTGTATAATATAGGGAACCATGAGCTATTACATAAAGAAGTGAATGGACCAGGTAGGTCCAGTCCCCTCCTCCCTGAGTCTATCAGGTCGATCTCAGTCCTCAGGGGAAACCTTGATCTGGAAGAGGTGGGAATGGGGGGTGGGCTGGGATGAAGGGGAGGGGAGCAGGAAGGGGGAGAACAAGGGAATCTGTGGCTGTTATGTAGAACTGAATAGTATTGTAAAATAAAATAAAATTGAAAAAAGCAAATGCAAACAAATATAAAACATGAAAAAAAAGAAGTGAATGGATAAATTGAATTTTCAGTGATTCATGGAAGTTGTGTAACTTCAATGTTTCTCCTCACACAAACTTGTTAATTATAAGTCAAAAGAAGAATAAAATAAGTAGCCCTTAAGATGCCATCTTAAAGGATCAAAGTTGACATTAGCTATAGAACAAGTCAATAATGGCACCCCTTGATAGGAAACAATGGGAAGAATAAAGTATTAACTTTGTTATATTCTTGTCAAAGATGGATAATATGAATCAAAATCTGAAGAAACTTTAGATTGAGGAGTGCTCTATAAAATAGGTTGTATACAATATTTAGGACAACTGGTCATGAGAACTATAGAAAGATGAAAACAATATTATAAACTGAAAAAAACCATCGAATGGCACATAGTAAAGAAGACAGTGGTTGATTCTACAACAGATATTTTTGTTACAATGGACATTATTGGTCCATATAGAAAAGTATGAATGGAATCTGAGCATTAGGAGTGCTTTATGCACACTAACTTCTTGACTTTGATTGTTAGAGAACAGTGCTCTTTCCTTTAGTAGATAAACAAGGGATTGGGAAGAAATGAGCCAACAATTTATTGTTAGCTATTTATTATTTATACTTTTTATTAAGCCTGTGATTGTTTTTGGAATGACAGAGACTGAAGAGAAAAAAGTGAAGAACTGAAGTTCAATCATTAAGTAAGGGCAAGAGATATTTAGATAATGAGACAACAATGTGAAGTTCAATAAGGTATATGTTTTCCAGTAGAAGAGTCAAAATCTTACTGAAAAGCCATTTATAAAGATCTAATAGCTACACTGTTGTTAGACACAAATGAGAGAGAAAATGGGACAAGGGTATGTTCCAGAGCCTGTGTAAGGGAAGTGAAATTTAACAGGCCTGCTCATGCATTCTTTTTGAAAGACCTTATCAGTACACACACATTCTAATTTTATATTTCATGACAGAACATTGGAGACTTCCCATGTGATGATTATAAAAAACACACAATCATGAAATGTTATGATCCAATGAAAATGAATCATAACATTGAGAAATACAATAGTTCTGAAAAAGTAGTGAGGATGACTGAATGAAGCAACACAAGGGATACAGTAGTATGGCTGGGCAATGTTGAGGGCAATGTTCAGGTTAGCTTTGTGACTGCTATGGTTAGGATAACTGTCCATCACAGGTACAGATGTTTAAGGTTTTGTCATCAGCCCATGGCAATCCTAGGAGTGGTGAAATACTTAGGTAGGGACTAATTAGAAATATCATGGTCATATTGGGGCAAGCCATTGAATGACATATTGTGATTCTGGCCTCTCCTGTTTTGTTCTGACTATGAGGGAAGCAGCTTCCTATGTTGCAAGCTCTTTCCATGATATGCTGCCTTGACACAGGCCTATAAAGAACAGGGTAACAGAACATGATTATTCTACAACAGGGCTTTGTCACTTTTATTCTCCAACAGGCATGGGCAATTCTGACAGTTCGAATGATTCAATGTTTGAGTTCTGCTGGGGAGATAAGGGATTTTAGAATGCTTGGAAGAGAGATTGAAATAATAGATTACTCACATTAGAACTTGGGAAATGTAAGTTTTCCTAAAAATTACCTCTTACAGCAATTCTTATATATGTAGAAATTCTATAACCTTTCAGCAATTGGAAAATCAATGAACTTATAGCTTAGTAAACTTGTGAGGTGTCAGAATAAATCTGAAGCTGAATACTCTCCAAGCTGAAAATATCACTCTTCATAACAAATTGCAAGGGTGCTCTCGAGTTTTCTCATCATTTGGAATCATTAATCAGAACTTTAAAATACTGGCACTTAATTACAGATTTTAGCTCAGTGTCAGTAAAAGTAGGATAAATATATAGATTTTGTGCTAAAAATATAGATAGGGCATAGTGTCTAAAATCTTAACAACTAAGATATTATTTCATTACAATCCAGACACCTGCACATCCATATGAGAAGTTCTGTTTTTATATATTTTCACTGAACATTAGAAGATTTAACTGGAACTCTCTGCTGTCAAAAATGAAGTGCAAAACTACTGGATGGTCTATTGAAAACCAATACTATACTTAGCCAGTGTGTCAGGCTTTCCCTTCAGATTTCAACTATAATGTCTTTTAAGAAAATTTACTTACCAGCTTTTTGGCACAATGAGCTAATAATGTGACACCATTAAAATAGACAGGATTATTGGAAAGTTAAATACAGGCCTAAAGTTTGAGGTACTTTTCAAGATAAATTTGATGTGGATGCAGTGGATGTAGGGAGGTTTTCTACACAGAACAAGGGTGCTACGTGCAAGGAAATTCTGGAGAAACTAGGAATACAGGGGTGGGTAACAAGGGAAAAGAAGATATAGACTTTATAATTTTCATAATGCTGAGAGTATCTGATTATTCCTGATGAGATTTGAGATAAAATGATATAACTCGTTCCCAGGGTTTTATCAAGGAAATAAGAAAGACAAAAGAATTGAAATTATGTATACTTTACCAAGTGTTAATGGGTCAAATAATATGTCCATGTCACAATCCTTGGAACCTGTGTATGAGGCCTTACTTTGAAACAACAATATTTGTAGATGTAATTAAGATGAACATCTTGAGATGAGATCATCTTTCATTAACTTAATACACATTAAATCCAACTACATGTGTCTTTTTTAGAGAAAACCACATGAAAACTGGAGTCATATAGTTCCA
Source organism: Peromyscus leucopus (assembly GCF_004664715.2). Taxonomy (NCBI): domain Eukaryota; kingdom Metazoa; phylum Chordata; class Mammalia; order Rodentia; family Cricetidae; genus Peromyscus; species Peromyscus leucopus. The sequence goes on from NC_051083.1 coordinate 108,890,670, forward strand.
AGTCAAGAGAAACCACCAGCCACCTTTGAAGCTGGGTTTTATATTTCTAATATGAAGAATGGTGGGAGAAGGAATTACAGTAATGTTAAGCCACTCATTTTGGCATAATTTGTTAGTTACTCTAGAAATCAGATATCCTAAACACATGATTTACACAAATGGTGATTCTACTGCTGTAAGCAAGAATGTATGCTGAATTCCAAGCCTGTAGATCTCTTGGCATTGAGCAATCAGGACAGTGGACATTGTTGTAGAATATTATTTTAAGATGTGTTACATTTGTTTATGCTATGGAACCTTTGTTTTCATGCTGCAAAGATGTGTTGCATTCTTTTATGTTCCATTTATTTAACTCTGTAAAGCTGTGTTACTGTGCCTGTCTAAACCACCTGGTGGTCTAATAAAGAGCTGAATGGGCAGCAGAAAGGATTGGTGGGGCGGGCAGGCAGAGAGAATAAATAGAAGGAGAAATCTGGAAGGAAAAGAAGAGAAAGTGCAAGAGAACAAGGAGAGGAGGATGCTAGGGGCCAGCCACCCAGCCACCCAGCCAGCCATGGAGTAAGAGTGAAAGAAAGATATACAGAAGTAAGAAAACGAAAAAGCCCAGAGGCAAAAGATAAATGGGATAATTTAAAGTTAAGAAAAGCTGGCAAGAAATAAGCCAAGGTAAGGCTGGGCATTTTTAAGTAATAATAAGCCTCCATGTGTGATTTATTTGGGAGCTAGGTGGTCCCCAAAGTGTAAAGATCAAGAAAAAAGAGCCAACAACAGGACATGGCTAATGTTTCATGGAAATTGTAGACACTATGCTCTATACACAGTAATGTGAATAAGTTATTGTCCCTAGGCCTAACAATAAATCTAGGATACATTATTATTATGAACCTTACTTTACAGATGACGATATCAACATTCAACAAATTGCTTAACAGCTCATAGTAGGCAATAGAACAGGGGTTTGAATTCATACAGCCTACCTCCAAAGCCCATCCTTTTAACATCACACTGTCAGGAGTATTTTGGATGCACTATAGTTATGGAAAGAGTTTATATACTGAGTAAATCTGATTGTCTGGTCAATCAAGGGGACTTTGTTTTTAAGTTCAGTCTAAATTCACATTCCTTTTTTAATATAGTGATTTTGCTATTTGATGATTTCGTACATGTATATAGTATATTCTGACTGTTTTCTCCATTCTACCATCTTTTATCCACCCCATCAATACCAATGAAGCTATTTCCAGTCATGTATTGTCTCTTATAGTAACTAGAACTGAATAAAGTTGATTAGTTCATCTAATACCTTAACTTGTGATGCTGCTCTCAGAAAAATATGAAGATTTCTTCCTAATGTTTCAGTTATTTGCTTATGTGCAGAGGATACTAAAGTCATTACACTTCATGAACTGTTTTTTTTTTCTTATCAGAGTAAGACAGTTTACCCTTTAATTTGATTAAATACTCTACTCTAATATCTCTGTACTAAATTCTATTCTAAATTTAGTTGTTTTATATAAATTAAGCAGCAAATATGAAACAGTAAAATAGTACACCTAAAAATTAGCAAACTCTTCTTCATAAATGAATGAACTTTGCTCTGCTTTGACATTTGTATTGCTTGATCATCATAAGGAGCTCTTCATTATAGATACCTTCAATTCCATTTCACCTGAAACCATGCCTTCTCTGCCATGATGGATGGACTCTCCAGGTGGTAAGCCAAAAGAACTCTTTCCTTCCCAAAGTTGATTTTGTAGATGAGAAAATAAGTAATGCAGATATAAACAGATTTCAATTGTGGATCTGTAATCTACAGCTGTGTGGACATGGGGGGATATTTTAAATCTAACTTCTCAATCTGTCAAACAAGTAACTGTGTTCCCTAAACTATCAAATGAGGTAGCTACTTAGGAGAGGCCCTTTTAATAGGTGACATCCATGAAAGTACTTACTACTCTAGCTGGCAGGTTATTACCTTTCACTATTCATCTCTCTCATGTCTTTTCAGTTTCTGAAGAATCTCTTTAGGTCTAGAGAAAACAGAGATTACTTAAGACCAACAGTGTGCTTCTCATACATGGGGACACTTAAAAATGCTCCAAGGACAAAGCCCCAAGGATTGTTGTGAAGTCAAAGTGTCAGGCTCCAAATTTTCTTAGAGAAATCAATTTGAGTTCAGCCCAAAGGAGTTTAATATCTAGAATACAAGTTTTCAAGGTATTCTCTGAAGTTCAATGCCACTTTCACCCTACTAGATGGGCTTTTCTTTCAGCAATGATAAAAGGGAAACATTTTACTACTCTTGTCCGTATGTAAGAAGAGTTTTGTACTTTTCTAGATCCAGCATAAAATTTTACCTTAAAAATAAAAATAAAAAAATTCTCCTTTGGTCAGTTCCCTCCACTGACTCCAGGACCTTTTGTTACACATGGAGTTGTGGGACAAGAGCATTGTAGGCCATCTTTTGGAGTGAGTTTCATGCTCTAATCTCTAGTATTTTCCCAGAGTATTGAAAGCACCATTACTAAAATATGTAAGTATATTTCTGGCTTGGCTTTGCTAGTTTCTTTTTCAGTATTGTTTGCTTTTCAGCACTGTCTGTATTTTCAGCATCTGAGAACTGATGCTACTGGTCCAGTAACCTAGCAATGATTTTAAACTTGATGTTTTTCATAATGAAACATTATTAATCCTTGGGGTATTTACTACTATGCCATGCTTTGGATAATATAGAACATGATCTATTGTTTTACTGGAATGCCAATGTCATGCATCATTAATAAATGCACTGTTCCCATTAAGTGTGAGGCTTTTAATTAGCATACATATTTTTGTCATCATATATCAAACTAAGCTGACTTTTTCTCATCTTGTGTTGCTTCTGCTGACTTGAGAAGCTGAACTCTTACTGTAGCCCTATATACTAAATTGTGAACTTTGCAAGGCATTCCAAATGATTTTCAGTATCTAAATGAAAATCCAATTTTCTCCAAGCTTTTTAAGTAAAATGACATGATGTTTTTCTCCTTTAAAATAATGTCTTTGGCACCTTCACAAAATCTCATTCTATTAATCAAAACTTAGCATGTTTGCATGATACAGAGGTTTGCAATTTAGGGCCCACAAACTACCTGATATAAATTCTTGGGTCACACCCCAGGCCTATTAAGTAAAAATGTGTAAATAGTGTCTAGGTAATTTTTATGTTCTGGATCTTTAAACTCACAGAAAATGGTTACAGGAGAGTAGATACTCCTTTATTTCTCCTCTCTTCATTAATAACCTTTGTCACTCTCTTAATCCAAAGTCTTTCTCAGTAACCCAAGACTATCTTGTTGACTAGGGAGCAGTAGTTGTTCTACTTAGGGCAAAGAACTGAAAAGAAGTTTCTAGTTTTCATTTTGCCACTTACATTTATATGACGGTGGATGAGTATTAAGATTGCAGAGCTATATTTTATAAACTGCAATGCAAACAGTATGAATGAAGACAGAGGAAGCAACACAATTATTAAATCTTAAGATTTTGTCTAGTCCTAGCATTTTTGGATTTTATCAATGGCCCATCTGCTGTATGGAGAGTAGCAGATAGGCAAAGGAAAAGTAGAAGACTAATTGAAGAAATCTCTAGGTTTGGAAGAATAGAATAAGTCTAGGGGTTAGAGCATGGCTCTGATACTAATTATGCCATCTTGAACAATTTAAACACTTTTAAGATGCAGTTTGAGAATATATACCTTAAAGAGCTCTTTTTAGTTTTTATTAAAAGAGATGTACAGGGACTGGAGAGATGGCTTAGCATTTAAGAGCACTAGTTTTTCTTCCAAAGGACCCTGATTCAACTTTCAGGATCCTTGTGAGATCTCCCAATTGTCTGTAACTCCAGTCTTAGGGGATCTGATGCCCTCTTCCGGCCTCCTGGGTACCTGGCATGCACATGGTATGCAGATACACCCATAGGCAAAACGCCCCCCCCACACACACACTAAGGAATAAAAATTTAAGACAGATGTACAGATTGTATATAAACAGCTAATAGCAGGTGCTAAATAATATACATGATAAAGAAGAGTAAAAGGAAGAATAAGAAGAGGGTTGAAGCCTCATGGGCTTTTCCCATCTACTTTGTCATGTCTATCAGTGTCATCCTTGTTCAGGTCAAGTCTAGGCAGCCATGTTGGCGAGACTTTATAGGTGTAGCTTCTGACATTATTAGGAAATACAGACTAACAGCAACGCCCCAATTCGTTTGCTCTTACAATCTTCTTGCCCTTTCTTCCACTGTGTACCCTGAGTCTTCTGTGAGGTAGTTGATTTGTAGATGTACCTATTGAGACTGAGCTTCACAACAGAAGACACACATACAAGTAACATTATACAGATTGAGCAGATAATATTTAGAAATATACATATTTATACATATATATTTATGCATGTAATAACAATGAAAATAGATGCCATGAGTGGGAAGGCCAGCATGGGAGGGTTTGGAGAATGGAATAAGAAGGGGAAAATGATATAATTATATTTTAATATCAAAAATAAAAGACACAGGAAAAACGGGGAAGGAGGAAACAGCAAGGTATGGGACAAAATCCTGGGCATTCAGTATACTAGATTTGAAGACAATTGGATGTGGGAGCTATCATGTTCTAGATACTGTTCTGGCATGGAAGATACAGTGGTTGTCTTCTTAAGAGGTATTTATATTCTATGTGTGTATGCAGATGTGGTTTGAGTGTCACATAAACTTGGGTTCTTTGTTGGTGAGAATGAGTATAAGGAAAATTAGAATATTTAGTACGGAGACTAGCAAAGTGCTACTTTGTACTAGGGTTAGAGAAAGCCTCCCTGATAATAGATTAATATATCTGAGACTCAAAGGGAGCAGGGGGGACTTACAGAAATTTGAGAGGAAAGCAAAAAGAATAGTAAGTTGAAATGTTCTGAACTGACAGTATTTGCATTTAAAAATAAAAAAGGAGTTTAGAGTACATAGCTAGATCAGAGAAGTTGATAGGAATAGAAAATTGAGTGTGAGGGGGTTCTGAGGGGTAGGAAAGAGCAGACTAGAGAGGGCCTTGTGGAGCATAAGATGCCATCTTTTACTCTGAGAGAAATGAGAAAATCATGAGAGGTTCTGAACATGGGAGGGACAACATCTGACTTTCAAAGGATCACTTTTGCTACTATGTTGAAAGAAGACTCTAGAGGGACAAGAAATCAAAAACAAAAGCAAACAAAAAACAAAAACAGTCACTAGATAGGAGGCTGGTGTAATGATAATCAAAGCAAAAGGTGCTGGGAGACAGGGATTGCAATGATACCAGTATAGATGATCCTCAGGTTTGGGGTATATTTTGAAGACTTAGTCAGTTTGATTTGTTCGCTGATCAGATATATGTATGAGAGATAATGATGATCCTGTGGTTTTTGGTCTGAAGAAGTGGAAGAATGGAGTTGTATTTTCTGAGATGGGAAGACTATGGCTGTAGCTGATACAGGGAGGGTAATAGACATGTGTAATCCAGCTGAGACAATAGGAAGGCACCATTAAGCAGCATTGAGTGAGTACTTTCTGTGTGAGGTACCCTGTAACAGGTGCCCTGAGACTATCTACTTACATGCTTTTGTTAGTATTACAAGGAAGCCAAAGAATCCTGTCTTCGTTTTAGTCAAGTGCTTATACAATTATTTTTGGGAATAAGTTGTGGTCTTCCTCATGCATGGGAAGTCCATATTCAGAGTTAATATACATCACTTTTCAGCTTTCCAAAGCCACATTCATTATCTCTGAACTTCAGCTTTAACCAAATCAAATGAAACTAGTACAAGTCGAGGGGCTGCAACTTTGCTATTTGCTTACTCACAGCAATGCCTTACCACCGCTCCAGTAACTGCCTTAATTGCTTTCTGGAAATAATCCTACCCCATCTGGTGGGATGGTTCTAAAGCATTAAGTGCTCCAGGAAAAAGAGCTTCTGTGCTTTACAGTAAGCACACAGCCTTCAGGAGCCTCACTGGCTGTTTTGTGCTGTTTCCCAAAGAGCTGAATGGAATGCTATTGTGTCATTTCAATCTGAGGAAGGCATTTGCACGCTGATGATGTTATCTGACGTCCTAATTTGTGCAAACATTGATCTGCTTGGAGCAGAAAAGAAATCTCCACTTAGACAGTGAGGGCTGGGCTCAGATTGATAGTCAGGGGGAAAGACTGAAGCACCGGGAAGGGTAAACTCTTTTCCCTTCACTTTAGGATGCTTTATAAGATTTTCTTTCCAGATTTATTTTTGCTTCAACAAAGAATATTCTTTTTGAGCTCAATCCAATTTGTATATAAAAAATATACACCCATATTGATTTCACCCTGGTTTAAAATGGTATTTTTGCAGTACAAAAATTTAATCAATACAATCTTATGAGTTGGACCGGTAATGGTAAACATACTAACAGATATTTCATTTCATGGGGCCAAAGCTCTGGAAATTGATACTACAGAAAAGGATTACTCATTCACCATTGGGTATAACTTTGTTTACCCAACCATGATATAGGTGTAAAGCAGAAATACAATTATGCTGTGGCCAACACACAAGGGGTTTTTGAACAGTAGAACTTGCCTTCCCAATTCCCCTTAAGGCCCATAGATTGTACATGTTGGCAGATCAAATAAGGATATTGTGGGAAATCGTTTACAACAAATGAAAACCAGCTTAATCTGATAGGCTAGAAAATTAGACTGGCATAGTTTTTTAAGAAATAAAAGTCTGTAAGATCATGTCATTAAAAGTGAAGCATTTGGAGAAGACAGATTTCAGATTCTCAAAGAAAAAAAAGCAGCGCCGTCCCTAAGGATTATGACCCTTGAATATAAGTTTGAAGTTTAGAGTCAGGGAAGCATGAAACATATGGCTATTGCTATAAATATATAGTCTTTGAGGTAGCTCCTAAAACTTGAGGTATACATTTATCTTGGCATAATTCAAGGACAGTGTAGGCAATAAAGATAACACCAGCATGCTCTATTCTGAGATCACTAATTAATATTTCCTATAATCAGTCCTTTCTCACAATAAGTCACACTGTTTTCTAATGAACTGGCTTGCTTACAGAGAAAAAAAAAATCACTCCAGTGAACATGGAAAAGACAGGTAACTAGACTTGTTTTGATAATTGAGAATCAGAGGGAAGAATTGTTTGTCTCCAAATCATATAGCATTCTGGTTGTATTACTTCAAACTCCCTCAGAAAGCTGACAATGCATAGGCTCTCAATAGCATGAGGTAGGACTGCAGAAATGACTATCTTCCATGAGATATAAATTAATATAGTTTAGAGAGCATGCATTAACTCTTCTAAAGTTATTGTAAGAGGGACATGTGTTTCAAATGTCAAAATTTCATTGTTTTTTGAATAAATTGTGTCAAAATACAGAAAGTTATGACTTCTATTTTGTTTTTCGAATCTTTAATGTGCAATGCAAAATTCTTGTTATTTAAACTCTTCAATTGAATGTGACACTTTTTCTAACAAATGTTTGTAATCAGATTTTCATAAGAACAATATCTTGGTGAATATTTACTCAGTAAAAGGGTAAAAGCCAGGCTGTCAAGATGGGCCAGCTTGTAGATATGTGTCAGATAGCCTGATGACCTAATTTTGATCGCCAGAATCACATGGTAGAAGTAGATAACTGACTCATAGAAATTGTCTTCTCACTCCATGTGCCCATGCTGTGGTCTTTACACTCACACATTCACACACACACACACACACACACACACACACACACACACACACACACACACACACACGTACGCACACAGATAGACGGAGAGGGGAAAGGAGAGAGAGAGAGAGAGAGGGAGAATAAATACACAAATGCTGAAAAAGGAAAAGAATCAGCTGGATTTAGGCACAAAGTCTTTGCTGCCAAGGAGGTACTTAGGTACTTGTGAAAAAAATTTAGAAATTTGCTTGTTTTTCTTCCTCTTCTTAGAAAGTTTTAGGGCTATGTTTATTCAAGCATTTATATTGGTTATCATTTCTACATCAATATAAAACAAATCTTTACCTTCATCTCAAATATAAAATTGTCATTTTCTAGGATGGATACATATTGTTTATTCCTGCATTGAGAAAGAGGGAAACAAAACTCATAAAAGTCCCTAGCCTTGTTCATAGCAGAGCCACAGATATACACAAGGCTCCCGGCTCAGTTTCAGATGCTCCAATATATCAGCAGCTTTGAAAGGCTACCGCCCTAGTCAATATAGGTTAGATTAGGTTAAAAAAATACCTCTTAATGGTAGTAGCTGTATACATTAGACCTTTATTTGTCCTTTAGCTACATGACTATTCTGGCTCCAAAGGAAATGCTCAACATGAGATTTGTAGTATGTGTCAAAGCAGTCTAGAGGAACATGAATAATTCTTCAATGCTTAAAATGCTTCTACTCAGATGCTACACATAACATTTCATGTTCCATTGACAAAACAAGTCATCTAACAATCTTCCTAAGTACAAAAGAGGATTGTATTTCAAAGGTGCAAACAATTAGAATCTTAGTATATATTCCATAAAATATTTGTTAACATAAAATCATAATTTTATCCAATTACAAAACGAGGTTCAAGATTCTTTAACTTGCTTTTTGTTTCCTTGGAAGTGCCAAAGGCATCTTTAAAGAACGTCAGGATTTAGAGAACACCATTCAAATTCCAGTGTCTCCGATATACATGTAAAGTAGGGATTCAGCATAAGAATCTTTGTTATATTAAAGATAAGAAGACTGATAATGTCTTTCAGGGTCATGAAGGAAAATAGAATCTGAAATGGGAACACATCACAGAAAGATCCTTTCTTTGTTTCTTGTTCTACTAACCAGGCTTTGGTTCGCCCACTGTGATACAGAAAAATTCTCAAGAATATTGTGACTTTTCATGTCACAATGTATTAAGTGCACATAATGTTTCCCATAATGAATACCAAGTCTCAGGTGCACAGCAAGCTTTAGAAACTAATTTCTAAAGTAGGTACACATTTTTAGATTCATTTTGAACTCCACAGCTGCCTCTTTACTGCTAAGCAACTTGACTTGCATGCAAAAGTAAATGTTTTAATATAATGTGCCTTTAAGTTTTCAGCCTTGCTGAGTTTTAAAATATGATTTGTTCAGAAAACAAAAATACTGTTTTTCTATTATGGCCAGAAGGAAAATGATCATTTTGAATGTGACAAAGGTCATTCAGTGTCACTAGACTTTCCAAAAACATTTTTTAATGAGGATAAAAGAATAAATTTGTATGCCTTGCTGAGATAAACTTTTAAGGCACAAACTAAAATTTATTTGAACAGCAACGTTAAAGTGTGTTAGCCGGTATAGGCATGTACAATCTAAATCACTTATGGGAAATTTTCAAAGTATTTACATGCCGTTTACTTTCGTTACAATCACCTTAAATGAGAATCTAGACATTTCTGAAAATAGTCAACCTCACTGATAGAAGGAGCCCATTAAAGACTTCAGATAGTTTGGAATCCATTGGTTAGGTAGTATTTTGAAGCAAACATCAGTGGCAACACTGTATTTCTTATAACAAAACCCAAAGTCTTTTGCGTCTAACAATATCATTCATTCCAACTGTGATTGTAAAGTATGTTAAGCTTTTTCTATCCAACAAATTCCCAAGAAAGAAGAGATCTGTTATTGTGTGATGTATTTGGTTATATATTACATCAGGATACATAACTACAGAGAGAATAAAAATGTTTTTGTTTCTATGATGGGAAGTAGAGACAATAGGAAGACCTATTAACTTGATGGCCCTTCCTCCCTTCCATCCTACTATATTCCCTCCCACATATCCACTATCCCGTTATTCATCTCTTCATATATGTTAATGTCTATCTAACAGCTTCTCATTGGAGATAAGGCAAAGCAATTCCATGTTTAGATATGGATGATAAAACTTTTGAAGTGTTCTCTTTTCCTGGAGGATAGCAAATAAATTAACTGGTTCTATAACATAATTTTCCTACAGCCTGAACAGAAATAAAATCTACTTTCCATTCAATTACGTGGATGTTATTGGTCTTTGTCTTCTACAGTCTGTACCAAGTAAAAGTCCCTGTTCAAATTTCCCTTCAGTGTTGAGTAACAGGTCTTATTTGAAAGAAAACTGCTATAGAAATATGTAGAACAAAGTAATACTATGAGGAGAATGGGGCTACAACCACTTTCCATTTGAATCCTTGGATCAGGATCTGCAAATGCTAGGTGTAGCCCTTTATAACCTTATTAAATATAGAAAAAAATGCAGTCCTATCAGAAGTCTTCTGTAACACAGCAATATGTGGAATCTCAATCTAATTTGGATTGTAGGAGCCAGAGGGGTCAAAGACACCACAAGAAAAAACACAGAATCAACTAAGCTGGGCCCATAGGGGCTCACAGAGACTGACCCGATGATCAGGGAACCTGCATGTGTCAGCTCTCTGCATATATGTTATGCTGGTTTAGCTTGGTTTTCTTGTAGGCCTCCTAATAGTAGGAATGGTGGCTGTCTATGACTCTGTTGCTTTTCAGACCCCATTCCTCCTACTGTATTGCCTTTTCCAGCCTTAATATGAGGGGAGGTGCCTAGTCTTTTCCAACTTGATATGACATGTTTGGGTGATATCCCTGGGAGGCCTTCCCTTTTCTGAAGAGAAACAGAGAAAGAGCAGATAATATAGGAGGAGTGGAGGTGGGGGGAGGAAAGAGCAAATACTGTGGTTGGAATATAATATATGAGAGAATAAATTTAAAAATTAAAAACGAAAAAAGCCAACAAAATCAATATGATCTGGAAAATTAGCCAGGATGTATCTAAGAAGATAACATGTCTGACTCCCAAGAAGCTCCAGGCTATGCTTACTGGCCAATGAAAGCAAAGTCCATTCTTCTAGTCATATGCCAAATACATAAGACTAAACTTAGTTGGATGGCATTTAGGAAGAAGGAGCTGCAGGGTATTCACGCTAGAAGCAAGGATACCTAGAAATAATTTTAGACATACAGAGAAGTAACTAGAAGACATAACCAACAGGAGACAGTAAGAAGAATTGATCCTATCTTAAAATAGACAGGCTTTGGTTAACGCTGTATATACAGAAGGCATATAAATATAATTAAAGAAGCTGAGAGGAAGGAAACAATAATTGAGGTAGGAGATGACTGAAGCCACATGATGCACAATCTAAGCCTATAAAATGTGAGCAAAGACTGGATACTTTGGGTGCCTTAGTATCTTAATATATTAGGTTTAATGTCCCAATGTAAAAAGTTATGATAAAGGCATTTTCAAGAGCAGAATGGTGCTATTGCTAGAAAAGTTCTGAAAATAAGTATCAGTCTGGAAACTATCCAATGCTGTGTCTAAAAGGCACCCTCTCAACAGCATTCTTAGTTTTTATTCCTCCCACAGAAGGAAGAGGGAGATGAGTCTTTAATGGCAGTACAACGATCAATGTCTACTATTTATATACAAAAATGTAGATTTAGGTATAGGATAGGCAAAACAGCTAAGGAAATATTTATTGGCTGAGGTAGCTTTGAGTGCATAGATCTGTGGTGTTTTTTCATATAATATTTTTGGTTATAAACCTTGACCTGAAAGCTGCTGAAATTGATTCACTTATTGACACTCAAGCATGGTCTTAGCCATTGAACAGCCTGCACATGGAGAAATGTGCTAATTGAAGAAACCTAAGATGTATCTTGGACTTGAGCAAACCATTTATCCTAAGTGTACCTGGATTTTTTCCTCTGTAAAATGGTAATACTTTCTCATGGGGCTGTTGAAATTACCTGCAATAATGATTAGGAAGAGCTTTAAGAAGTACAACACCATAAAAGTTCAAGCTGCACTGTAGTTAGCAGGAACAATTTTCAAAAACTAACAATGTAGGGCAGCAATATGGCTCAGCAGTTAAAGGCACTTTGTCTTGGTTAGGGTTTCTATTGCTGTGAAGACACACCATGACCACAGCAACTCTTATAATGGAAAACATTTAACTGGGTCTGGGTTCCCATTCAGAGGTTTAGTCCATTATTGTCATGGGGGGAAGCATGGCAGCTTGCAGGCAGACATGATGTTGGAGAGGAGGCTGAGAGTTCTACATCTGGATCAGTAGGCAGCAAGAAGAGAGAATGACACTGGGCTTGGCTTGAGTTTCTGAAACCTCAAAGACCACCCCCAGTGACACAGTTGCTTGAACAAGGCCACACCCATTCCAACAAGGCTGTACCTCTTAATGCCACTCCCTAAACATTCAAATATATGAACCTATGGTGGCCAATCTTGTTCAAACCACCATATGCTTGATCTTCAAGCCTAGAGACCTGACTTTGATCCCTGATCCTCTTTCAAAAGCAAAAGGAGAGACATGATTCTACAAAATGTCCTTTGTGCACACATTGAAGCATATCGGCACATGATTGTGTCTGTGTACACACACACACACACACACACACACACACACACACACACACACACGATGATTATGATAATAAAAATGATCATTTTAAGTTTTTTCCTAGGTTTACTTATTTTATTTTATGTGTTTGAGTGTTTTGCTTGTGTGACATATATTTGTACCACATACATGCCTAGTGCCCAAGGATGTCAGAGGAGGACATAGGATCCCCTTGAACTGGAGTTACAGATGATTATAAGAACACAGGCTCTTTGCAATATCAATAAGTGTTCTTAACTGCTGAGCCATCTCTCCACTCCTTAGAGAAATTATTTAAAAAGAAAACAGAACAACAAAAACCTAACAGTTCCTAACAACTAAATGGTGAAAATAATGATGATGCAGCAGGAATCGCCTGTGTTGTAGACTTACTATCTTTTTATTTGTGTGTCTCTCTACATGGGTGTATATGTGTTTTATGTGCCTGAATATGTGTGTGCTGGTGAACATGTTCATGTAGAAGCCTGAGGAGGATATTGGGAGTTCTACACTAATTGTTCTTTTTTATTCCTGTGAGACAGGATCTCTCACTGAACCTGGAGCTTGCCCCATTTGGGCTAGTCTGGGTTGGCTAGTGAACTCTAAGGATCTGCCTGTCTCTGGCCCACTCTGCTGGTGTTATAGGAACTCATGACAATGCCCGGCTTTTACTTGGGTGCTGCAGATTCAACCTCAAGTCCATGTATAGAATGCATTTTTATCCACTCTAGACATATTTTTGTCTTTTATTACTCACAAGTTACTACTATGATGGCTACTTGATGATTTTTAAATGTATATTAAATACTATCAAGTCTGACTGAATTCTGTAAGGCAATGATATGAGTTGAACATTTTACTAGAGACATCAAGTGTAATATTTACATACTATATATTTTTATCCTTAAGTACTATTATGATCCTTTAAGTATGGGGCATAGAAGTTCCTTGCAGTGATTAACTACCAACATTGAAATATAAACCAGTTTTAGTAGGGCATGCAAACAAAACATTTATCTGGACATTATTTAATCTTCACCAACATAACAAGAAAAGAATGGAAAAAGTTGACTTCCCAGATTTGGTCTTGCCTAAGTGTTGTTAACACGGTGTCACCAGCTCAGATATTTTACTTGACATTTGAATGGTGGGATTGTCCACAAATCTATTCTGATTTATTGTAAAACGCCTGCCTATTAATAAAACCCAAAGCCCCAAATTAACCACAAATTATTCAACTTCAGACGATGCCCAGAAATCTTATAAGATGTTGAGCACCTACTTTCTGTGTCCAGAGACAAAAGACTTAAAATATGTAAAATAACTTATTAGATTACCTATATATTATAATCATCTGGGAAGTATGCTAAACATGGTGATATCTGATCCTAATCTCAGACTTCCATGTATTTGAATCAGGTAAGGATGGACACAAAATATTCAATAAGCATCATAGTTATTTCTTTTTTCTTTTATTGTTCTTTTTGTTTTTTCGAGACAGGGTTTTCTGTGTAGCTTTGGAGCCTGTCCTGGAACTCACTCTGTATCCCAGGCTGGCCTCGAACTCACAGAGATCCACCTGCCTCTGCCTCCCCAGTGCTGGGATTGAAGGTGTGCACCGCCGCCACCGCCACCTGGCCTGTAGTTATTTCTAATGTATATTCCAATTTAAGAAATTCTGAGGCCAAATCTATCATATTATATAGCTTTAAGAAACATGTTTGAATGTTTTCTTTTGTGAGAATGTTCGAGTAGAAAGAGACCACAGAGTCTCTATGTACTGTACTGTTCTAGAGTCTGAATTCTATAAAGATAGGAAACAGTTTGGAGTGTTCAGTATTATATTTGCAGCTCTAAGCACAGTGCCTGACAGCTAGCATTTGGGAGATAGGTCAGCGAAAAATCTTGCACAAATAATTGACTTCTTGTCTACGGACACTAGAAAACTACAGAAATTCAAAGAAAAAGCAAAAAGAATGAAAACTACCTGCCTAATGTGCTCCTATCTGAAGGGGAAAGGCACTAATATATTAAGAACCACCCTTATTTTTAGAAAACATCTACCAGGCGGAAATGGTGTTTAGAATGGTGTACAACCATGGAAGGTTCCTGTATATGAAATTTCACTGGTATTATAAATTTAAATTTATTCTTGACAGCACCAACTTCGAGTTGTTTGTGCTGATGTCATTAATTTGATTTTATGTTTAGTAAAAATTAAGGTGGCTGCAGTCTTGCCATATTTCATAAAAGGTATTTCTTAATAGGTAATACCAAATCCAGATGACAAAGCTGTACAAAGGGTACTAATAGATTTCTAATCATCATTCTCTAATTTTCATAGCTATCTAGGTTGATGAGTGAGTGGCAAGGATAAGGAAAATGATGTACGTGTAATAAAGGGAGATTTTTTTTTTCCCGGAGGTTTATTTTTGAGGTAACTGTAGCTGAAGCAGAGGGAATTGCGAATTGACTAGCTGTAACAGAGAGGAAAGGGGGCAGGGAAGAGGTAATATTTCTGAACCTCTTGCCAGTAATATCTAGCAGCAAATGATCAAGTAAAGGTTGGCACGCTTAGCCCCTACCTTGTAGGTTGCCTCGTTGTGACTCTAATACATTTGACGTATCTTATCTCTCAAATCAATGAATGACTGCATTAGGCCCTTCTGGTACAGCTTGGACTAAGTCCAGAAACCTTGGGCTTTCCATCCTGCTGGCCTATAAGTTTTTCTTTAACTCTTCTGGGACTTGAATTAAGCTTCTCTTCCTGTTACAATGATGATGTTCCTTTTTCTTTTCTTTTTTTTCCCCAGAAAGGAAACTAGTTCACAAGTTAGTTTTAACCCTAGGTTCTTTCAAAATCTATAAGAAATTCTGATTCCTGGTCAAACAAAATGACAGGTACCCTATATACTTTGCTGGGAGAGACAAAAGCCATTGTTAAGGAAATGAGAAAGCCTTCGCTAATTCAGAGAAAGAATACCTGGACTCCATTCATGACCATAACCATCCTTAGAACTTGCCCTCCTTCTTTGTGTCATCACAGGAAAATGACATCTTTAAGTAAAAACATGAATCCAAAGACGTATGAACTCACAGCATATTTAAATCAGTCAGTAGCACTGATAATTTCCCCTACAATATTTACTCCTATTTTTCTAATTCTGTAATTTTCCCATTCCCCTTATCACTTTACAACTTATTCAGGGAAATATGTAAGGTTTTCAAGATGTAGTGGCTAAGAAAAAGAATTTTAGAATATTGTATCATCCATTCTATCTGTACTGAATTCTCTTATTCAAAATTCTTATCTACTTTGGGTTGCTTTCTAGGTTGTCTATTTTATTCCATGATGTAGATTTTCAGGCACCAATACCAACTTGTTTAATTTACTTAAGCTTTATAGCACATTTTGGCACTGATAGAGCGTTTCTTTATTACTGCCCCAAAGTTACATACACATATTTTCTAACTTTTGCACATTTTATGTTATATAATCTTATGTTTATTTATTTTTTATTTTTGTAAGTGTGGGTTTTTCCCCATTATGTTTTCTGTCTCCTGTAATCATGTTACTACCAGCTTTTCCTTTCAACCTTAGTCTGTTTCCTTGTCAAATGTCACAAATACCTATTTGGGTTACTTGTCTCTTTTCTATATCATGTATTTGCTTCCTAATTTTAATTTACTTTTCTTTGATCACATACTATTGTAAGTAACTAAAAAACATTTATATAGTAAAATTTAACTTTAAAGATGGAATAGTAGTACATTTTTAGTTATCAATTATTTTTCATTTTTCAGACTAACCACTAATAATCTATATTATAAATATTTTTCCTAGACATCTGTGTATCTCTCTCTCTTGCTCTCTCTGTTTGTTTGTGTGTGTGTGTGCATGTTGTTGTTTCATCGTGATAGCATTTCTCTAGGCTATATGTTAGAAATGCAGTTAATGGGCAGACTACATACAATTAAAAATTTGATAGATACTGGCAAAATAACATACCATTTGATACAAGCATAAAGTAAAAACATCGCTGTTTCTCCATATCCTTGGCCAGTGTGGAGTTAAAAAAAATCTTCATTTAAACTTATATTTTTCAGATAAATAGCTAATCAAACATCTTTTTCTGCTGCTTTCAAAATACTATCAAAATAAGTTTGAACAGATTTCAGAATTACAGATTTCACAATAGCTGATAGTAATGTCAGAATATAATGTTCTGAAGCTGGAGTTGCACTTTGTACTCTGTAAGTAAAAATAAATCATGCAAAGGGCTTGGAATGACTTGAAGAGTGCAGTCAGCCGATACTTAGGCATTAAGAAGACTGCCTGGATGCTCCTCAGTCTACATTGTTTTCTTCCCCAGGACAATTCTTCTATGTAGCCAAACTTGACTTTTTGACTTTATTTCTTTTTATTCTGTTTTCTATGTGACTGGAGAAGGCTTGGTCACTATGTCCTATTTGTGAGCTCTTGAAGTACTTGAACAACATTATCTAGTATCTTCAGAACCCTCTTTTCTATAAATGAATAACCTGTCCTCAAGGATCTTTTTGTCTAGGATTTTAAATTTGGCTGCTTGGTCACTTCTAAATCTTCTGAGTCCTTAATAAAAAACAAGAATAAAAAGGATTTTTTCCCAATTTAGCAAAAGCTACTTAAATGTTGGCAAATTTCTTTCCATTATGTACTCTATAAACTTTGTTGTGATACTAGTTATATATTTTAACCTATTTTTGACCACCACATAGCTTAAGACTTTTCATACATAAATTATAAATGATACACAAACACTAGTAATTGGTACATAACATTTCAAAATGCATCATAATTTAACTTACTGTTGTGATATTGTTACACATTTAAGTTGTGACTGTTTTTTCCAGTTCTGAGTAACTGATGTGACTAGCCAAATTTCTAAGTAGCTGTTTAGAAACACTACATGGACTATGCTTATATTTGGATATCTTGTTCCCACAAGGCACAGGATTCATAATGTGGGTGCTCAATATGAGCTTGTTTTTACATATAGATCCTGAGTCAAGGTCTCTCCAGGGCTTGTCTTTTGGAGGTAATTATTAACTACAATTAATGCTATACCCAAGGAATGAAATGTCATCACTATGTTGCTGAAGAATAATAGAAGGGTGACCTAGAAGGAAGAGGTAGATTAGCTCTTGTCACTCCATTTGACAAGTACTTGTCAGAGATGCAATAGGACAAAAGAAATAATAGAATAGTCGTAAGCACCTGCATTGACTGAGATCAGGTTCAGTCATGTCATAGATAAATCCATGCAATGTTGTAAAGATTACAAGAATCTCTTTCTTGCAGGGGTAGTTGGACGTGAATGTTTTTAGTTTGGAGATATTTCCATTGGAAGTATTTGGCTCTAATACTAAAAATGAAGTTGATTTTGTTCAAGGTGTTTGTTTAGACTTAAAAAGGGTTGGGATAAATGAAAGACCCAAGGATATATAACTGTGGGTTTGTATATGGTAGTTTGAGATTATCCTGTCTTTCAAATTATGAACTATAATCAGTTACATAACTAGGAGATGAATATTTTGACCATTTTTCTTGTCTAGTGATCCAATATCCTCTGTAAAAGTCTCCCATTATCAAATCCTTATATGATGAAAAATTTTGAAGACCTTTGCTAAATGAAACTCTTATGTTGATATGCAATAAGAATATAAAAGAAATCAAAATAGAATAACAAACCTTAGGCATAATTCAGTTTTCAAGAATATTTTAAGTAGTGTATATTTTTTCTCCATTGACAATCTTTGCCCTTGCCAAATCAGGATGACTGACACCCTTAATTTGCAATTTCCTAAATTTCAAGAGGTTTTTTTTCTTTTTGATTGCTATATAATGGTTTACCTAATTATTTTTTTTCAAGTTGCAATTTCTGGCGTTTAATTTCAAAATCAATTTAAGATGTCTCGAGCTCCATTAATACAGTGTGATACTGCTTACCTCATTTTCTAGCAAAGCACTTACTTTAAAAAATGCATCCTTCTAATGATTTTAGATTACCCTACAGTGTACATACCAATTTACAACTATTACAAATTTTTATATTTTTTCCCAAAGCACTTCAGTTTTAAAGATACACTGTTTTTCATGATGGAATGAGAGTTAACTTTTAAAAGAGCATGAATACAATTTAGAGCCTTAAAATTATCTGATTTAAGTTAAGTAAATAAAAACTCACATATTCTGTGAGCACACAAAATTAGTATAGGATGAAGAAATTACTACACAGTAATTTTCCTTTTTTCAAACTAATGCTAACATTCTTTATAAATCTATATAAACCACACACACACACACACACACACACACACACACACACATACACACACACACACACACACACCATTGTGCATGCATGTCCATGGATGTGTATGAATAGGCAAGCATATGTTTCTGAGTATGGGTAGAGAATCATGTGAAGGGTAGTATGACAGCATGAATATATGAAGATTCTGAGAGCATGTTTGCATAGGAATGACTGAAGTTTGATTATGTATATGCCCATGAGTGTGCTTATGAGTGTATGCAGGGATGTGTTTTCATATATGTGTACTCTTGTCTTGTTATTGTTGTAATGAGTTTACATGTGCAAAAGCGGAATGTCTCTGTGATTTAAGTATGTGCTTAGAAAATACATGTTACTCATAGTTGAATGCACTCTTGAAATGATTTTACTAACATTCAGTATGGAATTGGGAAATTTCCATCAAACTGCATCTAAATATATATAAGTTGTTTACATTTGGCATATACTTAACTTATACCTTTTTAAAATTGATAATGAAAAATAAGTCTATTCAAATTTTGTACCTGGTTATGTCAGTTTCATAAATACAAATCAGCTTCCCAGATTGGGAACTCTTCCTTCTTCATCTTTTATAGGCTATTTGTACACTGTATGAAGGTGTATTGCTGTGATTGGTATAATAAAAAGTTGAATGGAGGTGTATGTGGGATTTATGGGGAGAGAAAGAGGAGATGAATTGAGGTGCACAGGAGACACTATGGAGAGGAAGTAGGACATACAGAATAACAGAAAGGTAAAAGCAACATGGAAAAATGCATATTAATAAAAGCAGATTAATTTAAATTATAAGAGTTACTGGGACAAGCCTAAGCTAAGGGTGAGCTTTCATAATTAATAATGTCTGCGTCATATTTTGGCAGCTGGCTGGTGGGACAGAAAAAGACTGATTACTTATGGCATCCAATGTGGAGGCTTGAATATCCACACAGGGCCAGAGAAAGCAGTCTCTTGGGTAGGCTGCCTATACAGAGATGAGGCTCTTTTTTTGGTATTTTCGAGACAGGGTTTCTCTGTGTAGCTTTGCGCCTTTCCTGGAATTCACTTTGAACACAAGGCTGGCCTTGAACTCACAGAGATCCGCCTGCCTCTGCCTCCCGAGTGCTGGGATTTAAGGCGTGCGCCAACCACGGATGAGGCTCTTTTAAGAGATCCTGTTGTTCAGCAGAGCTCTTGAGCAGCCAATGTACTATGTAAAAATGCCTGACTCATCTTGGACACAGCAGCTTCCCAGAGCTGGGACAGGAAATGCGCTGGCATGGGCTAGGCTCTTAGGGAACTGAGGTGGGTGGAGCCAGCCACTAGAACTGCCTGGCAGCTGGCATAGTCATTTAAGGTTTGTTTCAGTATCAGAGAATACTACAGATACACAGAAAGGCAGGTCCAGACCAAGAAAACCTCTGAACAGGTAGAGTATACTTAAAAATGTACTTTGATGCTAAAGAAAAAAAAAGAAAATGGGTATAGTCATAAAAAATAAATAATTTAAAAATAATAGTCTTTAAAAATGCCTCCATTGCAGTTCCTCAAAATTCTGCATCCAGAACAAATTCAAAGTTGCTAACTGAGATGGTCCAGCCTCACAGACTATTCCAGCCAGACTTCAGATAAGCCCTACACAGAGGCTGTCCAACAGACGATACAGCTAGATCTCTCAGAACTTGACCATTATCCCAATTTTCTGAGTCCCCTAAGATGCTGTTGTCCCCAGACAGACAATAGGAAGCAGTCTAGAGAATACAATGCCCACATTCCCAAGAGGTGAAGTGGATGGTTTTTGATTATTTGGTGGGTTGTGGATGTTTGTCATCATTTAGGGGGTTTGGTTACAAGTTGTTATTGGTAATGATTAGAAAAAAAGCTAAACACAGGAGATTAGATACAGGGATCTCTTTCTGAAAGAAAAAGAGGGGATATAGAATAGAAATGATGGGATAAGAGGATGGATTGTTGAGTCTACTTTTAAACAACCACTAGTCTCAAATATTTTACATTGGTATGGATTTTTGTATATCAATACAAACTTAAGGTTATTTTTGTTATACTGTGTATATGTTTCTATTCTTGTTTAAGGTATTGTACATATGCAGCTTATTTAAAAACATAATGTAAAGTTCTAGTCTTTGAAAGTTATTATCATAAACCATTTAGGATAATTAAGAAATGTAGGTTAGTAGTTAGTCATCTATAACAATCAAACTTGTAGTCATGTTAAGTATGTTTTCAAGGTCATACAGAGATATATTTTAGATAGATAGATGTTCTTCAAACACTTCAGAGACCTACAGAATATGGCATTTAAGATGTTTTAATAACATAAAGCTTCTCATGCCAGTGAGACATGTCTGCTCCTGGAAGCACCAATCTATTTCAAAAGAAAATGAAAGGCAGAACATCCACATGGAGTTGCTTTCTTTATGGCAAAGTTAGTCACTGGGCAAATAAACTGCTCTTGCCTCGACTAACTGCTGACAGTATGCTGTCCAAGTTTGACAAGCAGGACACAGAAGAAGGCAACCGGCAAACTTTGCCAAGACAAGAAGAACAGTCTTTCAAAATTCCTGCTTCACAGAAAAGTCTGTCAGATATTTTAGGCCTGTAGGCCAAAGATGGATGCCCCAATCTTACAAAGGAACCTTAGACTGTTCAGGAAGCCATATGTCTCTGTCATTTCTATAATTTTGGAAGTTGCTTGCTCAGGACTTCCTGTTTACTCAGGTAATATTATATACTTCTTAAGTCTTTGATTAGGTTACAGACTCAATAGTTATATATAGTTTTATAGCTTTCCTTGTTACAAAATTAAAAAAAAACTTACATGAGAGATATAAAGTTTATAAGAGAAACAAAAAATGCTTAAGTTGTTTATCTAAGAAGATTATTTTAAGTCTAAAAAATATCTTTAGGATTGTTATACAAGGTGTAATAGAAAATTGTTAGGGTATAAAACTTTGTACACACTAAGATAGTATAGATAATAGAGTATTTTCTCTGAACATGCCAAATACAAATGGACTGGACATTGTGAATACAATTCTTACCTGATAATTATTCTTATTGTATATAATTTTACTATATTAGGATTAAAACCTTTCTTTTTCATTTAGATGAAAAGGGGGAAATGTTGTGGGATATTTGTACACTGTGTGAAAATGAATTGCTTTGATTGGTGTAATAAAAAGCTGAATGACCAATAGCTAGGCAGGAGGTATAGGTGGAACTTCCAGGCAGATAGAGAGGAGGTAGCAAACAAATCTAGGCATGAGAGAGATGCCAGTGGGACTCTAAAGAAATCAGACATATGGTACAGATCATAGGTAACCAAGCCATGCAACAGATATCGGTCAATATAAATGGGTCAATTTAGGTTATAAGAGCTAGTAGGGAACACGCCTAAGGTAAGGCTAAGCTTTTATAATTGATAGGAATTCTCTGTGTCATTACTTGGGAGCTGGCTGGTGGGACAGAAAAAGCCTAGTTACTTTCATCTCATCATTTTTTTTAACCACATCAGTCTCTCAGGGTTTTTCATTCACAGTGGCACATGCCACTTTTGCAGCATTTGGGTATACTTTGGGACTAATTCCTAAAATTATCTTCTATAATTATCTTCTTCTTTACCTCATACCTCCCTTGAAGATGCAGAGAGCATCAGGCACATTTCTGCAATCATGTTGATGCTTGATCATTGGTAGACTTCTCTTTTGTTGGTTAAAACCTGCTGCTTTATAAGATATAATGGAAAGCCCCATAGGAAAAAGTTACTGTGTAATGAGTACCTGGTTCAGGGTCACAAACTTTACATACATTATCTTATTTGATTTTTCACTACAACCCTTTAGAGTAGTGTTAGATACATTTTTTTTTTTAGTTTAAGTTAAATGAGTTATCAAAGGCCATGTGGCTAATTGGTGAAAAGTTGAGCAAAAATTCAGGTCTGTCTCACTGTGTAACTTTATGATACACTATGATAATTATTTTTAGAAAAAAAATATGGAGGGATGCCCTTCCTAGAACTTCTAACTTCCTTCACTTGGAGTGCGTTTTAGTTGCCTGTCTGATTCTCTGCCCCTCAATTGCCTTGTCTGATGAAGGCTAAAACTTGACTGATACTAAGCTCGTATGTACTTCCAAAGCAATAAATGAATTCTTGACCCTTACTTCTAATGTTAAGAACCCCTGTGCATTTACTTTAGAAGATACTGGCTTGACAATATTCATTATTAATTGTGAAATACAGTTTCTTTAGTAAATATCAAGAACCAGAAGTTTTTATCCATATCATAACCTTTTTATAGGCATATAAACATTGATATTTTAAGAGGATTTGCTTATGTTTAAAAATAACCAGAAACAACCAATTTCTCACCCATGCTGATAGTCCTTTATATGATTCTTTGTTAAGACGTCAGGAAGTCAGAATATTTAATTGAGCCTCAGCTTCTTCATTTACAAAATGGGGATAAACATATTTATATTTCTGGGGTTTTTAGAACTAAAAACAGTATACATAGAACATTTTAACCACAACTGCTAAGTAATACATGATAGGTAGTATCTGGCCCTGTATTGTTAATGATGGGGTATGTGTTTGGGCATTAAATTTAGCTTTATTTTAGTTTAAAAAAATTCTGTCACTTACTGGTTGTGTGATTCAAGCCTGCTGTATGCCTCCAAGTTTTTATTGCCTCTTTTGAAAACTACTGGTAGCATTTTATAGTATCTTGTCCCAAAGTATGTTTCTGAGAACACTAGTACTTCAATAAGATATGAAGAAATGTGAGGCAACAACTGAGTTTCCTAATCAAAGATTTGTGGGAAACTCTCATAGACGTATTTCCTTATACAGAGATGTTTAAAAATCTATAATATGGGAATGCATTTTGTAAATTTCTTAATGGAAGCTAACACATGTAGTATTTCTCATATTTTTTCCCTGAAAGAATATTTTCCATTTCTCCATGCAGTAAAATTGTTGTATAGAAAGTACATTGGAAATACTAACTTGTCATAAAGATTAAATGGATAATATTTGTAAAGCTTGTATATAGTAAGAGCTCAAGAAATGTAATAGTATTGCTATTATCATTACCATAATCATCATTGCAATTAAAATGGAATAAGATATAATGAATAGATTCAAGAGGCCTATAAATATATCATAGTGATGATAGTTAATAACAATAAGATTAATTGAAAATTACTAAGATATTTTAAATTTTCTCATCATAAAAATTGATTTCTGTGTGAGGTAATGATATGTCAAATAGCTCAGTTTGGCCATTGCATGATGTGTGCACATACCAAAGCAGCATATTATGTACCATAATATTTATATGTACATATATATATATATATATATATAACCTTTTACTAATTAAGTATAATCAATTAATTAAAAAATAAGCCCTATTATAATGCAGATGGTCTGGTTCCGAAGGCAGAGAATTAGAAATCTGTAAACTCTGAAACCAGAGGATTTTGTTTCCCAGATTGGGCCAATTACAGGCATGGTTGTTACATGTTTTTGCAGACAACATGCTAATATTAATTATCTTCAGTTTATGTATATTTAGATTAAATGGGTTTCTTAGAATCACCAAAGATCTTTTTGACAACTGATTTTTGTCTGAAATATTGGCAATTGGAATTCCACAGATAAACCCCCAGTTATTTGCATTATACTTTCTGGTTCACTATAATATAATCATAAATCTTTTTTTAGTATAGCTATCTTCCCATAAATGAGAGCTTTGCATCTTTCCTTTTTCCATGTATCTGGGAATAAAAATAACTAAAATTACTGAAGATATTAGGTAGAATTCTGTTGAATTTATGATTTATATAACTAGACTATCTTCCTTGGTTCCTGATTGAGTTTCCCAGTGATCTGGAAATAATTTGCCTCTGCCCTCCTATATCTCTTGTCAAGGGGCATACAGTTTTCTTAGATGTAGGGTCATTTTAAAACCATTTTAAAACTTTTATCCATGCTCTCTTCTTTATTAATCATATCTAAGAGGCAAATTCTAGGTATGTGGTGAATTCCGTTTCCTTTTACCAGAAATTTTAAGGAACTACGTGGGTAGTTTTCCACAGAAACCAATAGTTTAGTGAGGGAAATAATAACTCAAAAGAAAAACTTCTCACACAAATATATCATGTATTTCCATATGTGCTTTACTGAAGGATAAATCTGTGAAAATTGCCTATATCCAGCCTAGGGGTAATCATTATAGACCTTATTTGCTGTATATGATTATTGACTAGGATTAGCTTCACATTTTTAAACTAACATCTTTAAGATAGGCGCTCTAAAAACTCAAACTGAACTATGTATTCACTATTTCAAGTTTTGTACTAGCTAGTCCAGATTTTCTTTTGCATTTATTTTTAGATCAACAACAAAAGGGGGCTGTGCCTCAGTATGGACTGAGAGACCTTTATATTGCACTGACAGGCCATAGATTCTCAAAGACCATTTCATCCACGTCCCGCAAGCAGGAGAAAAAGGCTTGTTCATTATAGATGGACTGATAACAATTCAAACGAATAGGCTTCCTCTGTCCCCTCCTCTTAGTATCTGGTTTGAGTTGACATGTCAATGTGTATGGCAAAATTTCCCAAGGCCCCACACCCTGTGAGAAATTATAGGCCATCAATGGCTACTGAGAGAGGGAGAGTGAATTTTCCCTTGGGATGTACTCCCTGACATCCAATCCCAAGTGGTTATCTCTAAACACATGCACATATGGGAAGCACTATTAATTATTTTTCTATTGCTATGATAGAACACTATGACCAAATCAACTTAAAAAAGAATGTATAATTGTGCGTAGGATTCACAAAGGTGAGAATCCATAATGGCAGGGCATGGTGGCAGGAATAGCTTATGCCTTGAATTACAAGCAGGAGGCAGAGAGTGATAACTTTAAATAGTACACATCTTTTGAAACCTCAAAGCTACATACTTCCTTCAGCAGTGAGACCTAATCCTCCCTAAACAAGCAACTGGAGACCATATAGTCAAAGGCCTGAGATTTATGGGGGGCATCTTACTCAAATCGTCACAAACACTAAATGGACTCAGTAGGTTATAAACTGTCTGATCTTAGCTACCAGGAAAATAATATGAATTTTCCTTCAATGATAATTTGTAACAAATAGCAGAGCTCAAAGTAAAGGGATTATTATATTTATTTTTTCAGTAGCCACATTAAGAAGTAAAGAATACAGGTGTTAATTTTCTTCATATTACATTTTTATTTAAGTCAATCTATTCAAGATATTTCAAAATGCAACCAATATAAAAGTTAATAGCCAGGTACTTCAACTTATTTCCTGTATAGATCTTGAAGAAGGTCCTTAGTAAAAGTATATAATAGACTTCAACACAAATTCAAATTTCTGTCATCTGTCTTATCTTGAGTACTTAGTGAATGAATCTTAATTGATCACATTGTCATTCTGTGTTGGTTTGAAGGGAGCTTAAAACATGGGTAGAATTTTTTTATTTAATTGTTCCTATGTTTCTTTAAATAAAGACTATATTTCCTATTCTTCCTTGCAACTGAGTGTGTATATATGACTGCTATTGGTCAATGAGATATAAGTGAATGTTTCTAGGTGTAGTTTCATTGAAGTCTTGTTAAGTGAATGTAAAAAGGACCCTTAGCACACTATCATCTTGCCTAAAATGAGGGCATTTTAGCTAGAGTACTGACTATCATTGTGTAATCTGAGTACAAGGGTCCTCACAGGGATAAAAGAGTAGCGAACTGAAAGCAGCTTTCTTTCAGACTCCCAAAAACCTCTGTGTTGTCTGCCTCTAGATTTTTTAGCCTGAGAGAAAAATCATAATTCTGTCTTGTTTAAGCCACTTTTTGTTTTCCTTTTGAGTGGTAATTCCTGTTGCTGAACTCTAATCTTAGCCGACACACAAAGAATAGAAATTTTCCTTGAATGATGTTTTATAATGAATAACAGAGCTCACAGAAAAGGGAATGAAGAGATGGAACAACTACTTTTAGCCACCTTTTCAAATAAAATATCTATCTGTGTTCAAGAAAGACAGGAAACAACACCATTTGGGTAGGGACAAAGGAATGAAATGACGTTGGAGCAGAAAGAATTTTCATATTCCTTTAAATTAATTCAGCCTTACAGTGTCTGAAAATGAATTTCTTTGAGACAGCTACTAATTTATATCCTTCTTACAAAAGATTTGTCTCTGAAATGTGTCTTTACAATGAGAATTGAAATATAATGACAATAATAGCAACCATGTATTATCATAATTTAGTATCTTCTATGTGAGAAGCACTATGCTGGGTGATGTTCTCATATTATGTCATTTAACCCTTACAACTACCCTGGAAGCTGGGAATTATTTCCCATTCTGCAGTCTACAGAAGAGGCTCAGAGAGTCAAGTAACTTCTTCAAGGTCACCCAATAGCTGAGAAAAGGAGCCAAGATTTGGTTTTATTTCTGCCTGAATATTTTTATGCTGAAACTCCGACAATTTCCTTAACACCCTGTTTGCTAGAAAATAGAAAGTTTTGAGTATATTGCCCCAGGTGTGTTCACTGCCACCTTTCTAGAGATTCAGTGGTAGTGTTGACAATGAAAAATGGAGCTTTATCTACTGCATTCAAACAAGCTTCTGTGAATGATATTTTGGATAAAATGTCTAAATTAAAAATCATGGAGCTTGTTTCTCATATTAACTATGGACTCAGTGAGTTGTATGACCACATGGCAATCATTCAGCATTTTTGGTGACTCAGTTCTTCTTTTATAAACCAGAAGGCATTGCTAGGCAATGTCTATAATCTCCTATAGTTCTATTACTCCATGGTTATATCTATAAGTTTATCAAAAAAATAAAGGAACAAAAAAGGACAGTTAGTAAGCAATTGTATTTACAGAGTTGGAATTTTCATTGCCTGACATGAAGAATTCAATTAAAAGCTGAATGAACCTAGCATAGACGTGTGGGAGGATTGCTTTGATTGTTGAAACTGCCTACTCTTGACTCCACTGTTAACCTCACTGTTTTTGACAGCTATGGTTTCAAAACTATCTTTTGAACAATACATCTGAGAATTCTTTTTTAATGCACATTATCAGAACCATTTCGCTAGCATGGAATGAGCTTTTCAAGGTTTGTTGGACTCTAATATGTTTACTTATACTTTAGTAGAATAATTTCTTAATTTAAGTGAAACTTATATGTTCTTTTTTTTAACTTGGAGATTAAAAGTTCTAATTGCTGAAAAAAAAATTAAAAATTGAATTTAGTCTAAAACTTCAGCTTGTAGGTTTTTAGCTGGGTTTCATAGTTATAATAAACCCACGTTTTTTTTTTTTTTTTTTTGATAAGTCTTGCTCTTTTAAGATACTTGTGGTCATCTGCTAATCTGATTGACCTAAAGGTCAATAAGGATCCAGTGTGGGTACTGTAGTGGTTTGAATAGGTATGGCCCCCATAGACTCATGAGTTTGAATGTTTGGCCCATAGAGAGTGGCATTATTAGGAGGTATGGTCTTATTGGAATGGGTGTGGCCTTGTTGGTGGAAGTGTGTCACTGTGGAGGTGGACTTTGAGGTCTCATATATGCTCAAGCAATGCCCAGTGTGACAGTGTATTTTCTGTTGCCTGTGGATCAGGATGTAGAACTTTCAGGTCCTTCTCCAGCACCATGTCAGCCTGGGTGCTATCATGCTTCACACCAGGAAAATAATAGACTCTACCTCTGAAACTATAAGCTAGCCCCAATTAAATGTTTTCCTTTACAAGAGTTCCCGTGGTCATGGTGTTTTTCACAGTAATAGAAACCCTAATGTGGTAGTTTGAAAGAAAATGGCCCCCAAAAGGAGTGGCACCATTAGGAGATGTGGCTTTGTTGGAGTGGGTGTGACCTTGTTGGAGGAAGTGTGGCACTGTGGAGGTGGGCTTTGAGGTCTCATACGTGCTCAAGCCACACCCAGTGTCTCAGTTCACTTCCTGTTGCCTGCAAGTCAAGATGTAGGACACTTGTCTACTTCTCCAGCATGCCACCATGTTGAGCCACAATAAGAGCAGAAAATAAATGACTATTGAGTGCTCAGCCCAAAATCACATATCTATATTACATGTCACCCCCTGCAAGTCTCAAATACTGTCATAGTAGTGGTAGAAAGATGTAAGAACCAAATGGTGGAGAGGAGTGCTGTAAAATGCTGTCCTTTGGACATGACATGGCTATCACATTCATTAACTCAAAGCAGCCATGGTTACCTATACGAGACCTAGACAAGGTCAAGCCAACCAAATTTCCAACATGGGGAAGGGAGGAGCTCACAATCTTCCACCCCAACTAAGTAGGAACTCGCTGTTGATAATGTATGGTGAGTGGAGAATCACTCTTCTTTCAAGGCATGGCCTTGGTAGAATTCCTATGCTATAGTGGATGGTCCCTCACATATGCACATATTGGTAGCAATAATTGGACTTAGTGCAATATTACAAAAATAAGAATTTGGGAGGGAAAAGTGTTACAGTGGAGACCCAGAAGACAGTAAGGTAACTGGATATTGACATGATTATATTTCATTGTGTGTATATATGAAATTTTCAAGAATAAATGTTGAAAAAGAAAAAAATAATCACAGTGTGGTGGTTTGATACAGAATGGTCCCAATAGGCTCATATATTTGAATCATTGGTCTTCAGGTGGTGGAATTGTTTGGGAAGGATTAGGGCATATTACCTTATTGAAGAAAGTGTGTCACTAGCAATGAAATTTGAGGTCTAAAATCTTATGCCATTTCCAGTTAGCTCTCTTATGTTATATGTCTAATCATGCAAGTTCTTAGCTACCTTTCCATTGCCAAGCTTTCTTGCTGCCATATTCCCCAACATGATGGTCTTGGACTCTAGCCCTTTGAAATCACGAACCCTAATTAAGTGATTTCTTTTATATGTTTCCTTGGTTATGGTGTCTTTTTACAGCCATAGGAAAGTAACTAAGACAGAAGTTGGTACCAGGAGTGACTTTTGATGTGACATGCCTGACCATGCTAATTTGGGGGGAAATATGGAAGATTTGGGGACATTGTACTAGAAAAATGGCCAAATGCCATCAGCAGTGCTTAATAATGGGCCATCCTAGTAGCACCTTGGAAGACAATTGTTACAAGAACAATGTGGACAATGGGGTTCCAGCTCAAGAGGTTTTAGAAGGGAACAATATTAACAATTATACCAGAAACTATTCTTGTGATAGTTTGACAATTAATGTGGCTGCTTTTTGCCCATGTGCAAAGCGTCTGCCAGAGGTCAAATTGAATAATTTTGTAGTAATTTCCTTGGCTGATGATATTTCATGGTAGCTAATATTTATTTTGTTGTGTGGTTATTAGTGGTCACACTTATGTAGATTTACAATGAAAAAGAAAAGCAGGGCAAAAAAAATACAAAATGTACTGTTTGAGAAGAAAAAGACTACCAGGAAACTTAATGGTGGAGACAAATATTGTGCTCAAAGAGATGAGAAGTTTAAAGAAAAGTCTTCCTGCCTTGGCTGAGTCTACCAGGCTGGGCTGACTCCCAAGGGGAGACCTTGCCTTGGAGGAGGTGGGAATGGGGGTTGGATTGGGGGGGAGGGCTGGAGAGTGGGAGGAGGGACGGGGGGAATCAGTGGCTGATATGTGAAATCAAGTTAATTATAAAATAAAAAATATTAAATAAAAAAGAAAGGTCTGATTTGAAATGGAATAAGGGAGTGATGCCCTCAGGCTGAGACCCTACCCAGCTAATTCTGCAACAGGTGAAAAGAAAAGTCTTAGAGAATTATGTTTCTAAATATCAACAAAAAAAATCAGATCTTTCAAATGCGATTCACGAATGTGTCTAGGTTCCATTCCAAGAAGGCTGCAGATATTGGCATTACTGGCCACATGATTCTGGCTTTAAAATCATGAAGGGTACAGGAGTAAAGGGGTTGAGGAACTGCCCTCCATGGTTAAGGAAATCTACTAAGTCTAGGCACGTTGAAAGGCAGTTACTGACTGGAGGCCTGGAGAGTCATTATGTGAAGTTGTGAAACCAAAGCCTGGACTGTGTTGGAGACTCTGAACTGTTGGAATAGTTGGAGTTGTGGTATATCTGCTATAGAGAGCTTCAAAGAGGAAGTGTAACCAGCTCAAGAGAGAAGTGTGTTGTAGTTAGCAAAGCATGACAAAAGATCCATCTAAGTCCTTTGATATCTGAAGTAGATTTTGTGTTTGTTCTGCTGAATTTTGGTTTTGCTATGGTCCAGTATTTCCTCACTATGTCCACTTTCATACACATTTTAATAGTAATGTATATTCTGTGCCATTGTATATTAAGGGTTTAAAATTAAGAAATTGCTTTGAGTCTCAGAATAGACTTTGGACACTGAAACAGTGTTGAGATGGTGGAACACTAAGTAACCTTTGAAGTTGGAATAAATATATTTTGCGCTATGATATGGCTACAAGATTATAGGGGAGAGGGATGGAATGTGAGGGTTTTAATGATAATGGCCCCCATAAGCTCATAAATGTGGATGTTTAGTCTCTCATTAGTTGAACTGTTTGGGTAGACTAGATGTGACCTTGTTGGAGAAGTTGTGTCACTGGGGGAGGTCTTTGTGGTTACAAATGCTCATGCCATTTTTAGTTAGCTCTCTCTTCCTTGTGGTTGTTGTCTAAACATGATTTGTCATGGACTCAACCTTTTGAAACTGTGAGCTCCAATTAAATGCTTTCTTTTATAAGTTGCCTTGGTCATGGTGTCTCTTCACAGTTAAAAAGTAACTAAAACACACAGAAATTAAAAATTCAATTGAAGGGTTTAATAGCATAACAACCACAGCCAAATAGAGGCTTAATGAGCTAGACAACCAACATGAAGAAATTATCCATGCAATAACACAGATAAGAAAAAGATATGGAAAACAGGAGAGAAGTAATAGCATGAGGACTAGAAAGGAGAATCAAAGTGAATTTCTAATTGGAGATACTATCAAATAAAAAGAAATAAAGCTTAAAAAAGATAATGCCAGAAAAAATTATTTATAGAAGATAAAGATTTTTAGAGTCAAAAGGTCAACAATTCCCAAATATGCTAAATAATCAAGAAAAATAACAGAACTAATCCACACAGATGGTTACTAAAGGACATTGGGCAATGAATTATACTCTTGGTTTCAACTCTTAATCATGCATAGTAAATTAAATTATTTTCCTCCTTGCCTATATAGTTCATAGACCTTAAAGAAAAGTAAGAAAATGTTACTAGTTTTAGTAGCAAAGCCAAATGAAGTTGTTTGCAGTAGACACAAGCAGCTACTCAGAGTTGTTCTGAGTTTGAATCTTTCAGGTTTTTAAGTGAAAAAAACCTTACTTCATACTTTTAAAAAATATATCTTCATTGAAATAGAATTGTAACATTTTCCCTGCCTCTTTTATCCCTGAAGTATCTCCCATGTTCTCCCTAACTGCTCAAAATGATAGCCTCATTTTCTTAGATTATTATCATTACATATATATATCTCAATATCTATCTATCTATCTAGCATCTATATATAATGTCTATTCACAAATACATGAATACAATCTATCATTTCTATTTTTGTTGTTTGTATATATAGGTACTTCAAAATCCTTTTTTCATTCTCTTCAGTGACTCAGAAGAATATGAACATAAATCAGATCTCTGGAGCCATCATATATATATATATATATATATATATATATATATATATATATATATATAATGATATAATCAATGTTTAGTTTGTGATCTTCGTTTGAATAACATGAATATGGCCATATAATGGAATGAAGAAAATGGTCCTGTGAATGTAGGCTACTTTAATTATAAGAATGATTTTAGTTTATGGTGTGGGCATACATAGTATACTAGTTAGTTTTTTTATGAACTTGACTCAAGTTAGAGTCATATGATAAAAAGGAATGTCAGTTGAGAAAATTCCTTCATCAAATTGGCTTGTAGGCCTATAATCAACCAATTATTGATTGATGTAAGAGGGCACAGCCAACTGTGAATGATGTCCCCTCTGGGTAGGTAGTCCCGGATTGTATAAACACGTAAGCTGAGCGAGTCATAAAAGCAAGCTAGCATTCCTCCATTTCCTCTGCTTTAGTTACTGTTTCTAGATTCCTGCCTTGAGTACCTACCCTGACTTCTCTCCATGCTAGAATATGATGGAGATTCATAAGCATTTCTTCTTTATGTAGCTTTGGTCATAGAATTTATCACAGCAATAGAAAGGAAACTAGGACACATGGGATGCATATTTTCATCTCTAATCACCTGATTCTCATATGCAGGATTGGGATAATGTGTTCTCTCTAATCTACCACCATGTTCTTGTCTTTGATTTTGTCCAGTTGTAGCTGAAGTTTTCACCAGTCTTGCCTGGTCCACAGTCAAGACAAATCTCTCTCACCCCCAGGTCCCACAGCTGCACAGACCCAGCCAAGTAAACACACAAAGACTTATATTACTTATAAACTGTATGGCCACGGCAGGCTTTGTGTTATCTAGTTTTTTTTTATATCTTCAATTAATCTATTTCTATTAATCTATAAGTTGCCATGTGGTTTGTGGCTTACCAGTATCTTAACATCTTCTCACAGTGGTGGCTGGCAGTATCTCCTGACTCAGCCTTCCTGTTCCCAGAATTCTCTTTTCTCCTTGTCCCGCCTATATTTCCTGTCTTGCTACTGGCCAATCAGTATTTTATTTATTAACCAATCAGAGCAACACATTTAACATACAGAACATCCCACAGCATCCAGTTGAAGCCTACCTTTTTTCTGTCTCTCTCCGCTATCTCACTATCAAAGCATCAAACCGTTCTATCTCCTCTTTGAGAAGACTACTGTGGCTACAGGGTGAAATGTGAAGGTGAGTGTGCAGTGACTACTTTCTTTATAGGATCTTACACATAAGAATAGACATACTTTATAGTTATCTATTTCCAGGTCTACTTTTATCTTATGTAGTTAAATATGAAATGAAACAAATGGCAAATAGTAAATGAGCACAAAATTCAGAATAATTGAGTATATGAGAAGGATGTATTCAGCAGTGAAAACCAAATTCTACTTGTTTGCTTTTGATGTAAGTGTACGTCTATCCCAGTAAATCTCTTATATGATACTTTAACCATATAAATAAGCATCCTTTCTCACACTCATACAAAACTTCATTTTCCTGCCTTCATGATTGTTTTAAGAGTCCCTGGGTTGAAAAACAAATTTTAAGGTACAATGTCCTCAAATAGTAAAATTATCTCAGATTTACAGAGGCCTTTGGAAATTTACCTCTCACTTTAGACTTGTCAAATTGTCAAAGTGTCACTGTATTTTTGCGTTGCTGCCTGCTAATGATGGCATAACAGGTGTGCTATTTTACTGTCTCAGAACAAATTAAAAAAAAAGTGTGCTTTGAAAATATCAGATATTTAATGTATTTTAAATCACATTTATCTATTTGTATGTATAATATTAAGGTGCTTTTACTGGATTTTTTTTAATAAATGAGAAAACTTAAAATTGGAGAATATTTTTGGGTTCAGTTTCTATTTTCACTTGAGCAAAAAAAAAAAGGCTTGGGGGTGACAAACCATGTCTGAGTAGGATGTGTTGCTAGGAAATCATTATAATAGTGTGATTTTTTTCCCATTTCATATCTACCTCCCAAAGATATTTCTGCACATGCAGTTTCACACACTTAATTTGGCTTGGGATGCTTTTAAAGATGCTCTTCATTTTCATTTCTAGTGTCACCAATGAGCTACACTTATTTCAACAATCTATTGTTAATGTTTTGACCTGACTTTAGTTAATGCTACAATGTCACAAGTGTAGGTTAAGAATTCTAATTAATATGATCAAAATCACCTCCAAGTTTGTCTTTTATTTTTAGTGAGTATAAAAGTGAATTAAAAGAAATTTCAGCATAGGTGATATATCTTGAGCATCAGGTTAAAATAAAATAAGCTGGCATGAATTAATTCAAAACCTTTCCTCCCTTTTTATTGTTAAAAACACTATGTCCATCCTTTTCTCCATCATGTTTCAGTGACCTTTGGCCCTTAACTGAGCTTTTCTTTAAGTCCAGATATCTGTAGAGTTAGGATGCATTAATGCTGCTGCTCACTAGCGAAATCATATTTCCTTTTGTGAGAAATTAATCTCTACTACTACGAAATCAAGGTGTGTCTAGAACTGCAGAGAGAAAAGTATTTGCAATCTTAGGTTTCTCTTCTGCTTACCTTACTGATTTCCTTTTATTGAAAATGCTATATCCTAGTTACCTTATATGTGAATGGATTTTTCTCTTCGGCAGCATGATGAATGGCTATATGTCATCCTCATAGAATGTGCATTAGATTTTTGATAAAGCTTCTTTGTCAAATGGTATCTATGACCCTGTTTTAACTATAATATTAGAAGGAAAATTCTGTGTACGCATGACTCACTTTAAAAGGTCTAATCAATTCCTGGAAATTGCAGGAAGTGATATGTTATGCGTCTTGGAGATAGTCAGATGAAAATCTTTTCATCATTAGCGTTTTCAATAAAAAGAGAAACTGACAATGTTTTGAAGCATATGTTGCTTGCATAATCAAGGAAAGTTTCCTTGGCAACAATTATTATATGAATCCCTTACGACTTTCTCTGATAATTATCTTTTTATTAGTAGATTCATATAACTATTCATTAGAGAACACTTAAAAACATAGTGAAACATTGCTGTAATGAAAAGAATATATAGGTACATATGTACATACATTTCTCTGATTGTGTGCATTGTCTTGTGCAGATGTAAATGTTTAAAAGCATGTTCTGTATGTCAGGGCATGAGAATGTTCTTATAATAAGAACTATTTTCACTTAATATAGTCTCACCACAAACATTATGAGAGTTAAGAGAGTTAATGGACTATATCCACAAACAATTCATAATCGATGTCAATAGTCTAATATTCAGGATCAAGAATCATAGATTTTAGTATTAGAATGTACCTCAAGGGCCTTTTGGCTAATCTACCATTTCACACATGAAGCAGTTGAGACACAACTAAATTAAGTATATTACTCAAAGTCACTGTGCTGTGAATATATTCATACACACAGACACCTACATCCACAACTACATTGGCACTGCCATTTCTCTAGTGCAAAGAGGGACACACATCAAAGGATAGTTTAAAAACAAGTATTTCCATACAAAGTCTTCTGATATCTTTAGGATCTAATACTCTCTTTGGATGAGACAGATGATGATACACTTCAATAGTATGTTCAGAAATGCCTCAATTGTTATTACTCTGTATATTTCTAGATGGTTAATCTGCTTCTAAGACATAACTATTACAAGGGTGACTGTAGCAGAACAAGGGCAAGAGTTGTCCTCTTTGTATAAAGGCTTACTTCCATCAAATGTGCTATCTATTATTTGTGAGTAAAGACAGAGTGGCTCAGATCAATTTCATTAAGAAAAAAGAGATACAGGACTCTATATTCTACCTTTATGCTCCCCAAAGAGACTGCGACTAGAAGAAGTCAGATTTTTACCAAAGAAATATAGTAGACACATTTTACGATGCTGATCTCAGAGGCCAGGGCCAATACCCTTACAACAGGCTAAATGTATTACTAAGATTTTACAGCAAGGAGTTATGTTTTAAGAGAGCACAATGTGACCTGTGGTATATCCAAATCTAACCCACGATATAACAAGCTTCTATTATATTCCTCTTGAGGTATTTTAAAGACTAATGAGTTAACCTTTGTGAAGTGTCACGAGACTATCAGGCTAAAGAAGTCTCTGTCAAGTATCAATTTAAGGTTGCAAACAATACTGTAGGTAGAAAAACAGACTAAAAATGATCAGCAGATGATTTGCTGCAGTCCCCTTGACATCAAAGCAGCATAGTTAACATGGTAAAAGCTAAGCAGCTTCATGTACTTGGAGGAGGAAGATGATCAATGGCAAAGAGCATAACCACCTTCGAAATGACATGATCCATTATCAGAATCAGATGCTAAATTGCTTCCTGTACTGAGAACACTCAATTAAAAGTCTGCACAGTGAGATCATCTCCATGGTTAAATATGCTCTTTGGGAACAACCTTTATAGAGCTTAAAAATCACAGAAGGACTATTCCTACCATGACACTAGAGATTTGGAAAGCGTTTCCTTTCCCTGTTTTTCAGTTTGGTAGTTTTATTAGGGAGCCTTTTGCCTGAGAGGCTATTGAATTTAGGATCATATCTATCTACCCTTGTGTTTGTGTTAATAAGAGATGTTTCTAGAGAGGTTTTGTTATTGGGTCTGAACTGAATGAATGTGACTTTGGTTCAGGTTTTCTGGACAAACACATTCCATTCACACACTTGGTGTTTTTGATCCTCATCTGCTTTTCACTAAGCTAACTTATTCACTTGAGCTCTGTCTCTTTGCCTAACTCCTGTCTTATTTGGGTAGCTATGGTGGTATGGGGCTGAAAATAAAAATACCATATGCATCATAATATTAGTAGCTATGATTTCTACTCATAGGTTTGAAACTTTCTAGGACTATGGCCTTGGTAAAGTCACTTATTGTTTCTGGTGATCAGTTTCCTTGTGATGAAAAAAAAATCCCATGTCTTTCTTGTTCATTGTTTATCATTTGTCTAGCCATTCCAGACTGCAATGCAGAAATCTTTATTTATGTGATGGCATATCCCAAGACCATAGCAAATAGCACAGAGTAGGTAGTTAATAAACATTCTTTACTAGGTGAAAACTTACCTCACTGAGTGGTGTTACCATTTATGTAGCATGTTAATAATATGCAAATCATCACTAGTAAAATCCCAGTCTTCATTTATACTCATTGTCTTAAAGTCCTATTATTTTGAGACAAAGTCTCATCCTACAGTTTTAGCTGGTTTTGAATTCTTTAAATAGCCCAGACTGTTCTTGGTTTCATGTCAATCTTCTTTTCTCTCTGTAGGTTATAGCATAAGATAACACATGTGGTTACCAAGTCCTATTTCACAACCTGTATTACCTATGTTCGATCTTTTTCATCTGATCTTAAATTCCTTCAAATGCAGACATGGTCATGACACTACCCTGCTTGAACTCCTTTGTGATGGTTAATCTTCATCATTAGCTTGACTGGATTTAGCTAGAAATACACCTTTGGGCATGTCTATGATGGTGTTTCTAGAAAGGTTTAACTGAACAGAGAAGACAGACCATGAATGTAGTGGGTGGCACCATTTTTTTTTTTTTTTTTACTGGTTAGAGTCCTAGACTAAATAAAAAGAAGGTGAGCAGAATTTCAGCATTCCTCTTTCTCCTCACTGCTGACCTTTCTCATACTGCTGCCACCAAGTCTTCTCTACCATGATGGACTGCAACCTCAAGATGTGAGCCAAAAATGTTTCTTTCTTTCCTTAAGTGCCTTTTGTTAAGGCCTTTCCTCTCATGTACATTTTCTTCTTTGCCTAAAGGACTGGAACATAGCATTGCATGTTAGGGAATGCAGGCATGGTGGTTTGGTTAACAAATGTGCCCCCACAGTCTGGAGTACTTGAACACTAGTCCACAGCTTATAGCTATATAAAAAAGGTTTGGAGGTATAGCCTGGTTGGAGGAAGTATGTCACTGGAAGTAGGTTTTAAGAGTAAAAAAATCACTGCACCAAGGCTGCACAAAGGTTCAGGGAGGAGGGGCTTGGACCTGCCTCAACTGAATATACCAGGCTCTGCTGACTCCCCATGGGAAACCTTGCCTTGGAGAGGGTGGGAGTGGGGGGTGGGTTGGGGGCAGGGCTGGGGGAGAAGAGGCAGGACGGGGGAATCTGTAGTTGATATGTAAAATGAATGGAAAATCTCTTAATAAAAAAGGAAGGAAAAAAAGAGTAAAAAACTCTCACCTACTTCCTGTTTGCACTCTGTTTGCTTGTGATGCAAGCTGTGAGCTCTCAGCTTTGTGTTCCTGCTGCTATGCCTACAGCTTGTTGTGTAGCTCTGCTCTCTTGCCAGAATCTTATCCCCATGGAACCATAAGCCAAAATAAACTGTCTCTTTCTTAAATTGCCTTTGGTCATAGTGTTTTATCACAACAACAAAAAGTAACTCATACAGCAGGTAAGACTAGAAGGAGGAACTGTATATTGAATTTAATATTGATTCATTTGAAATAGAAACATTTTAATTCCTGCCACTAGTAATTGGTATATTGGGAGGAAGTTTATCTAAGTGTGAGGAATTAGGAAGAACATGTGTGGGATATATGAGGTCTGAGGGAACAAATATTTGATACAGAATCACTCTTTTTTACTTAATTCATGTTAGCTAGTTCTATATAAACAAACAAGTGCCTTTTGTCATTTCTTGTTGATTTCTTTGCACTTCTGGGGATTGAATTCAGAGCCACATCCCCAATTCTAGAAGTCAAGTGTTGACTCAATATTAAGGATCCTATTTGGGTAAAAATACCATTTTTTATATTCTTCCTACACAATCATGTGCACTCTTGGTCTGCTGAACTCCTCAGGGAGCATTTGCCTGCAGTTTAAGATTTATTGTTTGGAAGTTTTGTATATTTATATAATAAATTTTAGTCATTTTTACTACCTATTCTCCTTTCTCATCTGCTTCCGTCCTGCTGGAAGCACTCTTCTCAACAAATGAAAGTCCTACTTTTATATATTCTCTTGTTATGCAGCCCCCTGAGTTTAATTAGAGTTTCTTGCCTAGGTGTGGGTTGGAGAATTATTTACTTGAGCAAGAACATCTTATTAGTGACTACACCACTGAAGAAAATGACTCTCCCCAAAACACATGGACCTTCCCCCATCCATGTTGGGTGTTGACAGAGCTATATAGCAAAAAGGATTCTTTAATAATTCCACCCTTGAATTTCAACCCCTTGATTGACATGTCTGTGGTGATATTTTACATGTGCTGAAATGTGGTGATATTTTATTTGTATGTTAATAAATAAAGTTTGCCTGGGTATCAGAGGAAATAGAAAGCTGTTTTAAGGAAACAAAAAAGTCAGGCAGTGGTAGCACATGCCCATAATCTGATCACTTGGCAGGCAGGGTCTCTGTGTGTTTAAGGCCATAGTAGGGGATAGAGCCAAGCGTGGTAACACATCTTTAATCCCAGTACCAATCATAGAGACCTGGAGGTCTGTACAGACAGGCAATGACAAGGAAGTGAAGTAGTTGGGCTAAGAGCCAATGAGAGGGCAGAACAGCAAGGCAATGAAAGCCTGGGTAGACAGGAAATCATGGCATTTTGGAAGCTACAGATCTGGTGAGGTAAGATGGTTGGTGGCTCTCACTATTTCCCTGATCTCTAAGGCTACCCCTATATTTGATTCCTTGTTCTTTATTTAATAAGACCGTTTGGAAATTTGGCTACACATATCTATCTACATCTTATGCAAACTTCTCCAACATGAAGTCATGATCAATCACTATGTCTGGCCCGTCTACATGAAACCTGCATTTGTACCCATCTGCTTTTTTCCCCTATCAGTGACCTGAACTGGTTATACCAGGCTTCCATTTCTCTCAGTCACCACACTCAACTGCCACTTACTTCCCTGTGCCATCCTTTCTTGAATTAGTCCTTTCAGTGTTTGTCAGAATGGTAAAATTTAAAAAAACCTTGTAGTTTCTTTCAAACCACTCAGTTCATTCCTATTGGATCACAAGGAAATGCAAATTCCTGAGCATGGCCTGTAAATAAAATTCTTTATAGTCTGGCCCAGTGTTCTTCTCATTGGTGACAGTTTTATCTTCTTTAGCATTCCTGCACTGCAACTAACCCAATGACCACCAGGTGTGCCATTTAGATTTGTGTCTTTCTTTTTAAAGCTATCCCTTCTGCCTTGTTTTTCATTGTGCACCCAATAAACACTCACCATCTTTCTGCATGAATTCAAGTGTGAAGCTTTCTTCAATGCCATCCCTCATCTTAGGGAAATAATATTGCCTACTCTTCATACTCTGTGCCCCATGGCCCTGGACATGGTCTAGTAATAACACTTTTTGTATATGATAAAGTAGGTAATGGACTCTTAGATGGCGGTAATTAAATACATGAAGTGTTCAAGGTCAAACTTCTGTCTCAACATGTGTTATATTGGTGATTTGGGTATGTTATCGCCTGTCTCTGTGCCTCAGTTTCTTCAGCTTTAAAGTAGTCACAATTATACTTAGAGTGAGTTGAACTGATACATGTGCAACACTTAGAATAGAGACAATACAAAGTCATTATGTGTTTTCTACAATAAGAATACTAGCATCAATATTATTTTAAAATTGGAGCTGCAGCCCATACTATTACATTTAGCATGTTGAATTAGGAAAGGTGTTCAATAATATGTTGAAAATGAGTTAATAATCAGGCTTGATTGCTGTGATACATCTCCATAAGTCTAGTCACTTTGATTTTGTCATTCCTGTCTAACTTTGTAAATGTTTCTTTCCTACTAGATTATAATATCTTCTTCTGCAAAGATGACACCCATTTTGGCACATCTGTATCCTTGGCTCCAATAATCATGCCCAGCACATAGATGTTAGTATATATTTTGTACATATATAAATAAATGAATTTTAAGAACTGCATTTAGTGGCAATTAAATAACCTTTATCATTTAAATTTTTTCCTGCTTCTTTGAGACAAGATCTCACTTTATAGACAGACTATCCTAGAAGTCACTACATAGCCCACGCTGGCCTGGAAATTCGGATCCACCTTCCGCAGCCTTCCAAGAGCTGGGGTTATAGGCATACATCACCATTCTGAGCTCTAATTTTCTGATATTTTAAAATCCACTCCTATTTTCCATATTATTTCAATGTGAAAAAACAAAATTTTAGTGAAGTTTGGCTATAATTGTGGTTAAGAGTTATGTTAGAATTATTTATCTTAACAGAGGGATCATCATGCTTCCTTGGTGTAGAATCACAGACTTCAGTTCATATGTTCAGTTCAGTTAACTCACTGGTAACAAAATCCCACAGTTCACTGAAATTTTCTGCTCACCATATGCCATTTTATATACTCCACAAAATCCACAGGCAGAAGCTTTCCAAGAGTTTTCATTGGTTAACTCTATTCATTTAACAAGAGTATAATCTGAAGACACAAAATATAAAGAATGACCTATTCTTTCCAACACTTGCATTTCAGAAGAAAAGAAGAAGCCATGTGTACAAACACTTAAATCACAATGGCTTCTGTGCTCTCTTGCAATGCACATGGGATGGATTTTGTAGGATTCATATTGACCTAGTTAGAAAAGGTTTAACAAAATGAATAAAGTCATAGTTGGTCTTGGTGGGTAGGTTGGATTTTTCTAGCTTAAAAGTTAATAACATTTTATGATGAACAAAAGACATGGAAAGTGTGAACATTCAATGAATGTAGGATAAGTAGATCTTACAGATTGTGCAAGCAGAGGGAGGGATTTACTCATTAAGCAGAAGTAGGTGGTAGGCAGTTTTAATAGTTTGTGGTGATCCTTTGATAAGGAGCTTATCTGTAGACAGGAGAGAACTATAAAAGATGTT
The DNA here is from genome assembly GCF_004664715.2 of Peromyscus leucopus. NCBI lineage: Eukaryota > Metazoa > Chordata > Mammalia > Rodentia > Cricetidae > Peromyscus > Peromyscus leucopus. Next base: position 108,933,158 of record NC_051083.1, read on the forward strand.
AGGATAAGAAATGGGGAAAAGAAACAATGTTGTAGAAATAATTATATGGTAATAATATATTAAATGGGGTAGAGTACTGTGGTTCTGTTTTTTTTATACAATTTAATTTTATTTTATTTTACAATATAATTTAATTCTATATATCAGTCCTGTTTTTACTTGATGAGTTCCTCAGTGGAGATGCTGACTATTCAAGTTTGTGGCAATAGAGATTTGAAAGAATCTGAAAATAGATTGTAGGAAATGTGAAAAATATTGAAATAATTATAGTAAAATACACAAAGGGAACAAAAGGTAAATCACATGCACCTATCGCAAAGAAAAATACTGTTGAAATAATGTAAATAAATGACAGTAAAATACTGACCTAGTTGCCGGATTGTGGTGGCACATGCCTTTAATCTTAGCATTTAGGAGGCAGAGTTATGCGGATCTTTGTGAGTTCAAGGCCAGCCTGGTCTACAGAGTGAGATCCAAGATAGGCACCAAAACTACACAGAGAAACCCTGTCTCGAAAACAAAACAAAACAAACAAAAACCCTGACATAGTAAATACCTGGAAACTTACTGCACTCCAGATCTTGAAATATAGTACTTTAAGGAAATGATCAGTTATACCTTGTGAATAGAGGAAGTGAGAGAGATAACCCAATGTACCTGTAGAGCAGTCCGATCCTGTCCACTTGGGATCACAGCTGCAAATGCCAGTGTCCAGAAGAAAAGTTCCATGTCCTGAGCACTGCTCTTGACATATAGGAAGCGGAGTTTCACAGTTGACTCCTCCCCAGCCAGTAGAACAATGACATTCTCCTTTGACACAGATGCCATGGCTGGAACACATTGGGTCTAAGCAGTCCTCTGAATTCCCAAAAAAACAAAACAGAAAAGGTGGGGGTGAGAGGGAAGGTTGGTAGAGAACAGGTGTGGAATAATGGAACTGAGATACATTGATTTCCTAGTATTGTATCGTTAATGTTGCTTTAATTAGGCAATAAAATGACTCATGCAAACATTGTGTTTAAACCAGAAGATTATTAACACTTAAAAATATGGTAGGGTATGATAAAGGTTGTAACCTAAATTTGGAAGAAGAAAATCACACATATGCTGCATGCAATTCTGAAAAGTATGTGATACCCCCCACACAAATGAGTAGGTGGACCTGTATGAACCCTCAGTATGAATTTCTCAGCTTTACAAAAATGCCTGAGCATTTTTTGATAAGCCATTCTTTATCCTTTCTCAAATTAGAATCAAAATTTTACTTAATGTGTCTAGGGGTTTTTAAATAGTTTTTAATTTGGATGACAAGCTATTTGGTGAAGTGACTGCTGTTATATGAAATAATAAAATTTATATAAATTTGTTATAACTTCACATTTATTCTTCAGAAGCACCAAAAATGCGACATTTTTAATTCATTTTCAAAATTTGTTTCTTTATTCCCCATTCTTTTATCTGTGGCAATCATCTTAGAATAGATATAATTCTATTTGTCTCTGATTCGATGATTTCTAGAAATTTTTGCCTTGTAGAAAATTGTTTTGTGCTTTCCCCTGACTATTCTATTTGGTATGGGAAGGTTGACTTCCAAATTATTTGTCTTCCTATACAAAGAAGACTGTAATACTTTGTCCTAATATTAATTATGCTTTGAAATATTTTTTGCAGCAATGGGAATACAATGATACAACCTCTGTGAATTTGCAAGACTGACTTACTTTTTGGGTGTGGATTGTTACCACAGAAGGTCTACTATTAACACTGTTATAATTGGTGCTATTGCTAGTATAATTACCCCAAGACTTGAAGGTCATTAAAACAATATTCTAATAACTGTGCTAATCACCTAATAAAATATCCAAATGTATATCTAATTTGTTTCATGATTTGGCATAAGTGATAAAGCCCAAGATATAGATTATTTTTAGAAGAACTCTATTTTGTAATGACAAAATACAACAAGAACAATAAACAAAATTCCATTAATTTATTCTGACTTCTTTCTTAAGAGATTTGCTATATTGAATCACATTTGTTATGTCTAGCTGCCTATCTTGTTGTGCCCTGTTCTTGTACAATCTGGATGGCTGGTGACTGTCCTTTATAATATCTCCTAATATTTCTCACAGAAACATGTATTGGTTTATGGTTTGTTTCTGAGGTTGGAGGAATGTTAATCTGGGTATTCTATTGTTATAATAGATCACAGCCCAATAAATTCATAGCTATATTAGCCACATATGGTTTTAACTTTCCTCTCTGTCTTTCTGGACCTATACATTCGAGCCATCTTGCACTCTGTTTCACTTGAGATATTGTTCCAATCCCTAATAGCTGAACATTTACCTCCTGAAGAGGCCAATTTGAATGCCAAAATTCTGGTACAATTATTGTAATGTCCACACCCGTGTCTACCAAACCTTCCAAGAGAACACCATTTATTTGTATTTTTAATTTTGGTCTTTGTTCTTTTATAGAAGTTTGCCAAAAAAATTGCTTTATGGTTTCTCCTGAATTTCCTGTTCTGTCTGCTACAGCTGTTCTATCACCCCAAGCAGCCTGGCTTATTCCAATAGGCATTTGGTTATTTAATTGCTCTGAGAAGGGGTTTCTTCTATGGTGGCAGGAATGGTCTGAACAGAATTTGCTTTGGGGGCCTGCATGAGGCTCCTCAGGGAGATTCCTGATGATAGAGGCAAAGGATTACCTTGTCTGTCCCTTGTTGATCTACATTTGTTAGTCCAATGTTTACCCTTACCACACCTTCTGCATAATACAGAAGGGAGGGGCATTATATTACCATTGTTCCTTGAATAAACATTGTTTCCAGGAACACTCTGTTTACATTCCCTTTTCAAATGATCTTGATTACCACAATTAAAACATCTGACATTATTTTTTTCTCAAATCTTTTGACATCACCTCTCCTATCCACATATCATGGTTATGAGGCTCAATATTGTGTCCTTGATCCAATCCTCCAATGGTGCTGATCTTGCCTTTAATGGCCTGATTATTCTTTTGCATGCTGCATTTACATTCTCAAAAGCCAAAGATTCAGTTGGTATATGTCTAGCTTCTGAATTTGGTATCATTATATTTACTGCTGAAGACAGCCTTTGTAAGAAATCTGTGAAGGATTCTCTGGGGCCTTCTATAACTTTTGTAAATGACTGTTTTTTTTCTGTTTCCTGAATTCTGTCCCATGCATTCATGGCTGCCATGCATCATAGAATTAGGGTTTGGTTATCATATAAACTTTGTCTTTGTATATCTGCTTAATCGCCTTCTCCAAGAGGCTGTTCCTGGGAAATTTCCACACCTCTAGTCCTACATTGTTGTTCTATTGTTTTAGCCTCCTCTTTTTTCTTTTTTGGTTTTTCAAGACAGGGTTTCTCTGTGTAGCTTTGTGCCTTTCCTGGAACTCACTCTGTGGACCAGGCTGGCCTCAAACTCACAGAGATCCGCCTGCCTCTGCCTCCAGAGTGCTGGGATTAAAGGCGTGCATCATCACAGCCCGGCTAGCCTCCTCTTTAAACCATGTTCTAAATTGTAACTGTGGACCATCCTCTAGGACAGCTTTAATTAACTCTTTCCAGTCCCGAGGGATAATTCTATTAGAAGTTGACCACATGTTTAACATCTGCTTTACAAATTGTAGATGAATTTCTAAACAGTCTTATTAAATAAAAAAACAAACAAACATGGAGCCAGATAGAGGGGTGAAAGCCTGAAAGATCAGGGAAATAAGAAAAGCCACAGATAATCTCACCTCACCAACTCCACAGTTTCCAAAATGTGAGTTACTTCTGTCTACCCATGCCTATATACCTTGCTGTTCTGCCATCTGATTTGCTCTCTCTGTCCAGCTACATCACTTCCTTTTCCTGCCCAGCTCTGTCACTTCCTGTCTGTCTGTACAGATCTCCAAACCTCCATGGAAAACTCATATTGGAATTTAAGGCATGTGCCACCACACCTGGCTCTGTATCCAATGTGGCCTTGAACTCACAGAGATCCAGACAGCTCTCTGCCTGCCAAGTGACAGTATTGAGGGCATGTGCTACCATTGCCTGACTTCTTTGTTTACTTACAATGGCTGTTACTGTTCCTTTCATCCCCAGGCAAGTTTTATTTATTAAAGCAGAAATAAAATATCACCACATTTCAGCTCAAATATAATATCACCACACCTCTCCTAGAAATCAGGCCACACCCTTCACAGCAGAAAATTAGAACTTGCAGACCTTGTCCAAGGTAGGGAAGGAAACAAACCCAGGTTCTCCCCTTGCCATTGCAATATAATTTTATAGCCCTAGCTTGTTAGTACCTGCTTTCCCCATGTTTCCTGTCATACAGACCAGGCTCAACTAGGTATTGTCTGGAAAGTTGTAAAAGCCAGAAATGTTTTTTTAGAGGATTCCTCCAAAGGCTCTCTCTGTAGGCCCCCTAACTCAATGATGTAATGATAGCTATGTTTCTTACTCTTTCAAGCTGTCCCTCTTAAGGTTCTCATAATGCCTTTTCCCACCAAATGCCCAATCATGGCTCCCCCATGGTTTCCAGGGAGGTTCTCTCTCCTAATAAAGTTCACTCTGAAGGGTAATTGTTATCAGCTTCTTTCTTCATGAGTAGAAATTCTTGTTATAAAGATGTTTGCATCATAAAAGTCATACTTAAATCAGAGTAATGAAAACCATAGGCCTAGAGAAGGCAGGTGTGGAGGAAATGGGGTTTTGTGAGGACATTGCTGATTGGGAGCACACTGTGAAACCATGTGTTCTGTTTTGAAGCAACTGCTGCTACTTGGCTCCAGATGATGTGGGCCCAGTCTCCAGACATTCTAGTATTCAAGAGAGGCTAGAAATAGGGATATTCAATGTGACCCTTCTCTATCTTGAAAATTTGGCAACTAAATCAGTCAATAAAAACAATTAGAACACCATGTCTTAAAACAAAATCTATCTATAGCCTGACCCAGCTTACAGAGTCTTCATATGTGATATGAGTTAAAATATTTTTCTATTGTATTTGTCAAGCTTATGCCATTAATTATGGTGAGCATTCTTTCATGTTATTTTGGATGTTTTACATATTTACTTAGAGACCAAGTAAAAGGCTAATTTAAGCTGAATTCCTTTTTCAGCTTCTTATGAAATTCAAATCAGAAGAGTCTAATAAATTAGGTTACATGATTTTCATGGGAAAATTGTAGATATGATAGCAATATCACTCATTGTTAACTGTGTCTGGGTCTATACAGAATCTGAATTTATACTTACATATAATGATAGTTTGATTTTCATAAAATAAGTATTTCAAAGATGTCTTAGGAATGCCAGTGCCTTGTACAGACCCAATGTAATTCACTGGAACAAAGTATTTACACCCATATTCCACTGCCACTGATGGGAGGTGGAAAGCTAAAGTCTTGCTTGTTCATGGAGTGGAATGAGATTAAACCCTTTAGAATGCTGTGTAATAGTCTTAATGAGCGATCTTTAAAAAGCAATTACAGTGCATTTTCAGCAGCCTCTTTCCTGAACAACAGTTGTGATGAGACCATTTCCCATGGTAATGGTTTAATATTATTTCTGAAATCAGTCTTATTTGAGGAATGTGGCATGAAAATGGTCTGATTACTAGTAAACTTATTTTCCAATATGTCTGTTTAAGTGATAAAACTATAGCCATTTCAAAATATTTTTTTTCTAAAGACTCCTTTGGGATGAATTTAATATGAAGGCTCTGCTTTGAAACTCATTAGCAGTAAGCCTGATTTTTTAGGCATGGAGATCAAGTTTCAGCATGAGGCATGTGAGAATAAATAAAAAATATAAAGCAATAATAATAGTGGTAATTACAAATCACTCCCAAAGAAAACATTTGCAAGATGACTCCAAATGTCTCTATATCATTATTTTTATTTCATTCTTTAAATGCCAAGCTTCATTATGCAGCATAACGCCCTCTGTAATAATGAAAACATATGAATTAATACCTAAAATAATCAATATGGAAATTCTCATGTTATTAAACAGTACTAGAAATTGGGAGAAAAGATATCAATTTTGCATTTCCAATTTACAGGTGTCATAGAAACAGTCTCATGTATTCTGTGAGGCTTGCAAAAGAGACATGAAGTCCCCCAACCTTAAACCTTTGCTGTATGTACCAAAGGCATGTTGAACATCTGCTGTTTGCAAAGATTGCTTGTATTTCTAGTAGTATTACAAAATGATACTTTGGGCAAGTCAGTGAGAGAAAAGCCTGAAGCAATATATTGAAATGGGGCTCTGACCTTCCTCACATATTTCTCCTTTGTATCCAGGAACACAGATGCAGACTCCCATGATACAGGTGCCGTGGCCAAAGCACGTTGGGTCGATGCATTGTTCTTCTGGAACATCACACTCAGGTCCCTTCCAGCCATTCCTGCAAACGCAGTGGCCTTTCTCATACTCTCCATTTCCGCCGCACAGTACTGGGCATGAATCTAAAGGTTGACAAATAATGTTGTAATGTTTTTATTTCAAAAATCTCACAAGAACAATTCTATATTGGTTCTAGTAAATCATTTTTGGAAAAAAGTAATATTTTCATCTTACTCTTTATTAAATCACCTTATAATCATGATTAAAGACAGAATTTTCTTCGTATAGAAGTGGGATAAAGATAAATTATGAAGATTTCTGAAGTGGAGAATAAATACTTGCTTTTGATCTTATTGCAATGTCAAAACTATTATCACTGCTACTATTTTAAGCTAAGGGTTTTGTCTCTTAGATTTTTTTTATTTTTTTAAATTTTTCCTTAGATGGTTTTTATTTCATCAAATACATATATACTACATTTTGGAAGCTAAGTGTGTATTAAATACTAATAAATAGGGTATTATTCAAATGAAAAACATCTTGTAAAGGTTGTGCAAACAGATTCACAGTGGACCTTCCTATCAATAGACAGACTTTTATTAGAATACCTCTTCTAGTTTGTCACTGTGTGTGTTCATTTTAAATCCATAAGGTTTTTGAGGGCAGTGCCCACATCTTTGGTTTTTCTTATATATCTTTTAAAATACAAAACCCTTCTCCATTTCACAAGATCTGTTATGGTACAGGGAACCTAGCAACTGCTTTAGAATTCTCTATTCAATGGAATTTAATCTACATGAACAGAGTTGTTTTTTTTTTCCTCCTAAGAAATCTGAGATTAACCAAGCAGACCAGAAACTTTAAGACTACATTGAAAATGAAAAGGAAGTATCTGCAAAATATTAATTCCAATTCTAGAGTAATGCATGGTCCAATTTATCAAAAAGATTTTTAAGAATTAATTAAACTATGTGCAAGTGAATGAAACAATAAACATTGTTAAGTTTAACTTTTGAGCTTCCATCTCTTATATTGTAAACCACATATCCATTTAGTGATTCATCACTACTTCCAGTTATGATGGTGTTTTCGAATACTGACTTTTCCTTTTAAACTCAGACTGTCATGAATTACTTTATAAAAGAAATATAAGCAGTATTGACTCAGATAATCTAGGTTCAAATCTCAGCTGGTATTTAATGTTAGGCATTTCCTTAACTGTTCCTTCTGAGGTTCTTTCTTCGCTCAAAAAATGGGGTTAATAGCAGATCTACTTCATAGCAATAGTATAGGAAAGAGGAATAAAAAGAGGCGAGGAGAAATGTTTGGAATGCAGCTGGCATACTAAGTGCTCAGATTTCAGCGACAGCTGTTGTAGAGCACTGCCACTGATGTTGCTGCTATAACTATTGTTACTATCACCACTATGGGTTCTTCAATGACAGTTCTCTGTTGTTGGAGAGCTTCTCTCCAGGTTCCCCAAGCCCCGCAGTCCCACAATCCACATATAAAATAATCACTCAGACGCTTATATCACTTATAAACTGTATGGCCGTGGCAGGCTTCTTGCTAACTGTTCTTATATCTTAAATTAACCCATTTTTATAAATCTCTACCTTGCCACGTGGCTGGTGGCTTACCAGAGTCTTTACATGCTGCTTGTCCTGGCGGTGGCTGCAGTGTCTCCCTCCTCAGCCTTCCACTTCCCAGAATTCTCCTCTCTCCTTGTCCCACCTAATTCCTGCCTGGCAACCTACTTCCTGCCTGGTTACTGGCCATCAGTGTTTTATTTATATAGAGCAATATCCACAGCAGTTCTCTGAAACAGTGTTTTTCAACTTGTGGGTCATGACCACACAGGGGGAGTCACATATATAACCTGCATATCAGATATTTACACTGCAACTCATAACAGTAGCAGAATTATAGTTATGAAGTAGCAATGAAATAATTTTATGGTTGGGGGTCACCACAACATGAAGAACTGTATTAAAGGGTCACAGCATTATGAAGGTTGAGAACCACTGTTCTAAAACAATCAGAATCATAGCACAACATTACCTCTAGCACAGTCAGGTCCAAGGAATCCTGGGAAACAATGACAGTGTCCAGAGATACACTCTCCATTTCCATTACAGTTGGTTGAACAGTCATCCATTATTTCTAGTAATACAAAAGAAGAGAAAAATGAATCCATGTTTAGGTTAGAGATATGATGTTTTAAAAGTTTCAGGAATTAGTTGTCTATAGTAATCTTGTCCTCTGCTGTCTGCAAAGCCCTTATTGCTCAAAATTAGATGGCAAAGACTTCTGCATGGTGTCATATGCAGTAGATTATTAAACATGGTTATCAATTTGGTGAATTTTAAGAGAACAAAATCCAACTTCTCTCTAAAGTGCATAAAGGGTCTGTATAAATTGTATTCTTAAGAAGCATTCATTATAAAGCTAAAAAGGTATCAGAAGTATAAGACATTTCTCAAAAGCAGAACAGACTTTAAAATGCAACCCATAAGACAAAGACTACTGTATTTTTTATACTTACATTGTAGCAAATAAAGTTTCTCTCTAGCAATGTGGACTATTTAATATACTATACCATCTTGACAGGTTAAATATGATAATCAGTAGTTCATTTCCATTAATAAGTGACAATGGCATGCTTTTAAAGTAACTGTTCATATTAAATTCACCACCTGTAAAAGCATTTGAACCTAAGTATTTTGCTGAGAAATGCCTTCTTGACTGTAAATGCTTATCAGTTCTCTGCCACTAATTTTTTCAATCCATTCTTACAAAATAGCTTCCTTCCTTCCTTCCTTCCTTCCTTCCTTCCTTCCTTCCTTCCTTCCTTCCTTCCTTTCTTTCTTTCTCTCTCTCTTCCTTCCTTCTTTCCTTTCTTCCTTCTTGTTTTCTTTTTAAATTCTCGCCTATTAAAATCATTCCACTGACTTTTCTAATTTTAATTAAAGAAAACCTCCTCCACTTGGTATCTTTGCTTGAATGATGAGAATGAATAATTGCAATGAAGTTTGAGAAGTGGCACTTGTATGAGGTGGCCTGTGAGTCCCTTGCATCAGGAGAAACATTGTGTGGCACATATAAGACAGATTCCTGGACTTTTGTTCTGAAGCTCCTGAATCTGGTCTGAGGGATCTTGTCCAGCAAACTATAATCTACCAAGCACCCTGGGCAAATATGTAGGTACTCCCACATTAAATCATTGAGAGCAATGTACTTTAACTAGTTTACTATATAGTTAGAGAGCCGTGGTTATGCGTTGGAGTTTTTCCCCTGAGCAGAATAAAGAAATAAAAATGGTATGAGCCTATTTTAGATAATTTTTAAAGAGTTTGGAAAGGATTTAGAGGCTGCATGGATTATGAAGACACAATCCTTAGTTTGTTTAGGAAATATATAAGCCTCCGTTCACTGTCATTAAGACAAGGCATAAAAGTATAAAACATAATGGGTATGCTATAGGGTAAATGATGTATATATTTTTGATTATTTGGGGAAAATTTACTTGAGTTTAATTTTTTGTTATTTTATCAATTTTATTTTATGTATGAGTGTTTTACCTGCATCTATATACATATGTGTCATGTGTGTATTGGTGTTTTGAGGCTAAAAGAGGGCATATTCTAGAACTGGAGTTATGAGTGGTTGTGAAATACCATGTGGGTGCTGGGAATTGAACCCATTTCCTCTGCAAGAACAACAAGTGCTTCTAATCATTGAAACATCTCTTCAGCTCCTTTCAACTTTCTTTGTGGAACAGGGATGGAAATGTATCTGTTCATTCTAATATTAAACAAGTAGAAAAGTAAAGATATTGACTTGCATGTGCAAAAGGCAAATACACTGTTTCATATGAAACTGATGGCTTGATATTTGAATGATAAGAAAATATCTAAAAGGTGAAATTCCTTTGAAATAAAGTGAAGGTAAAATGTCCCAAGCATGGTTCTTGGTTGACTAGTTTTTGACAGGTTAATAGCTTGGTTAGTATTTATAATTTGAGATGAGGGGTTAAATTAAAAAGAAGAGAGAAAATATTCACAAATATTTTATGTCTTCTAATTTCTCTAAATCAATCTTCATAATTTAATGACAATCATATTATTAAAATTGTGTTCTGATTTTTTTCATTGCAGTGAATTCTAAGAATATACTGTTAGTGACAAAGTAATGATGTTACTGAAAATGTATCATTTTCCTAAGTTAACAAAAATATTATGTATTGTGAAGATGTAAGATCAATGGAGTTTGTCTCAGTATGATTTTTATTGCTTTTCTAATTACTGCTTTCTACTCTCTCAAGGTCTTCAGCATCGAGTAAAAATAGAACCTAATTGTTATCAAGAGCAGATGGTCTATCTATTACCAGTCAACACATCTTCCTAAACATATGGCTGAACAGGTTAACTAAAGGATAAAGTGGTTGAGAGCTGTAGAGAAAACTGACAGCTGTAAAAGATTTTCCCTTCTTTTAAAAGGCATGTGTTTTATGAAAATTCAAACAATCTGATGCTCTGTCTACAAGTTGTTTACCCTGAGGACTCCCAAATTGCTAAAGAGCTCCACTTTCTTCACACAAAGGGTCAGGGGGGTGAGTTTACTGAGAAAACATGACAAATACTGAGTTGCTTCAGACTAAGAAGGGTGATGGTGAATAAGAGTGGACATAGGCATTGCATTTAGAAAGATCACACTTTAAAGGGCCATTTGATTATCAGACCCAAAGAAATCTGAAGAAAGGGCTTGGAATGACTCAAGTTATTGTTCTCAGTATTCTCTAAGTCTTCTTAATTTGTATTTTGAAGTTTTAGTGGCTCTAGAATCAATTGTTCTAAAGATATATAGTGATGTCAGTCTTTCTATTTTAAGAGGTATTTATTTGCTGTTATTTTATAATCAAACCAATTAACAGAGCCTTTATTTCCTAACTATCTTTCTCTCACTGGGGGTAGAACCTTGGGAATCATACATGTTAGGTAATTACTCTGTCACCAAACTACATCCCTAACCTATTTTCTGTCTTAAGGTAGGTACTCACTGGTTTGCCATAATTGACTTTGAATTCCCTTTTTAGCTTATGCTGACCCTAAACTCACAAACCTACTTTACTGGCATTACAGGAGTGAGTTATCCTGCTCAGCTTAACAGGGATACTTTTACTTATAAGCTTTCTCTCTGAAGTTGTTCATCTATATAGTTTTTTAAAACAGTATTATCCAGGAAATATTTTTGTTAAGAACATATAAAGGGCTGCATGACAAGTATCCTAGAATATCAGCAAATACTGGAGAGCTTTAAAAAAAATTTAACCAATATTTTAACAACAAGAACAAAAAATAAAATGTTACTCACAGTGACCTTTAGTGAATAGTGACTTTAAGATGGAAGGAACAGTATGTCTGAATAATGAAATACCTTTTCCACCAGTGCCTTTCTAGAGATATACTGTAAATTTAAATAACAGCCAGGGCAGCTTACCAATTGCTGTAGTTAGCACAAATACTTGCTCCATCTTTTTTCCGTCATTGTAAAATGCCAGATACCAAGGTCCTTGGTCCATATACTCTATGAAACCTGTCTCCTGAAGGGATGTTAAGATCAGATTCCTTGGGGAGTGCTGGATGTCATCAGAGCTCTTAGAGTCCTGTTTTACCAGTTGTTTGCCATCCATTAATTTCACAAAATCAAACTGGAACAAATACAGACACATATATAAGCCTGAACTATTTTTTACTTCTGGACATATAACCATCTTTAACTTCTCACTGACCTATTCAACATATATTCCTTTGCTTTGATAGTTAATTCTTAAGTATATTTGAAATCAAAGGCATTTGTTAGTTTTATGAACTTCTCAGTTTGGAACTGCTCAAAGTAAAAATTGATTAAAAGCAAACCCCTAAGAAATAGAAACAATTTTGAGTATTATGTGTATGAGAGCTGACATTTTACCAAAGCATCTATCTAAGAGTAGACACTTAATAGCATATTCTGCTCAGAAATGTGACCTTGTTAACAAATTTAAAAGGTTTTACAGTTTTTAAACCACAAATAAATGAAACATTATAAATGACAACATTTATCACAATTTACTTTCTTTGTGGGTATATATTTAAATATTCAAAGGCCACTCTTTCCCCCAATCATTTGGTGAGCACGTTGTTTTACACTTTCCTGTTTTGCGATTCACATTTGAATGGCATTTTGATTCTTCCTGACTTGGCCAGAATATCAAGTTTGATGCTAGCCATCACTGTTAGGGGAAGTATGGAGTGAGAATTTAGTTCTTTTAAATTACATTTTAGATAGAGCATCATTCCTAATGGGTTAATGCAGAAAAGAAATAAGCTTAATAAAAACATGAGAAGTATGTTATCTAAAGTTTATGAATGAGCCATGGAAACTGCAGAGGTTTTACATATTTGAATTCTTATAAATGATTGCTTATAGAAAAAAATCTGTATGTAAGATATAGTCTGCTTTTAAAAAAATCTTGTGGCTGATGTGCTTTCTGGGACTGGGACAATGGTAAAAGGATAGACAAAACCAGTGAGGAAGGAACCAACTCTAGAGCTAACTAAGATGAGAGGGCTGTGACACTCACAGTGATCTTTTCCTAGGAATCAGGAGGTCAATTTTAAAGAATGTTTCCTTCAATTATCTTTTTCCAAATATGTTCTGCTAAATGCTATTCTTTATTTCTACATGCTGTGTTTTCATTAAAGTGTGATTAGTCTGGATAGTTCTTTGTTACAAAGATTTTTCTGCCTTCATCTTTGACTCCTATAGTATTCACAAATCACAACATTTGAAGTGCTTGATATAGTACCCTCTAAAAAGATTTAAGAAAATACCTATTATATCAAATACCTGAGTGTGTGTAGGTGGAATATTTCTTCTGCCATAAATTCCCAGCAGAGAGTCCTTGGCTAAAGAAATATTGAATTTCAGATATATAGGATGGTGGATAGTAATCTGGAAACGCCAGAATAAGCCCGGTGGAATGGTCTGCATGACTTGTGCTCCAATGTCAACTTCGCCAGTGTCAATTGCTCGTCCCTTCTGAAACACTGGTTTTAAAAAGAGAGAATTATACATACAATGAATCTGAATTTATAAAGCAAGGCTTTTGAGCTTTTCAAGAACGGATGTATCAAAACAACTTACTCAGCTTTTCTTCCTCCCTCCATCTTTCAAGCTCTTGCTCAAATTAAATACCTTCTAAGGGGCCTTTTGTGGCCAAACATTATGCCATGCCCTCTGTTAAACTCCTATTGTGTTTATTTTGTTTAACACAAATAAGTATTTACTGAACATTATCTTGATAACCGTAGGAGTTACAAAGATGAGTAAGATGTAGTTGTTGCTCTTATTGGGTTTTGGAAATCACTGAGGGAATGGGACAAGTATAAAAGCAACTATATTGTAAAGGAAATTAACTGCTATGGGTATCCAAAGGAAGGAAAAGTATTTGTTTAAGTAATGTTTTATATTCCTCTTTTCATGCTCTTTTTTTTATTTTCTCATTGTAATTACATTCCAATACACTGCGTATTTTATTTATGTATTACATATTACCCATTTCCTAGGATATAAGTTAGGCATTCTGAGTACAAGGGCTATCTATGCCTGCTTTGTTCTTTGCTTCATCCTCAGTATGTAGAAAATATATGTGAATGTATGTAAAGATTACATATATGTATATGAATGATCAGTTTATAATTATTTAATGAATGGGTGGATAAGTCATAAAACGGTAATTATGGGACATGACATTGAACATGAACCATAAAAGAAACAGAAGACTTCAGCATAGCTTCAGAAAAGATGCTAGAACATGGGAAGGGAAGCTTGCACTAATCAGTGCTATAAAATTGCTATCTTAAGGTTGTGAGATATGCATATATAAAGAAGAGTTCTAAGTAGAGTTGGATAGAAATAATGACACATTTTCTATATTGTCTTGAGAGCCAGTCAAAAGGATTTGATTAGTAAAGCTAGCACAGAATAGAAAGAATATCTGGGAAAGTCACAAGGAATCATATTATTAACTCTTTATCTAAATGAAATCTACTATACATGTAATCCTTTGCATAACTATGCAATATAGCTTAAATCAAATTTCTCATCTGAGCTAACAATGCTCCCCACAAGTACAAAAGACGATCTAACAAAAACCCCAATATGAAGTATGGGAAGCCCTCTTTTTGACTTGGGTGGGGTTGTACAAGAGAGTCCCATACAGCTTGTTGATACTGACCTTGGCTGCCCCCTAGAGGTGATACTTAAATCTTTGTTGTAAAGACACCATGCACTTTATATACAAGGCTCAAAGGCCCCTGGGCTGGAAATGACCTGAATATCTCCTCCCTGAAAACTAGCTTCCATGGAACCATAAGGTGCCATTCAAACTTCCAAAGAAAGGTGGCAACTGGCAGTCCTACACAGCAATGACACCTATCAACCACAACAATAATGTGCATGGCACAATAACCCTAAGCGTGCAGTAGTGACGTATATATCTTGGTAGTAACCAACAGGCCTTACAATTTGTTCAACAACAGGGATACAATACCTGGTACTGACAATCTAGCTAACTACCCATGGCTAGTGATCTCATAGATCTTTGAGGAGAATCCCAAACACCACTTCACTAAACCAGCATTATCCCTAACTACATTATACACAGAAAAGTGTAGTCCTTCGCTCTCATCATGGAAACTTCTCTTTGCAACAGACAGAGGCCATTACAGCAAACTACAACCATTCAAAATGCACAGTTGTCCTAACAGATACATCTACAAAACACTCCCGCACCTAAGCCTCAGGGAACACTGCAGAAGAGGGTGTAGAATGATTCAAAGAGCCAGAGGATCAGGGAGTTTGCTATGAGATTGTGTCTCTTAGTAATGTCAGAATCTACACCCATAAAGTTTCACAAATACAACTGCCTAAACATGAGATCAACAAGGTTGTTAAATAATAGACATAACAGTGTAGATGGAAGAAAACCCATGAGATCTCAATTCCATCGCCCCCCCCAAAAAAAACCCCAAACTTCCCCCCCAAAAACAAACAAAAAATTAAAACTATAAAACTATAGGCAACTAAGGAAATTTGAGAGGAAGAGAAATATTCTTCTCCAGGGAAGAACATACTAATTGGTTATCTAATACCAAATGGTCAGCCCTAAAGACATACATACAAGTAACGTTAAACAGACTTAGCCAGTTAAACTTGGAATATATGTATATATACATATACTTGTGTGTGTGTGTGTGTGTGTGTGTGTGTGTGTGTGTGTGTGTGTATACAAATAAGAATGTAATAACAATTAATGAAAAAGAGGCCATGAATTTGAATCAGAGCAAAGAGGGGACATATGGGAAGGTTTGGAGGGAAGAAAGGGGAGGAATAAATGATTATATTATAATCTCAAAAATAAAAGAAAAAAATAGGATATATTTTATTAATTGTTTAATAATTATATGAGCATACATTTTATTTTAATCATATTTACTCCCCACCTTCCCCCGAAATCTTTCAACTAAGTCCATATTATGCTGCCACATACAGATTGCTGTGGGTCTATCATCAGAGCATGGTTATCCTTTCAGGGACCATACCATTAAGATAACTGGCTCGCCCTACTCCAGAGGCCATCAACTATCACTAACTCCTCAGGTAGCGTTAGAGGTTTGTGAGCCCCTTCCTGTCTACACTGGAAAGACTAGCTTGACCTTGTGCAGTTCTTGAGCAGACAATCACAGCTGCTCTGAGTTCATGAGTACCTAAGTTCTGCATTTCCTAAAGAACACTGTTTCATCACTGGTATCACCAAAGTCTGGTTCTTACACTCGTTCTGACCTTTCTTCCATGTTGTTTCCTTTTTTTGTTCTTTGGATTTTGATCAGTTGCAAATTTCTGTGTTAATTACTATGCACTATACAAAGATGCTTCTCTGATGAGGCCTGAGAGTTACAGTTGCAATTGTCTATAGGTCTTGAGATATATATTTAAATGGAATTTTGATACTACGTCCATTTAGGAAAATAATTGTATTAGGGTCACTCATAGGGCCTATGAACTCTTCATCTTTTTGCTCTTGATCATATTTATAGCACCAGGCATGCCTTTCCACTATTGTTCCCATATATTGTTAGGCTGGTCGTTACTGTAGCTCACAAGGTTGACAGCTGGGTAAGATAGTTGATTCTTCTCTCCAAATAGATTATATACAACTTTCTGGTACAATAAAAATAGCAAGGAATCTTTCAGGTCAGCACCAGCTTAATTTCTCCACATCATATGAGCAAAGTTTATGGTGGCTTTAGCAATAAGGTCTTATTATCAAGTTTTGGTGGGCAATTACAAACAATGGCAGTAGCCTGTATTACTTTAGGGTTCTCCAAGTTACCTCTGACCAACAACTGGAAGGGGATATCTCATATCTTGCTTTGGGATTTTTATTTGGTAACATGTGTCTTTTGAAAGGATCATTATTCTCTGTGTAGGTTGCCAACTTAAATGCCAATTTATTAAATGCGAATTTAAGCCTTTCACATGTATCATTAAAATTATTTAATTATGGGAAAGGCTAGTGTAGCCCAGAGGTATAATAATTTCCCATAATGCACAAGCTCCAGCAAAGATGCACCCACCGCCCAAACTGGAAAGCTTTGGGTGTATTAGATATTCTAATCTTGAGGCAGAATGTAGGAATGAATTAGAGGGAGACACAAGAACAACATTGGGAGTACAGATAATTGATTCAGGTGAAATGACACAAATACTTGAATTTAGGGGAAACACAAATAACTTCTGTAGAAAAAGTATATTTCAGTGAAAAGTAATTTAGTATAGATGGAAAGTAGGAGAAATATATGAGAACAATACAGAAGACTATTCCAAAGCAAAGCTCGTCAAATTTTAATGTGACCGACCAGTCTTCAGATACAAATGTTGAATGAGTAGGTTTGAAGTGAGACACTTTTATAGGATTGCAAATGATGCCTGTGTTGCATTGTTCACTTTTTAATACCTGAGAAGTGATGGAAATACTTGTGAGGACAAAGGGAGCATTAAACTGACACCATGATTGTGAGTTTGGATAATTTGGATAGTATTAATAGCCAAATATATGACATCTAAAAGTACCTGGTCTGTAAGGGCAGATGTTTAGTTTGCACAAGAATAACTTTGATGTGCTGGCTTAGTGTATCGTTTTATGGAATACTACGTCATCTGGTAGTGGGGAGGGGAAGGAACACAAAAGGAGGAAAGGGAATTGGCTTGCTTCCATTTTAAGCAAGGAGGATTATACTTCAGGAGGGAAAATTGAATTTGGCCTCATTTCATTCCATCTTTGTATTTTTCAGCCGTCAAATCTGTATCCATACCAAACAGTTTAAAAACACACATGGTCCTTGTCCTTTGTGTTCACCTGACATGAAATTAACAGCCCATTAAGATGCACACCTGCAGTGACTTTATTCCGAGGCCAATGCCTTGCAGCTTTTAACTCCCTAAAATACCCACATTATTTCTTTTTGTGTTAAGGCCAAGAGTAATAACTATTTTAAGAATGTTCACTGTTAACTGTTAATAATAGATTTCAAATGCAATTTTGAATGTAATTATGTATTACAGGACACATAATTTTGTGAAATTGACATTTCTAATAAAACACACCCTTTGAGATAATAAATGACCAACTGAGTACCTTATTTTTCACTGAAAGTTACTTTTCTTCTTTGTAAGGCAGAACAATTTGGTTCCCAAAGGGTTGATTATAAATTTAACTCTTACTGTTTTAGAACCAATAAATATCTTAAATGGGTAGGAGATTAATTGACCATATTTATGTGGACATTTTTGCTCTGACCTTACTAAATATTCAGTTTATCCAACAGCTGCCTTCATTAGAAGTTTTTATCACTTCTTAAAATGCACCATTTGGTCATGAAAACAATATTATAAATATAAAACAATTCAAAATGTTCTAGGGTCCACAAATAAAATTTTTAGGTGGCATGAATGCTCTTTAATTAATAAATGCACTTGTTTTTAAAACTGTGAAAAACTGGTTGGGGGTATTAAGTTTTATTTGGAAGCCTTACCTAATATTACAGCTTCTTTTTTTGCACTGTATGGCATCATGCGTTACATAATAATGCTACTTTAATGTTATTTATTAAATGAAAAGAGGCTCATGAATTTCTGTTGTTGGAATTTGCTGGTTATTAACATCATTGTACATCTAAAGTACATATATATCAATAATTTATGAAAATAATTTTACAAGAAGATGTTCCTCCCCTTTAAAAGTTTAACGTTAATATAAGGTAAGTGAATAGAGATAAAAATACATGAACAAACAATTTAAATAAAAAGTGAGAAAATGATCTAGTGGTAGTGGTTTGGTATTAGAGAAGAGAAATTCTCATAATTTACAGATGGGAAATTTCCCAGCCTCTAAACTTTTAGAACTTTGTGCATCAGAAAAAGAAGTATCTTCTTGTTGACAACTTATACCATTAAATAACCTTCTCCATTTTATTATCTCTCAAAATTGGTTATGGATTGCAATCCACTGATTATGAGGTTACATATTATTTCATTTTTAATGGTGTAACTCAAAAGAAGGGGAAACTAAAAAACATCAAAACATCTCAAACTGTGGTTTTTGTGAAAAGTGTGCTTGATTAAATGAAGGGAAAAGAAAGCACTGAGCAAACTTAGCACTGACTCTGATTCCACACACATTACAAACAGCAGAATGATAAGCTCTGCTCTTGCAATGTTTGTGTTTCAATGATCATTTAATAACTTTTTTTTTGCTGAAGCACATGAAAAGGCTCAAGAATAGCATGCTCTCTAGTAACACAATGCTCTTCATTGTACACATGGGGAATGAAATGCAGAGAACCACAAATCATATCATACTGTGCAGTACTGTAGTTATCACAGTCTTACCAATATCTACCAATTTAGTTTGAGCTAAACACTCTCTTTATAGGTTGCAACACAGGCATCAACTGCTGAGCAGGAAAAACCAAAGGCAGAGAAGCTATGTTGAAGGATGGTACACTAAGTGAAAGTAGTTTCATTCAGCAAGAAAAGGTCAAGCTACCTCGAAAGCAAAATTTATGATGGACAAGGTTGGCAGTGACTGTGCCATTTAAACCAAGGTTTTAAATACTTAGACTCATACCTGAACATTAACAATATGGTCATTATGAAAATTGTTTTTCTGAATTCAGGGTAATAACTACATTCTGGAAATAATGTTTTTACTTAATATGTTTTTACTTAATATGCCATGATATATTTTAATTCTATTATGACTCAATATATGAAAATCAAAACCCAGTCAGACACTGGCACACGATCAGACATATTTTCACTAAAAAGAGCCTTCATATAAGGTCTTCATATAAAAATGACTAGGTATTGTATTTGTATTAGCAGAAACATGAACATTTTATAAAGGCATTTAAGAATTCCGTAAAAAGTATCTAAGGACTGTAGCTCAAGGAAAAGTGTAGTGGGTAGCCATTCCAGCTTGGATCTGGAAGTTCCAACCCCCATTGAGACTCTGGCAACTGTCACGCCTACAAGGCGGGGCCAGGGGAGGCGCCTGGAGACCGAGAGCTGGATGGGCCAGCGCTCTCTCTGTGCGTTCTCTCTGTGCCAGGACGCTGAATGGTGAAGGTGGACTGTGCAGAGCTCCGGAGAACACCGCTGGATTGCGATACACCTTCCCCAGACCCTGCGACCTACCTTTCACTTAATTTGTGAGTTACGCCATTAAATATATATCCTTTTAACTACGTGGAGTGGCCAAAATAATTTCTCCAATAAAAAGAATCACATACTAAGAATATATTTATTCTCTATTTCATACTATTGCATATTCAACATCTTGAAAGGAGCTTAATTCCTCATATTATGTGTGACATAATTTAACTAGTATATTTATGGTACTTTATATATAATATAACCTCACATTAATAAGTCCTTGTAAAATTTAGAATATTAGTTCTTAGAGAAAAAATGGAGGTAGAATAATCTTTATTTCCCATAATGTGAAACTATGAAGATATTAAATGGAATGACCAAAATCTACCATTTCTATTTATGTAGCTTCATTTAATTTTTCTTATATCATCTATTGAAATAGAATACTATAAAATTATTATATTTCTTTGTTTTTGAAACCATTGACACTGATCCTAAGGACCCACATATCTTAATTTTTGATGAACTCTCAATTCATCAAAAGAGGTTGTCCAGATTCTCTATCAAACATATTTTGCCATACATTATATATTTCCCAAACAGGCAGGACAAAGAAGTAAATAAATGAACCTCACACATAGTAAGCACTGTGAACACTGAATGAAAAATCATACTAGTTGGTTATCCAATACCAAATGGTCAGCTGTGAAAACATACATACAAATAACATTAAACAGATTGAGTAAGTTATATTTGGAAACATATATACACATGCTAATTAAGGAAAAAGAGGTCATGAATTGGAAAGATAGCAAAAAGGGGTATATGGGAGGGTTTGAAGGAGGAAAGGGAAGGGGGAAATGTTATAGTTACACTTTTAAAAATAAAACAAATAGTTTTTTTTTTTTTTTTTGAGACAGGGTTTCTCAGTGTAGTTTTGGTGCCTGTCCTGGATCTCTTTCTGTAGACCAGGCTGACCTTGAATTCACAGAGATTCGCCTGCCTCTAACAAATAGTAATGTGAAAATTTGTTGCTAATAATAGGCTATTTTGACCTTTTATTCCAAGGTTTGAAGAAAGGAATAAATGAATAAAGAAAACGTGGTACATTCACACAATGGAGTATTACCCAGCAATCACATCATGAAATTTGCAGGCAAATGGGTAGAACTAGAAAAAATTATCCTGAGTGAGATAACCTAGACCCAGAAAGACAAATATGTTATGTACTCACTTATAAGTGGATATTAGATATAAAGCAAAAGATAACAATGTTACAATTCATAGACTCAGAGAGGCTAGGTAACAAAGAGGGCTCAAGGTGGGAAGTATGGATCTCCCTGGGAAGGGAAAATAGAAGAGATTTTGTGGGTGGCCTGGGGGTGGTGGGTGAAGATGGGAACATGAAGGATCAAGTAGGGTGTGTAGAGGAAGAGAGTACTAAAAGAGATGAAAAGGGGTCATTCTAAGGTCACACAGAAAACCTGGAACAAGGGAAACTCCCAGGAATCTACAAGGATGACCCCAGCTAAGACTCCTAGCAGCCTAGGACACATAGCCTGAACTGGCTATCTCCCATGACCAGGCAAGACTTCCAGATTGAGATACCAACCCAGCCACACAAACTTTGACCTACAGTCTGTCCTGCCTGTGGAATGTGCTGGGTTAAGAGTGGCACAGAGATTTGGGGAGTGGCCAACCAATGACTGGTCCAGCCTGAGATCCATACCACAAGAGTGAACCCACCCCTGACACTGCCTGGAATGCCAGGACTGAGAGAAGCTGAATGGCCCAGAGACGTAGGATAGATCCAAACACGACTGGCAAAAACAACAGCAACAACAACAACAAATCAATGAAATGATTCCTAACAGTATTCTGCTATATTCATAGATCAGTAACCCAATTGTCATGTGAGGCTTCACCCAGCAACTGATGGAAACAGATGCAGATACCCACAGCCAAACATTAGGCAGAGCTCAGAGAATCCTGCTGAAGAGGGTGTGGAAGGATTATAGGAGCCAGAGGGGCCAAAGACCTTACAAGAAAACCCATAGAATCAACTAACCCGGGCTCACAGGGGCTCACAGAGACTGAACCAATAACGAGGGAGTCTTCGTGAGACTGACCTAGGCACTCTGCATATATGTTACAGTTGTATAGCTTGGTCCTCTTATGGGACTCCTAACAGTGGGAGCAGGGGCTGTCTCTGACTCTTTTGCCGACTTTTGGGACCCTATTCCTCATATAGGGTTGCCTTCCCCAAGAGGATGTGCTTAGTCTCACTGATACTTGATATGCCACATTGTGTTGATATCTATGGGAGGCCTGTCCTTTTTTTGAATAGAAATGGAGGAGGAGGTGGCAGGGGGGAGGTTGGGGGAAGGACTGGGAGGAGAAGAGGGGGAAACTGCCACTGGGGTGTAAAAATAAATAAATATTTAAAAACTTATACATTTGAGAAACCAAAATGAATGTTATGTTTGTAAATAAAACCCCTTTGTCTTTATGATGCTGATAGATGCATAATAGATTACTATGTTTAAAATCCATTAATAAATTTTATGCCTGACAAATATATTACTGTACATGTAGAAAAGATTAGGTCCATAAGTAGAAATTCTTATAATCTATAATAGCTTATAAAGTACATATGTTTTCAGTATATATGTATATGGTCTATGATAAAATGGTATTGCTAAAATGTCTTTAATTGAAGAACTTAGTTGGAATGATATTTTGATTGTATATTTGTTTATTGGTAACGTGTAAAATAACATGCGTAATTCTTTTAAAAATTGTTTAAGTGTTTTGTAAATAATTAGATTTGGGTTTGCTTTTATAGTACTGGGAAGTTGTATACATGTTACTGAAGTAGAAAAGTAATAAATAGCTTTCTTCACTGGTGCAACAGTGGTATGAATGTTATGGAAGTAAGCAACCACTTTATCATCTGATTTAAAGCCCATTACAAAAGATGAAACTCATGCTTTATATCCTTAATTGGGCCCCAAGCTGACAGCTGGCTAGATCCTAGGTCCTAGGGGTAGAACATAATACTATTATTCTACTAAACTGATGTGGTAATAAATGACCCCCTAAGTTCTTATCTTTATTCCCATAAATTACAACATTTGTCAATTTTTATCAGAGAGGGTTCTTTCCACAATAAATGAAAATTAATACAGAACCTCACAACAGGTCAACCTACAGAAAATATTAGATTATGGGGTACTCTCCTCTCTATATAGTATCTCTATCATACCAGATCATCAAGGCTTGGGATTATTGGTGAAGGTATGGTGGTGGAAATATTATAAGGGCAAGACAGTGCTTGCTGGACATGACAGGGTCTTCACACACATGAACTCACTCCAGCAGTGACTGCATGCATAAGACCTATATACCATCAAGATAGATAAAATCCTAGCATGTTTGGGGTTGATGAAGTACCATCCCCATTTGAGGAGCTATAAGAATTTATGGCTGCTAGGAGAGAAAGAACCAGTTTTCAGTAGGGATGAGGCCGCTGAGAGGCTATCAGTGCTCCAATAGACTGGTCCTACACTCTTGCACATAAAGGAGGCACTAAGTAGACTTATTGGGTTTAACAAAACAGAACATGAAGTCAGGATATAAAAGTGATGGATGGGTTAAGGAAGGTATTGGAGAAGAAGGAATGGAGAGTAGCCTTGATCAAGGCACATTATATGCATAAACAAAATTCTCAAGTGGTAAAACCATTTTTAAAAACATGTGCATTAACATTTATTGCAGAATTGTTCATAGAAGTCCAAAAGTGAAAACCTATAAAAGGTCTCTCAAATAATGAATGTATGAATCAAATCTGGCACATCCATTTGATGGAATACTATTTGTCCATAAAAAGACATGCTATGTATGACCTGCATTAATTATCAGAGTATTGCAGTAAGAATGTTTGTACTCTAAAGGATACATATCATATCATTATATTTATATAAAATGCAGAAATTTGTGAATATATACAGACTAAAGTATATTAGTAGCTGTTGAGGTAAAGGGACAATTGTTATATGAGAGTTTAGCACAATACTTATAATTTTTTAGAATGATAGAAGTGTTCAAGTACAAAACAGTAGTGATGGCAGAATAACTTTGAATATACTAAAATTAATTGCATTGTGAATTTAAAGTGAGTGGTATATAAATTATATGCCAATATAGCTGTTATAGAAATATGATTCAGAGGTATAATTGACACGGAATGTTTGCACATATATGTACAAACATGATATAATATCTCAAGAGTTTTTATGTGTTTCTAAGTGGTTGGTATGCCATCTGATACCTAGAAGCTGAACTACATATACTTTTTCTAATACTTATATAAAGTATGAATGGGAAGGAGTAACCAGAGAGATGTTTATTTTCTACATTTTATATGTAATGTTAGATATTGTTATATAGAATTGTAAGGTATCAAAATCATATCTTTCTGGACTTTGATGTGGTGCAGGAGTTCAGTCTAGTTTACTTTTTAATGTAGAATATGTCTGCAGAACATTCAGAACACTTACATCTGTCTAAATTCTTGATGTCTGCTAACTGGATATTTAATAACAATTAGATGATTATCTACCACATAGTTGAGAGTAATTGAGGGAGTTTTATAAATTCTAATACCTGGCCTCCAGACAGAGAGGCAGCTTGCATAGGCATCGATTTTCATTGGTTGCCATGTTGCTATAACCTTTGATATGTACGATTTAGGAACCCAGAAGAAATTCAATAATATGAAATTAACATTTTTCACAGACAAAACTCATTTCTGAGAATAGCAATAATAAGAATAATAAAAATAAATGATAGCATTTATTGAACATTTATAGTGCCTTCTTTCTTGAGCTCCCATTTCATATTTTTAAAAAATATATCATGTCTATTCTTTAGCAGTACAGTATACAATTTGATATACTAGTTTATCCCTGAGGCTTCTCCCTCATGTGCTGCCTCTCAGACTTTAGTCCCTTCACGATCTCTTCTTACCAGCATTTTCAATCTCTCCCTCTCTTGGCTACTTATTCTTTGTCTTCAAATCATAAATCTTTCTCCCTTTGAAAACAGTAACTCTCAGGGCCCTTTATCTACTTATACTATCTATCTCTTCATTTTCTTGCCAAACCATCTCCATCCAGTACCCCATTGCTTCATTACATACTTATCATGTAGACTTTTACCATCTGCATTTCCCCTTATGACTCTACTTACTATTCCATTCTCCTAAAGTTTATCAGGATTGACTCATCTCCTTTTCCATGGTCTAGCTCAGACCACTTCAAATGTGTTACCCTTTCACATTTTGTTTTCATTTTAAGCTTTTAAATACTTAATCATCTTACTTCTATTTCTGTATAACAGCTGGCTGTACGCTATTTTGCATTGCAGGTACTTGTATGTATGTTCTTTCAGCTCTCCAGTTTAATCAGACTCCTTAGGGGCAACAACCATGTTTTCTGCTTCATTTGTTAACTCTCTACAGTACTTAGCACCACTAAATATAAACTTATTTGACATAACATTTAAAACCAACGATTTCTGTGTTTCTGAATACTAAGATTTTCATTTTAGTTGCCTTCCGATTATGTTAATGGGAGAACTGATGTGGTCAGGTGTAATTTTTCTGCCAACCCAACATTTTTATTTATTCTTCCTTCTCCCAGGTACAAGTAGGGAAGAAGGTACTTGTGTGTGAATCTGATCAAGACAACTTCAGTAGGATATATAATGAAAACAGGAAAAGGCAAGTCAAAGGACTAAGGGAAGATGGGTAGTACAGGAACGATAAAGAAGTAAACACAAATACCTATTACTGAAATATAGAGGCAAAGCAAGTGTATAGGATTTTTTTCTTATGCAATTACTAAGTCACATGTGAGAAGTACATTTTTTAAATATATTTTTTAATTTTTGAAGTTAAAATATAGTTAAATCATATCCCCCTTTCCTCTCTCCAACCTGCTATGTGCCTTGTTCTCACTCATATTCAAGGCCTCCATTTCTTTAATTGGTATTACAATGTCATGTGTATAACACACACACACACACACACACACACACACACACACACACACAGACATATTCCTAAATATATAAACACAATCTGCTCAGTTCATATAATGTTACATGTGTGTATATTGTGTATTATTTCAGGAGTCACCATTAGTATCAAAGATCATAGTAGAGTAGGGTTGAGATTTATTGGAAGAGCCAGAGAAACAGAAAGTTTGCTGTGAAAATTCATATACTTGAAATATTAGAGAAGCTATACCCATGAAGCCCTATAAACGAGGCTGACTAAAAAAGACCTGGACAAGGATGACACTGATACACATGATAACATGGAAAGGGGAAATCTTATGGGGCCTCATTCTTTGAAAAGAACTACAGTCAGCTATGGGAATGGTCAGTGTGGAGAGAATTCCCACTGAGCACACCTGGTCTGGCTCCAGAGTACTAGCAACTAGCCTTAATCCACCCTTTGCTTCTTGGTTACCTTTTGTTTCTCTTGTGAATCTTATCTGAGAGTTTCCCAAGGGTACAAAGCCTATGCAAAGACTTGGCTAGGAAAAATCCGGCACACTGTGATATTCCTTAATTGAGAATTTGCATTTGGCATTGTCCCATTGGAAGCTTAGTTAGGATGTTTTGGGGATATGGAAATCAACTTGCTAAAGGTGTAAATTGGAGAACAATAAAAAAGTTCCTTGGCTAAGGGAGGGTGTCTCAGTCCAGAGGCTGAGTATCCCTGCAGCTGGAAAGGCTAAAATCATTCTTAAGGTGCACTGTGTCTTCTTCCCATGGACCCAAGTGAACCCACACCTGTTCAACAACAGGTGAGCGTGGGAGAAAGAGTCTTCCTCAGGAAAGAGCCCCTACTTGGTTATTCAGTAACATGTGGCCAACCTTGTGTTTTAATTCTGAAATTACAAGACTTCAGTTTAAAAAGTAAATTTCAAATAACTTGAATACATTTTGACTTCATGAAATTGCTGGTATATAGTTGATCTTTCTATAGACATAACACAGGTTAAAATACAGATATAAGTGGATAATCAGTATATATATATATATATATATATATATATATATATATATGATAAATTCTACAATGAGCTACTTTCTCTAAAAGCCTATGAAATTATGAGGATGGTATAGGACAGTTACCTAATTTTGAAAGGACTAGCCTGGAATGATAACTATGCTATTCTATAGTAATCTACGTAGTACCTTTGTTAAAGTAGAATATTGAACTCAAGAGCCCATAAGACAGACTTGTTTATTATGCCATCACAGGAAAGTTACATACTGAATGAAAATAAGTAAGATAATAATTAAATTGAAATGAGAATCACACATTAAACATATATGACAAAGAATATTTAGCATGAATTTTTTATACAATGTTTGCCTTTTAGCATAGAGAACCCATTTTATAAATCTGCTTTAGAAGTCGAGTCTCCACTATGCTTTAGAAAAGCTTTTGTTAAAACTGAAATATATTGATAAAGTGATTTAATATAGTTGAAAACAAGCTGCAGCACTCTAGCTGGGCCCTTTGAAACCTTGTGTTGGAGAAACATCTATATATCATTATAGGTAGCATTTACTGTAATTTGACATCAATCTTTAAAAATAATAATGTTAAGCTCCCAACAATATTTTCTTTGTTAGCACATTACTACTATTTTATTCATGTGGTTTACTGTGTTTATATGAATTATTCCCAATTCTACCACAGTGTCCTGGACTCTGATATCCTTTAAAGTAAAGGCACTGCAACAATGGGTTTACTCAAAGAGCAGCTGAGTGCATGTTAATATCCATATGTCCTATGAACCAATATTGAGGAAGCTCAGCATTATACTGTGAAACTGTTTTCCATCTGAATGAACAGTGATTACCTGTGTGTGAGTGGTACAGTCCCTTCATTTGGTGCTACAGAGTGAATTTTTTCAAACTATTGTATTTAATTTTTTATTGAAAATAGATTCTTCTCTCATACACTACATCCTGACCATATTCTTTTCCCTTGCTACACTCCTCTCAGCTCCCTGCTACCTCTCTTCTCCCCCAGATCTACTCCCCCTCCATTTTCCTTCAGAAAAAGAGCAAGCCTCTAAGAGACAACAACTGAACAGGACAAAACAAGGTACAAAAGGATAAGGCAAAAGCTCTCTCGTCAAGGCTAGACAATGCAATCCAATAGGAGTCCCAAGAGCAAGCAAAAGAGTCAGAGACATACCCACTCCCACTATTAAAAGTCCCACAAGAATACTAAGTTAACAGCCATAACATATACACAGAGGACCTTGTACAAATCCATATAAGCCCTGTGGTTGCTGCTTCAGTCTCTGTGAGTCCATATGCACCCTGGTTAGTTGGTTCTATGGGCTGGGTTCTCCTTTTGTCCTCTATCCCCTCTAACTCCTATAATCCTTCCCCTTCTCCATGGGGTTCCCTGAACTCCAAGGGGAGGGACCCAATGGAGACTTCCAATTCTGACTCTCTCTCCTCATGTCTGGCTGTGGGTCTCTGCACCCACTCTCATTTGCTGCTGGATGAAGCCTCTCTGATGACTTTTAACTACCGGTTGTGTTCATGAAATAAATATCTGCAAAACACCAAATAAATATAGAAAAATAACCTGGTATTTAAGTTTCAAACTTATCACTGCATAAATGTCTTTACTGTATCTACGACTCAGGTAAGATACAGCAAAGAAAAAGTACACAGTTGAAAGGCAATTCAAAAGGTACATTTGATACTGTTGTTAATTTTCCATTTCATAATGGTGGTGATGATAGTGTGTATGTGTGAGTGTGTGTGTGTGTGGTGCAGTAAATGTACTCAGTAAGTAGAGATGTTTGGTGTGAAATTTCAAATTTGCAAACTATTCTTCAAGGACTATATATTCGGATTGCATGCACAAAGATCTATAATCAAGATAGCTATTAGTTAAAAAACAGGCTGGGAGAAAGGAATTTCCCTAAACAGAAGAGAAAGGGGCTTAAAGTACATCGAGATAAGAGAAAGAAAAAAAAAAACTGGACTCCAAACTCAGTTCTGTCCATGGTTGTGACTATTATACAAGGCAACTTACTTAACCTTTTCTTGTTTTCATCTTTAACTGCAAGACAGAGGCAACAATAGGTTGCCACAGTATAAAACTCTTACATAGATAAAATACATTATGGTATTTTAAGATCATAAATGCTCTGTAAGTGCAGGCTGCTATTGTTATACACATGTCAAAAAAATCCAAAGTTAGAAGGTGAAAAATGAGGAATCAATTATTTCAATTTAACAGAATTGTCAGAAAGTACCTAAGTAGCGAACCTACTTTTCAACCATTTTTTCAAGAACATATGCCCCTTTCAAAGATAAGTCCGTTGTTACTTGGATTGGCTAACTGTTATCCCTTAACTGGAGATTTGAATTCATAATCTCTTAACAGATACAGTTGGAGGCAACTTTAGAGATGAGAAGTTCCTAGTAAGTACCTGTATGTTTGTCAAAGCCTTAATAGCTGTTAAGAGAAAGGGAAAAGAAGAAAAGAATTGGCAGGGATGTATTCCCCTCCCTTATTTGGTCTACAGAACTAGTTTCTCTGTTTTATATTTCCATTAGTAATTTCTGGGTAATATTTAATTTGCATAAAGATTTTTCCTCCTGGACCTTTGAAGGGGCTGAAAGCAAACTTCCCATCTTTAAATGAGAAACTGGATTCTTGAGAAGTGAAGGTACGGTCTCTATCTGGTCTTGGCTAAAGCATCTTCAGAACAAACTATAAATTGTGTCATATCAATCAATGCAGTGTTGTTTACATGGTCATATATTCAGCAGAAACTGACTAGAAAGCATCATTTTTCTCCTTTGGTGTTGCAAGGATAGATCTTGTGGGATGAATTTCAAAGAAATGCCACTCGTCCCACCAAGGCCAGCTTTTCGCAAAACTGTAAAAATGCTATAGCTGCCTTTAGTATATTTCAGTTCTTTTTCCTTACCACTTTTCTTTGTTCCTGGTGTTCTATTTTGATGTCCAACTTGGAAGAATTCACTGTTGAACTTCTCAATAAATTTTATCCTCAGTCAGATGGCTACTAAAAATGTTAGGTTTTTACTTGATCCTGATGCTAGAGAAATAATAGTTAAGAAATATCTCTAACCTTTTAGTGTTCTGAGAAACTGCTTACTATAACCACACACACACACACACACACACACACACACACACACACACACACATACATACACACAGACACACAGACACACACACACACACACACACACACACACCACAAACACATCACACCCCTCCTCCTTATACAGCATGTGAGGTAAAACCCTCTGTCTATTCCTTCTCATAAGATATGCCCATGAAAATAACAGTAGTATGTTTCCCTCTAAGACCCATGGCCTTATTCTTAGCTACATTCTACATACTTATCTTTATGCCCACATGTAATTGTAGCTCTCACTTCTAATCAAAGAATTTTCTCTTTGCAGGAGATGAAGAGCATTACAGAAATTCACACATGGTCAACATGCAGAGAACATTTGACTTTGGAGTGTCCAGCAACAACTGATACATCTACACCATAATCTAAGGCTCAGGGAACATTACAGAAGAAGGTGTAGACAGATTTTAAGAGCCAGATCATCAGGAAGTCTGCTGTGAGACTGTGCTTTCTAACTATGACAGGGAAGCTATGTCTATGAATTCTGAACAAAATGACTGCTTAAACAAACCTCAACAATATCGACACCATTTAACAGTTCAGTTTAGTTGGGGGAAATATCAAGGGCCTACCAGTAGATGAAGAGCTAAAAGCAATTAACAACCAAGGATGTACCACCTGATTGGTTATCTAACACCAAGTGGCCAACTCTAGAAATATACATGCATGTACCACTGAACAGAATCAGTATATTCATATGTTGATTCATTTATATGTATATGTAACAACAAAGATTAAATAAGAGAAGGCTGTGAATTTGGCAGCAGGCTTGAGTTGGTAGGAATGGGCATTGTGGGAGTGGGTAGAATGAGGGGGCAAATGATGTAATATATTTTAATTAAATATAGAAGTGAAGATTTGCCTGTGAGTCTCTTGTTCACCTGAGAAAAGACCTTTCCTCTATTGTCTGACTACTGAAAGAGCATATTCAAGGCATCCATTTTCTGTTCATTGTTCATGAATAAATAGCTGAGATTAAAATAGTTTGTTCATTTGAAAAAAGGCAGTCATAGTCACAAATGTTCCCTGTACTGCTGACTGAGTGACCGAGTCTTCCCTGGGTTGCAAATCAATTCCTCCATGTAAATCATCCCACATGTAACTTTTCCATTTCCTGTAAAAGTCTAAGGAAAAATCTCACTGTGATTTAGCCTGAGTACAATTCATTTCTTTAGTTGTGCTGTTCTTTGTCTTTGATACTTTCATGCTGAGAAGGTCTTCAGCAATTCAAATGTTTATTTTTGTGTTATGTTGTTACAACATAACACAAGAAAACATGGAATATGGAATTAAGTATCCTTGGTTCCAGTACCAGTTCTCTTCTGTCATCTCCATCTTTCACACCCTCATTTTCTCCACCTTTAAATAACAATGTTTAATTTTATCTTCTTTAAGATTTGAAAACTATGTATCAGAGTTATTGCTAGTTTTATTTGTGGATGTTACATACCAAGGTCTAAGTGTAAGCACTTTATTTGTTCTTATCTCCTCTGCTTTGTTTAACCTAGTTGTTTCATAATGTTTCTAGTTAAATGGTAAAAGTTAAGACTAATTAGTAAGGTTTTAATGTAGTTAGTATCTGTTCAAATACAATTCTTTCAATTGTAGGTTGTATATATTGAACGATTGCAATTTAGGTATTTGGTAGATAATCTGATAGATTCTAGTTTGTTTTTGAGATATGCCACAAGTCCTAGCATATTCTTAGAAATCTTACCACACTAAATGTGGGTGACGAGTTCCCCTTTTTCATTCAGCTTACCAAGTGGTAAAAACTCCTATCTCTTGATGAAACATACAGACAAATACAACTATGAAATGGATTCTACTAGAATTCAATTAAAAAAAAACAAATATTTTATTTATCCATGATCTTTTACAATGGTGTTAATTTTAAAACAATAGGTGATAAATTGGAAGTAAATGGAGTCTAAATGTTAAGTAAAGTAAACACTATTTCCAAGAAGAAAAGTTAATACCAGTTGGAAAACAGGATCTGTAGTACTTACTAAAGTGTTAAAGAAATTATATAGCCTCAAGTATTTTCCCACATTTTGACCCAACAAATATTACAGCTAGTTTAAATAATGTTCTAGGAACTGTGATACACATACATTCTATTCCTAATCCGACTTAGTTCTCACTAAAACAAATGAGAGATTCGATTCATTATCATCCTTATCCTTAATTCAGGTTTCAGTTCCTTGAGTTTGGAGCACCAATGTACAATACAAAGCTGGTCTATCTGCTTAGAGAGCCCAGGTTCTTAACTGAAGTTCTATAATGTTTGATATTCTTGAAGATTAAGGGGGCTAATGTAAAAACAATGATTTAGTTAGTTTCATACATTAGAGCATACAAAATTAATACAAGCTTCTAGAACTGTATTCTTGAAGGAATCATTTGATCATTTGAAAATATCCTTATACTTTATTATTTCTTCTGTGTGGTTCCATTTCATATAGATGTAGCATTAAAAAAGGAACTATGATTTTGCTTATAATATACATCAAAAATATAACAATCCATGATATTAGGTTATAGTTAAGGCTGCCGTAAAGTTACTTGAAACTCGCAACTTGGTATTCATGGCATCAGCTGTCCTGACTCCTGAGATTTATTGTTATATGCATAGATTAAGGGATTTCTTAGCCCTCAACAGAGATGCTTCTATTTGCAGTAGATAATGATTAACAGTGAGACCCACAACTGGTCAAGGTACAGGGGATTAGAAATTACAGAATGTTCAGCACTAAATGGGGCATCTATATTACATCGCCTCCTCCAGGGCTCAGGGATCATTGCAGAAGAGGGGATGGAAAGAGTAGAAGAGCCAGAGGCAGTGGATGATTACATGGAACCTGTTTTCCAGACACAACAGGGCAGCTGCACATATGAACTCATGGCAGTTGTGACAACACACAAGACCAGTACAAGCTCCAGTCAGACTAAATCCCAAAATGAAAGGGAAAGCAGGGATCAAGTTCTATCCCTAGCTGAGCAGCTATTGGCAAATGATACTTGTTGAAAGTCAAATTTCTTTAAGAGTGTAGGCTGTTAAGTTGACCATGTTCCAGCAGAAGATCATACATCCATGAATATATGGGCTGCACTAAGTGGAACTCTATGAGTGCTAACAATAAGGACAGAAAATTGGGTGGCAGAGAAGGGGGTGGATCTGGGAGGAAATGGGGGTGGGTGGGTGAAAATGATCAAGACGCATTTACAAAATTCTCAAAGAACTAGTAAAAAAGTCCATAAAAACTTTTCTTTTCCTTCTTATATTTAGTGAATTTTAAGTTAGCATACAAAGTAATGGATTTTATTGTTATATGTATGTATCTATCTAACTATATATATTATAGACTTTTGTTCTAATTTATCTTTCTCTCTCATTGCACCCTCCACTCCTTGCTTTTGCTGCTCTGTTTCTTCTCTTTAAATAGCTTCAAATAGCTTCACTTCTGCATTTATGATATATGAATACATAATTACATTTCTTTTAACATAATATTTTTAGGAATTCTTTGACAGTTTAATATATTTTTATCATACTCACTTCCCTCCTCCATTATCCTCCCATATCTATCCTCCATACATTCACCTTCCCACAAATGCAACTTTATGAGTTTTTCTTTATTTTCATCCAGTCCAATGTGTGCTGCCCTATCACCTTTAGGGGTGGGGCCAGTCCTGGAATATGGTTGACCTACAAGAGGTCACATATAATCATATTTCTTATTAAATTATTAAATTGAAATAATTTTCCAAGTTTGTTTTTATAATTGAACAGAAATATAAAACAATTTTCAATGGGTTCATTTCAATGGGAATTTTTTTTTTAAGATGCTGACACAGTAAGATGCTGCAAAAAAAAGTTAAGATAATAGGTTCTGGGATCAGTCATGATGCCTGTTTACCTCTTAAAATGGGAAGCATAATGGTACATTCATGATTTAATCCATGGAAAGTATCTGGAACAGTCTTGGATATAGAATAATTAGTAAGTTTTAGACTGCGTTTTCAACTTATTTTCTGGACAGGAGTGAGGAGACATTTGAATTCAAATCCAAAATTGAATATAAACTTATGACAACCATGTGCTCATCTTTTGCTGTCCTGCATTTTGCATTTTCTTTAAACAGGTGCTTCTGATGTTCACCATGAATGACAGACAAGAAAGTCCTTAGGAAGATAATGCCAGATGGTGGCTTTTATGTCTTCAGATGTGAAGGAATCAAATAAGAAGAAAGAAAAAAGGAAAAGTAGATAAAAGAGAGTGTCTAGTCTAGTCCTTTCCTTTTCCACTTCTGACCCTATCCCTTCAGCCCTACCCCCTTGCAACAGTAACAGTGAAACTTCCAGGAATGGTCAATCCTGAATAGATTAAGTGTTCTGAAATGAGATGCAAATCAAAGTCACTGTGGATTGAAAGTTATAACAAAAGTCTTATCTTTTCTTAACCACAAGTATTCACTTTTACTGAAGCATAGGGCAAAGCAAAGTTATTGTTCCAAAAGCAGACAAAAAAAACCCTCATAAACACCCATCCAAATCTATGAAACAGACATGCAGAGACTACTAACTCAAAAAAAGTGTAAAACAAATTGATTCTGTATTTAGAACTAATGAAGCAAAATAAAACTTATCACCTCTATAAAATTGTGACTTTCTTAGGGGTAAATGTTTGCTTAATTTATTTATTTGCTTAATTTTATCTTATAAAAATAGAGGACAGTTTTGTTCTCAATTTCTACTTTAAAATTGGACGTACTAAAAATTTACATAGCACAAATACGTCTGTACTTAAACCTATTTCAAGTGAAGTCATAACACCAAGTTCTAGTTATTTTTCTTTGCTTATTAAGACTAAAGTCTTAGAAGTTAGGAGTACTAGTATTGTGGCATTTATTTAAATATGTCTCCTAGTTCATGTCCATGTTGGTTACTTTGAACAATTCAGGACTTGGGGTAATTTTCTTTCAACTAGGAAGAATTCATGTTTCCCAACTAGAAAATAATTCATGTTTTCCCATTTTGTTATAAACATTCACCTTTACATGAGGCAGAAACTGTCTTTACTTATAAACAGAAGAAATTTCTATATACCCTTTGTAAAATGTTATATATAAATAAATGCTGGGCTAGGACATAAGGGAACTTAATCAAAATCCCGTGTTGCTTCAGGGTAGTTATATGTGCAATGAAATTTTTTATTGTATTGAAAGTTCCATTCTATAAATATTTATTTATTTTCAAAATTGTCAACATATTTGAAAAGTTTAATTGGTTTATACTCAAAGCACTGGCAAAAAAGAGATTTTGCTTCACAAGACACTGGCATGGACTTATTCTGTTCACGTAGTAGAGTTCTCTCAAGTGATAATGAAATTTAATGTGAAGTGAAGCTATTCCCAGATATGGTCCTAATAACTTAATTAGGAAAAATTAATCAAGAATCCATCAATCATTTTGGTCACTGTACCTTTTTTCTCTGATTTGTCAGAAACTTTTCCTCCAATGGGAGAGTAAGTAGTATCCATGGACTCGGTCCCTGTGTTCCCATTGCTAATTCCATTCGCATAGATCTGTCCAACTGGTTGCAACTGCCACGTCAGGCCAAACAAGTGTACTGCTGCAAGAAAACAAGGGTATATTAACTTATTCTGACTCATTTAGAAGGCTGCTAAACCAGCTAGCCTTTTGTACCTGAAAATGTCATAATTAGTGGTCTTTTAAGTAAGCCAATGGACTAGGAGTTTTATATCTATATCAGCAGATATAGCTCTTTTCTCAAGTAGCTGGTGTTAAAACACTGAGATGAAAGCTATTCAAGAGATAGTTTAAGAAATTGGAGAATTAGTTGACCAATTACAATGGGATTGTTCTTGGCTCCTCAGGGTTGTGATCTCATATGTTTCCATTTTTCCATAGTCATGTAACGCTAGTTTGCATATGGAAACCCCTACAGAATAATGTGAATAAGAAATTATTAACCCAGGAGAACTTTGTTATGACTGATCCAATTCAATTCAACAAATATTTACTGACTGCCTAGTGTTCATAGGCCCTTCATAACTGCTACAGGTGTTAAAACCTAGATGCCTGTTAGCGTAGAATTTTATAGTATTACAAATGTAAAATAGCAATAATACTATGTAGAAGCATTGACATAATGTAAGTTTAATTTTATATCAGAAGACTAAGAGATATTTGCTAATATCATTGTGCAAGAATATGATCCCACATCAATTTGGATTAAAATATTAAAATATGAGTTTTGTGCAAGGTAATGTCGCATTATTTATAAAAGTAAGAAATGAACATAACAAAACCTTAAATTTTGACTTTTCCTTTGGTTCAATAATTTAGTTTGTAAGAAATGATTATGAATGTACTTAAGATTGTCCAAGATAATATCTGAAAAATATTCAAAAGTTAAAATCAATCTAAATATTTATGTGTGTAATTACCTGGTGATGTATTAATAACACAAAATTATATAGTTATTAAAATCACATTGAAGATGTCATACAGCAACCTAGGAAATATTCATGAATTATCAAATGAAAATACCAGGCTTCCCAAAAGTATTAATTATATAATCTGAATTGTGTGAATGTTGTGACTGTATGCAAGCATTCATATCTTAGAGAAAGAATGTGTGGAAGCAACATGTTAATGGTTTGGAAGCTTATGGAGGATTTTAATTTCCTTTTTATGATTTCTATATTTTCTATTTTAAAATAAACGGATTAAAGAAAAAATAAGCTATCTTTGGCTAGATATATCTTATAAAGAATGGTTTTTACAAAGGAATTACTATTGGAAATAGATGTTTAGATTTGTGTAGTGCTTTGAAGGGTGACAGAGATAAGCAAGGATGAGGGGAGGCCTGGACAAAGTATTACTTCGTAATGTACAGAATTTGTTTGAAGCAAAGGAAATTGTTTGGGTTCATTGGAAGTTAGCTATGGTTGGTAATGGATGGTAAATACAGAATGGTAGCATTAAGGCTGTATTTTAGAAAACTTTGGGTGCCACTTTTAAATATTTGCATTCAATTTATTAAGCAACAGAAACATTATTATTTCCTTAACAGATGACATAGTCAGTATTCTTTAGGGAGTTAAATTAGATAGAAAATTGGATTATTGGGTGTTTTTAGGGAAGTAAATGTTATCATCAAAATACATTTCTCAAAAAGATAAATCTAATAACAGTGCAAAAAATGGATTGAAACCATAAAACATGTATCAAAGAAACAAATGGTGTGAACTTGTAATAATGTTGATGATAAATAGTTTCTCAATTAAGATAGTGTCATAAGAGTGTCTAAATTATTTCCAGTGAGAAGTCAATAGAGGTTTCACAAGAAGAAATTGTAGGGTGGTGGTAGCACACTCCTTTAATCCCAGCACACTGTAGGTGGAACTCTGTGAATTAGAGGCCAACCTGGTCTACAGAGTGAGTTCTAGGACAACCAAGGCTACACAGAGAAACCCTGTCTCAAAAGACCAAAAAGAAAAAAAAAAAGATGACAATAAAATAATAAAGAAGAAGAAATTGTTGATTTAGCAACAACTCGTATACTGAAGGCTAAGGAAAGATTGTTGCAGAGGGAGCAGAAAGACTCTAAGGGCCAGAGGACCAAGGAGTTTGCTGTGAGATTGTACTCTCATAATATCATGCATGTACATTGGTGCAATAAGAGATCACAGACAAATAGATGGACTAATTCTAAGATTAATTCAAAGTGGTTACAATTTAGAGGTGCAATAACTGAAAGAATGGTGGACGTATTAAAATATTTAGGGGATTCTTTACTTAGCTTACAAGCAGTTGGAGCTGGATCTGTATTCTATAGATGACTGATTGAACAGATGGTCTGAGGTGAGATTGGAGGAATTAAATGAATCCTTCTCTAGAGACATGGGTTTCCAGGGACTGATGTGGCATCTAGATATAATGCTTACTGCAAGAGGTTTAAAATTATGAAGGAATATTAAAGCTGTAACAAGATTGTAAAAACATGCATGCACAGAGTCAACAATTGAAGTTATGAGAGAGAATGAGGCCACTGAAGAGAGAGACTGTTAAAATAGTGCCTGGGGCAGAATCTGTTTTCTCAAATACTATCAAAAGGCAAGAAAGACTTAATTCTCTCCCTTTCTCTCTCTCTCTCTCTCTCTCTCTCTCTCTCTCTCTCTCTCTCTCTCTCTCTCTCTCTCTCTCTCTCACACACACACACACACATATGATATATACATATATCATAGGAGATGGTGGCTGAAAAGAGAGACACTAGCCAAAGTGCCCATTTAAAAACCGTCTGTCTACTTTTAGTTGGAGCTACAGAGATTTCTAACATCTTATTTCTAATTTATCTTTAAAAGTTTTAAGCATTTAATTCGTTTTCCCCCTTTCTTTGGGTTAAAACCAGTGTAGCTCGATGATTTTCTCTTGCAATTAATGGAAACCACTGAAACCAAAGGACAATAGTTTTGAGGAATATATGGTATATTAAAAACACTGTATTAGTGCCATTGCTGAGATTTCTAGCTAAAGGAAGCGAAATTTGGTTACTATTATTGTCCTAGTTCAAGGTATTTATCAGTATCTTAGAAAGTTTGTTGTGTTCAGGCTCCCAAAATAATTTTAATATTATTGATATTACAAATCACATTGAAACTTGTTTCACTTCCTTGGTTCAATTATTTTTTTTTGTGAAATTAGATTGACCATTTATAACAGAAGGCATAATGAGTGTCATTTTGAAGATCAAGAGAGCTATTTTATGTACTTTATTTAAGTTCAACCAGTTTCCTGAGGGCATGAGAAAATGAGAAAAAATGTATGTGATGAGACCGTCATTTTAAAATATGTAAGGAGGGATTTATCTTTTACTGTCAGAAGAAATAGGAAGATACAGAGGTAAGGGCACATTTAATAGAACATTCTGTGACAGCAATGAAGTTTTATAATTTTTATGTATATTATATGTTTCCCAGGGAGCAAGCTGATTAGAACACATATTTGTGTAAATATATAATGAGAGCTAATTACTTGCTACCGATCAAGGGTACCATGGCAAGGTGACTGACCTTTTCTCTCTTCCAAATTGAATTCCTATATGCTGAGTTATGAAAGGAATCCAAACAGTGCGTTTATGTGAAGAATAGACTGTGCTCTCTAAAGAATTCCAGAATTTTATTAGAAACAATCATAGCTTGCCCATATTAAAGCAATCAATAAATGTACGTTGACTTGTGCTATATATCAATATACCGTTAGAAAGATTTGGTAGTAGTTTACATGTAGAGATTATCTTTTGATTAAAGAAATATTTTCAAAATATGTGCCAAGTACACTGAGAATGTTGGGGATACAGACAGAAAATGGATGGAATTGAATATCATGATATTAAGTGATGTCACCTACACTCAGAATTGAAAGAGTTCATGTTTTTTCTTATATATGGATTTCAGGCTTTAGCCCATGCATGTGCATATGTGCACACATACATAGACTCATACATACACACACACATATACACACACACACACTCACACACATACAGCTAATATGGACACTAGACATAAACAATTCATATAGTCTAATCAGTATGTACTAGCTGACTGACATCTTTAGAAAGAAGATGAATTAAATCCCTTTTGACTCCCTTAAACCCAGGCATTGTCATTTGAATCAACTATATAGAATAAGGCAATGAATAAACAGCAATTTTAAGTTATATTCATATGTTAATTCAATAACTCTTTTGTTCAAGGAAGTTTTTTTTTTTTATTTTAGTGTCCAGAATTTAAGTGATGGGTTAATATAGACCAGGGAAAATATATGGTATAATATAAGTTATAAAGTTGAATTTTTATGGAAACGAAGCACAGATGAGATATTTTTAGGAAGTTATAAGTTCTGTGAGGAAAGATATAGGTAAAGGTGTGGACAGTTAATATTTTCAATGTTACAGGATCCAGAATCACCTAAGAGACAAGATAATGACTGTGAGGAATTACTTTCTAAATTAGCCCCAAGGTATACTTGAAGGGATTAACTAGATTAGGTTAATTGAGGTAAGGAGACACAGTTTAACTATGGCTGACATCATTACAAGTTCTGAATTAAAAAAAAAAGAACAAAATCTGAGACCTAATATTCATGTCCCTTTGCTTCCTTACTGCAGATGCAATGTGGCTGGCCTCCCACTTTTGCTACTCTGTCACCATTTAACAGTCAACATTTCTACCTTATATTGTTTCTACCAGTTTGTTTTATCATAGCAATAGGAAAAGCAACTAATGTAGGGCAGTCAGAAAAGGCCTCTCAGAGGAAGGTACATTTGAATAAGATGGACCAGATAAAGTATACTGAATATCTAGAGCAGTGGTTCTCAACCTGTGGGTCATGACCCCCATGCGGTTGCATATCAAATATCCTGCATACCAGATATTTGCATTGTGATTAACAACAGTAGCAAAATTAAAGTTCTGAAGTAGCAATGAAATGATTTTATGTTTGGGGGTCACCATAACATGAAGTACTGTATTAAAGTGTCTCAAATTTAGGAAGGTTGAGAATCACCTATGTAGTACAAATCCTTCCAGATAGATAGAGTAGAAGTATAAAAATCTTTGAAGGATTACACGGAGCCTGCGAGGAGCATTAAGTAGCTAAATGTAAGGCCAGTCGGGAAGAGTGGTAGAAAAATTCATGCACATAATTACGGGTCCCATAATCCTGTTATCTCAGTAGTCTAATCCACTTCGCAGCTGGTCATCAATAAACAAGAAGTGAAGAGAAACTGATAACATTTGAATTTTACAAGTAGTACTCCAAATGAGTTAAAGTAGATATGAATATAGTACTTGATTCAAAGCAAGATTAGCATGGTAATTCCTAATGATGTATACATAAATGTATATACTCAGGGAAGGGACAGACACTATCCAGCTTAATGTAGGGTACCAGTTTCTTTGTATTTTACTGAAATCCACTGACTAGACAGAATGTGTATGCCAATTCAGATCGCCTTAGAGTAATGTCTTTTCACCAGATTAAGAATGACAGTTCCTAATGGTCCTTTAACAAATGTTCTCTGCTGCTCAGCGCTATACAATTTGTAATTATTAGACTTCTATAATCCAATTGTAAAGAGGTATGCCCTGAAATCACAAGCTCATTACAAAGTGAAGGTAACAAGTGGAACATCATGCTATTTCTTGTTGGTAAATGCAGTCTATTGGACAGCACAAGCCTAAGCTATTCAGGTTGTATATCCCATATCTAAGTTTAAAACATTCCTGTAATCTTGAATCTCAAGAGGGCTGACTCCATAAGCAGAAATTCTTTTTACCTTGCGTAATTCTATAGAATGTTCCAAGTTGCTGCATATATATTTTTGCAATGTCTGTTAGGATATTGGGTTTTGTCTCCCTTAAGTGAGCCTGGTAGTATCTAGTAACATAAACAACAATGCTCCCTCATTCTACTACTCCTTTTCAAGAGATGCATACTTATTTACAATGATCACACTACAGAAATATTCTAGAAAGAGATGTGAGAAATGCAAACTGGATAAGTTAGGTTTGTGTTGTCCAATAGGGTAGCCACTTGCTGTATGCATTTATTGAGCACTTAAAATTTGACTAGTCAAGGTCAAAGGCAATATGAAAGAGAATGTAAAACACCACATTAATAATCATATATCAATTACATATTGAAATAATAGTTTGGATATATTTAGATCCAGTAGTAATTTTATTAAAATTTATTTTACTTATTTCTTCTTATGTTTTAAATATGGCCACCATAAAATCCTAAATCACATATGCATTTCACATTATATTTCTGTTTAACAGTGGGAACATCTACGATCTAGAATAGTTTACAAAGATATGTTTCTTTTTAGCACTATATCATTGAGTCCACCAAAGTATTTTGAAAATATATGTTGACATATTTGCCTTAAAGGGTAGTAATTGTGTCACCATCATTTTTTCTGTTTCTGGTTCCCAATTCAGCACTCAGTTGTTAGCATGCATTCCATTATTGTATTATGAAATACAATAATAACTGGAATGGCAAGATATGGCCAAGTGTGAAATAGTGAAGTGAATTATAGGGGTCACCAGACACAACTGGGAAATCCACATTTCCTCACATCCCAAAGCTCAGGAACCATTATGGAAGACTGTAAGAGTCAGAGGTCAGAGGTCAGGGATGCCCCTTCCTTCTGGAGTATGCAGAAGGTGTGGTAAGGGAAAACACTGGACCAACGAATGTAGATCAACAAAGGACAGACAGGGTAATCCTTTGCCTCAGTCTTCGGGAAACTCCCAGAGGGGAGGGGCATTCTGTTGCCATTGTTCCTTGAAGAAACATTTTTTTCTAGGAATGACCTGTCTACAGCTTCTGGCACCTGGGACTGCCCACACAAGAGCTATACAAGATCAAGCTAGGCAAGATTCTACCATGAAGGAAAGAGCAGTTTACAAGTTTACTTAAAAAAGGAGCGTGGGACAATTGATGGCTTCCTGGGGATGGAGAATCAAATTTCTTTAAGGATACTGCCATTGGTAGGTTGACTACATTATGATGGATGGTTCTTCATTCATAAATAGTCAGGAAGTACAAGACTGACTTGATCAATTATAAAAAAAGATAGGAATTTGTACATTAGGGAGGTGGGGGTAGGTCTGACCAGAATTGGAATAGGTGTGGGAGTGAGTAAACAAAACACATTATATAAAATTCTCAAATAATTAATAAAACCTTATATGTAAAAACAAAAACCAAGTAATTCTGAAGCAGGTGAAAAAATTAAAAGGAAAAATCAATATAGTAAAGTGATTTTTGAATACAACTTTGATATCTCCCACAAACCAAACTTTCTAATAATTCTTGATCAAGGAATTCTACATCTAAGAGTCTATAATAACAAATTGAGCATATATGTGCATAAAGAAGATATATATGAAAATTCACTATAGCTTTGTAAATAAAGTGACTTTAGTTTTGATTAAAATACAATTATATAATTTCTCCATTTTCTTCCCTCCATTCAGTCCCTGCCATACCCATGCCCTCTAGCTTCCTCATGAATTTATGGCCTCTTTTCTCTTTGCTACTGTTACATTTACATAAATCATAAATATATAAATACAACTTGGCCAGTCTGTTTGGTTTTACTTGTATGCATTTGATTTTAGGGCTATCCAATTAGTATTAGATAACTGACTGGGAGTTCATGTTGTGAAATATTGCTTTAAATATGTAAAGATGTGTTACGTTTGTTTATGCTGCATTTGTTTAATTATGTAAAGGTGTGCTGC
The DNA here is from genome assembly GCF_004664715.2 of Peromyscus leucopus. NCBI lineage: Eukaryota > Metazoa > Chordata > Mammalia > Rodentia > Cricetidae > Peromyscus > Peromyscus leucopus. The sequence continues at coordinate 108,976,928 of NC_051083.1, forward strand.
TTTTGTTTATGCTATATTTGTTTCATTATGTAAAGATGTGTTACTGTTTCACCTTGCCTGCCTAAGGCACCTGGTTGGCCTAATAAAAAGCTGAAGAGCCAATAGCTAAGCAGTAGAGGGATAGGCAGGGCTGGCAGACCGAGAGAATAAATAGGAGGAGAAATTTAGGCTCTATAGAAGAAAATGAGGAAGAAAGAGAACGAGATGCCTGGGGCCAGCCAGGTAGTGAAAGTAGGGCATACAGAATGAAAGCAAGATAAAAACCCTTGAGAAAAACAGATGATGAGTAGTTTAGAGTGGAGGTATCTTTGTGGATTTCTAGAGACCTCTCTAGCACTCTGCTTCTTCCTATTCCCCGGGAGTCTTCATTCATCATGGTATCCCTCTCTCCATTCTCCCACACTGCTCCTGATCCAGCTGGGATCTCCCTCTCCCCTAAGCTCTCTTTCCCCAGACCCTTGCCCTCCATTACTACTCCCACCCCCAGTTTGCTCACGTAGATCTCATCATCTATTTCTCTGTCAAATTGGGCGATCCCTGTGTCTTTCTCAGAGTCATCTTTACTAGGTAGCCTCCCTGGAGTTGTGAGTTGCAGTCTGGTACATCTAGTATCCACTTATGAGTGAGTACTTACCATGTTTGTCTTTCTGAGTCTGGGTTACCTCACTCAGGATGATTTTTTCTAGTTCCATCCATTTGCCCACAAACGTCATGATGCCATTGCTTTTCTCTGCTGAGTAGTACTCCATTGTGTATATGTACCACATTTTATTTATCCATTCTTCAGTTGAAGGGCATCTAGGTTGTTTCCGGGTTCTGGCTATTACAAATAATGCTGCTATAAACATAGTTGAGCATGTGCCCTTGTGGTATGATTTAGCATTCCTTGGGTATATGCCCAAGAGTGGAATAGCTGGGTCTTGAGGGAGGTTGATTCCCAATTCTCTAAGAAAGCACCATATTGATTTCCAAAGTGGCTGTACAAGCTTGCATTCCCATCAACAGTGGAGGAGAGTTCCCCTTGTTCCACATCCTCTCCAACATAAGCTGTCTTCAGTGTTTTTGATCTTAGCCATTCTGATGGGTATAAGATGGTATCTCCGAGTCATTTTGATTTGCATTTCCCTGATGATTAAGTATGTTGATCAATTCCTTAAATGTCTTTCAGCCATTTGAGCTTCTGTTGAGAATTCTCTGTTTAGCTCTATAGCCCATTTTTTAATTGAACTGTTGGGTATTTTGATGTCTAATTTCTTGAGTTTCTTGAGATATGTTCTGGATATCAGCCCTCTGTTAGATGTGGGGTTGGTGAAGATCTTTTCCCATTCTGTAGGCTGTCACTTTGTCTTATTGACCATGTCCTCTGACCTGCTCCAGTGATTGGATGGCCGAACACCCTAGCTGTCATGATAGAACTCTCATCCAGTATCTGATGGAAGCTGATGCAGAGATCCACGGCCAAGCCCAAGGTAGAGCTCCAGGAGTCCAATTGGCACGAGAGAGGAGGGATTGTACAAGCAAGAGATGTTGAGACCATGGTTGGAAGGAGCACAGGGACAAATACTCAAACTAGTAGAAGCACATGAACTGTGAACCAATTGTGGAGGAACCCCCATGGAACTGGACCAGGCCCTCTGGATAAGTGATACAGTTGATTAGTAGAGCCAGGACATGTCCTTGGTAAATGGGCTGACTTTTTGGAGCCTGGGGCCTATGCTGGGACACTTTGCTCAGCCTTGGTGTAGGGAGGAGAGGACTAGACCTGCCTTGGCTGAGTCTGCCAGACTGGACTGACTCCCCAGGGGAGACCTTGCCTTGTGGGAGTGGGGGTGGATTGGGGAGGGAGTGCTGGGGGGGGGGAGAAGGGAGGATGGGGGAATCCGTGGCTGATATGTGAAATTAAGTTAATTATAAAATAAAAATACTATAAATATAGATGATGAGAAAAAGGTTAAATTAAGTTAAAAGAATTAGCAAGAGATGAGTTTAAGCTAAGGCTAAGCACTCATAACTGATAATAAGTCTCCGTGTCATGATTTGAGAGCTGGTTGGGGCCCAAAGAAAGCCTGATACAGGCTTATCCGTGGGGAAGATTAATTTCTGCAACTGTCAGCATTTTTTAGTTGTCTGTAGTTCTTGGTCTAGGGTTGAGGCCTCTTGAACTTTCCTTTGTCCATGTTTGCATGTCTTTTGGTATGTCTTTGTTCATGCCTTGTTTAAGCAAGCCGTATTTTCAAAGTATCATAGATGAATCATCCCTGTCATTTCTAGGAAACAAAATCTCACAGATCTACTGGTCCCCCAGTTCTTAACAATCTATCTACCTCCTTTTCTGTGATGTTCTCTGAGCCTTAGGTATAGGAATTGAGTTGAGGTATATCAACTAGGACTAGGAACTCCACAGTGAATTATTATCTGCAGTTTAACCAACTGTGCTTTTCTGTGATGGTTTCTTTCTGTTGCAAAAGAAGTTTCTTTTCCGAGAGTTGAGAGCTGCACTTAGAAGTTTTTAGAATGCAGTTAGAAATTCTACTGGTTTTGTAAATTGGTGGCAGTAGGTTCTATTCTAAGATCAATGACCTCACTAACCCCAAGTACCTGGCTAGGTTTCCTGTAGCAGGCATGGTTTCCCCCATGTTGAGTGGGCTATATGTCCAATTAGACAGCTGTTGGTTAAGGTCAAGATATGGGTACCATTATGATATCCTTAGGAATATCTTGCTGTACTGGTCATTGTTGTGGTTCATAGGTAACACAGATGGGTATGACTACTGGTTGCTTTTGGAATCTTGCAGAGCACCTTCTGGTTCTATTAAAGCTAGTTCTCAGGGAGGAGGCTTTCAGATCAAATCCAGCTTAGATTCTCTGAGTCCTGTGTCCAAAGTACATGATGTCTTCAGCAATATGTACATACCTTTAGCCTCTGGGAGGCACCTAAAGACAGGAGCATAGCCTATATTGTTTTGGGAGTCTCTTGTACTTCCTTATCCAACAACTTAAAAGGGGATTTCTCTCTCTCAGTGCTGGTGTTTTTAGTTTATAGCTCTTGGAGTGATCATTGTCAGCTCAAGTGGCATAACTTCATATAAACTATGTATGCACATGCATGCACGGACACTTATATGTATTATGTAAAATTTTATACAGATTTTTAAATACATAAAATTTAGAACCAACATAGCTATCTGCATGAAAGTGTGATGTACCCTTATTTTGGAATCAATCCTTTGTAAGCCCAATTTAACGATTACAATATACTTATTGTGATAATATATATAATTATATGTTAATTATATATATTTATTATTTATAATATCATATATATAATATGCACATTGCTTGCTGTCTAACAGTTTTGTGGTTTTGTTTGTGATATGTGTATAGTAATTGTATGCATGTGTGTATATGGGTATAGTCTCCAATGTGTACAAAAACAGCAACCAGAGGAGGGCATTATATATCCTGTACTATCAGTCTTTGCTTTATTCCCATGAGGCAGAGTCTCTAACAGAATATTGAGTTCGCTAGTTTTGGGCTAGGCTGGCTAGCTAATAAGCCTCAGCAATACTTCTGTCTTCATCCTTCATCCACCAATAACCTGAACTGGTATTTTAGGCACATATGGCAATGCTAAGTTTTTTTTTTTTTTTTTTTTTTTTTTTTTTTTTTTTTTTTTTTTTTTTTTTTTTTTTTTTTTTAGAAACAGGGTTTCTCTGTGTGGTTTTGGTGCCTTTCCTGGATCTCACTCTGTAGACCAGGCTGGCCTTGAACTCACAGAGATCCACCTGGCTCTGCCTCCTGAGTGCTGGGATCAAAGGTGTGCACCACCATCGCCCAGCTGAATGCTAAGCTTTTTAATGGGAGACTGGAAATCCAGTGTAAAGTTCTCTTATTCATTCAATAAGTATTATTGCTTTTAGATCCATCTCCTCAGTAAAATGAAAGTAGACTGGAAGAAACTAAGGAGACAAGGCAATTCAATGCAATATGGGATCTTAGATAGGACATTTTGAAATAGGAAGAATGACTGTGGAAAACTGGAGATATCTGTATTAAACCCTGAACTCAGGTAATATCATAATAGCTAATAGCATCATACCCTTGTTAATTTATTTGTTTTAGTGATTGTATTATGCTGATGCAAACTGCTAACATTGGAAGAAGCTCTGTAGCATGTATACAAGAATTTCACACATTTTTTGCCATTTCTGTGAGCCTAGAATTAAGAGAGGAAGGGAGAAAGACAAGTAGTGTGAGAGGAGGGAAGGAAGAAGGGAGAGAAGAGAGAGAGAAGAGAGAGAGAGAGAGAGAGAGAGAGAGAGAGAGAGAGAGAGAGAGAGAGAGAGAGAGACATTAAGCGATGTGCTAGCACCAAATTTTCCTGGCTGGCTTACAAGAACATACTATGTACATCTTTTCTCAGTTCTATCTTCAATGATTTCATGATAGTGGTTAAAATCAGCCTATGGTGGGTTGGGTATAATTACATGCTAGAAATAATCAAATCATTTCCTAAAGATCTGGGCATCAAATATGCATGAACAAACCACTGAATGACCTTTATGTGCTGACAAGATAAGATTTATGTGCCAAATGTTGCAGAACAGTGCATATCCCGTGAATCTGTTTAAATAGAAAACACATATTTCTACATAGGTAAATGCACAGGAACATATTGAAACAAGGAATGCTAAACAATGGTTCTTCAGAATGGGGAGCTGGAGAAACCCAAAGGCACTTTAACCTTTTAGTATTATTGTTACAATCTTTTTACAATGATATGTATTCATATACCTCTAAGTAAAAATACTTTTATGTTCATGAATACCTTTGTGAAGTTGAATGGATCCAGGAATTATTTTATTTATCTTTTTTTGTAGTTGTTTATGTATAAAATATACATTTCAAGTATTTTAAAATTAAATTTTAAGCCGGGCGCGGTGGCGCACGCCTGTAGTTCCAGCTACTCGGGAGGCTGAGACAGGAGGATCTCTTCAGTCCAGGAGTTCTGGGCTGTAGTGCGCTATGCCGATCGGGTGTCTGCACTAAGTTCGGCATCAATATGGTGACCTCCCGGGAGCGGGGGACCACCAGGTTGCCTAAGGAGGGGTGAACCGGCCCAGGTCGGAAACGGAGCAGGTCAAAATTAAAAATTAAATTTTAAAATTTTAGGTATGTACTGAATTTATATAATGTTCCCAATTCTTCTATTTCCTTCAAGTTCTCTCATGTTCCTCCTCACTCCCTTTAAAATTTATGAACTATTTTTCTTTAATTCTTATCACAGAAATATATGAATAAAAATTTAAACACAACTTGGCCCATGGATCCTCTCATCCTTCTCTTCTAGCTCATCTCCATTATTTTGTGTCGTTTGCTGATACCTAGAAACACTTTCTACCAGGAACTTCCAGTGCCCACACCTGCCTTGGACTCAGATCAATGCCTCACTCAGCCAACATCAGAGAAGCTACTTCTTACAGTAAATGGGAACTTACATAGAGACCCATAACTAGACAATGTGCAGAATGAGAGATTTTGGAGAACTCAGTCCTAAATGGGATGTCTTTTTCTTTCTCTTTTTCTTTTTTTTGGAATTGCTTCAAGACTGTCATGTCATATATATATATATAAAGGAATTTGTTTTATTCATTTTAAATACCAACCACAGATCCCCCTGTCTTCTCTCCTCCTGCCTTTCCAGCTATCCCCCAACCCACTCCCCATTCCCTCCTCCAACAAGGCAAGGACTCCCAAAAAGAGTCAGCAGAACCTGATACATTTAGTAGATGCAGGTCTAAGTCCCTCCCACTGCATCAAGGCTGTGCAAGTTGTCCCATCATAGGTAGTGGGCTCCAAAAAGCCAGCTCATGCACCAGGGATGGAACCTGATCCTACTGCCAGGGGCCGCTTAAGCAGATCAAGCTACACAACTGTCTTGCTTATGCAGATGGCCTATCCAGTCCCATCGAGGTTCTACAGCTGTTGGTCTAAATTTCATGAGTTCCCACTAGTTTGGTTTGGTTGTCTTTGTGGGTTTCCCCATCATGATGCCCCTTGCTCAGAGACTTCTTCTCTCTCTCTTTGACTGGACTCCTGGAGCTCAGCCTGGTGCTTGGCTATGGATCTCTGCATCTGCTTCCATCAGTTACTGGATGAAGGCTCTATGATGACAGTTAGGGTATTCACAGGTCTGATTACTGGGGTAGGCCAGTTCAGGCACCCTCTCCACTTTTGCCAGTAATTTAAGCTGGGGTCATCCTTGTGGATTCCTGGGAACTTCCCTAGCACCCAGTTTCTTCCTATCCCCATGATGTCTCCCTCTATCATGGCATCTCTTTCATTGCTCTCCCACTCCATCCCCATTTCAGCTTGACCATCCTATTCTCTCTTATGTTATCATCCCCCCATCCCCTACCCTCCATTGCTCCTCCTCCCCAGTTTACTCATGGAGATCTCATCTATTTCCCCTTCATCTTAATCATATCGCTTTCCTCAGTGTTCAAAGAGCTATTCAGAAGAGAAAATGGAAAAGAACTAGAGGTGGCTGATGACTCCAAAGAAATAGTATCCACCAGACACAACAGTATTGATACATATATGAATTCACAGAGAATGTGGCAGGAGGCACATGACCTGTACAGGTTTAAGTCAGACTAGGTCCCAGATGGGGTAGTGGACTTGGGCTTCCACACCTAAACAAGGAGCCATTTCCAGTTGGCTCCTGTTATCCAAGAAAAAAAGTTTTCTACAGTGGAGTCTTTCTGGACATATTAACCATGCTTCAGAGAAGGAACCCAGCCTTGCAGTAGATGGCCAACACAAAACAAACTTAATAATATTTGGTATGTTTTATAGATATTTTGTCTCAAACTGCTTTGTTTGAACATTTTTTGGTCTTTTGCTTGTATATTTTGGTTTCTCTCTGTGTGTATGTTTATGTATGTGTGCGTGTGTGCCTGCCTGTGAGTTTTGTATGAGTTTCCTGTTTTTTTTTTTTTTAAAGAGATAAGGAAAGGACATGGAGTTTGGTAGGTGGGGTGGTGGGGAGGATCTGTGAGGAGTTGGGGGGAAGGAAAAGCATGATTAGAATATATTGTATGGCCGGCGGTGGTGGCGCAGGCCTTTAATCCCAGGATTCAGGAGGCAGAGCCAGGCGGATCTCTGTGAGTTCGAGGCCAACCTGGGCTACCAAGTGAGTTCCAGGAAAGGCGCAAAGCTACACAGAGAAACCCTGTCTCAAAAAACCAAAAAAATATATATATTGTATGAAAAATTCCTTTCAATAAAATATAAATAACAAGGAAATGCAAATGAATATTACTATAGAAATAAATAAATATATTTCAACACTGTCACTAAAAACCTAAATACAATTTGGTGGTTCTAGTCAGTGTTGCTCATATGTGTATATCTTTAGGGCTGATTACTTGGTTTTGCATAAACAATTTAGGGCACTCACCTCTGGGGAAGACCAATTACCTCTCCCTCTCTGAAGCTGTTAATAGCCCTTGTTTCTTCATCTAGGATGGGGCCCTGTGAGATTTCCCCTATCCACATTGGCCTATCCACTCATGAACAACTAACCATGGGGTGCCAAACCTCAGTTCATATATCTACAACAAAACTCCTGCACCCAAGGCTCAAGAAAGATTGTGGAAAAGGGAGTGGAAAGATTGTGAACACCAGAGGACCAAGAAGTCTGCTGCAAGATTATTATCTTTTATGTATGATAGGGAAGCTGCCTCTGTGCCATCTCAATATTATGGTTGCCTAACAATACCTCAACAATGAAAGTATAATAGTTTATTTTATTTACTAAAGTTAGGTATATGTTTCTGTCTGTATATCTGTGCCTGTGAGCGCAGGTGTCCATGGAGGACAGAAGTGGGTGGTAGAACCCTGGACCTGGAGTTACTAGTGATTGTGAACCACTTGACGTAAATGCTGAGAACTGAACTCAGGTCCTCTGCAGGAGCAGTAAGTATTCTTTACTCCTAATCATCTCTCCTGCTCCAGAACTCAAGCATTTTAAAGGAGCAAAAATATTCAATAATTAAATGTGAATAATAGAAAACACATAAATACAGAACTCTTGGTTGAAAATGGATTGAGGATCCAAAAGTCTTGTCCTAGAGTTCAGAAAATAAAGTTTAAAATATCTGAAAAAATCTTCAAAATATCTGAATGAAGAAAGTTGTGTGGCAAGTATTATTTTTAGATATTTAACTTTACTGAATTGCATTTATAACATTTGTATCAAGATATAGGACTATTTCCCATGTCATCTGTCTTTTCATGTGTTGTGCTGATTTTCTTATAGATGACACTGGAATCCATTTAAAAGCAAAGGGAATAATCTTTTTATCATATATTTATAAAAGAATCTTGGAATTAGAAATTTTTTTTGAAAGGCAAATATGACATTGCTTTCAAGAAAGCCATCATTTGGAGGTACTGTGGATTGAACACCAGGCTTCATGCATGCTAGGTAAGCATTCTACTAGTGAGTAGTATCCACCGAAACAAGAAACCAGTCTTGAGTCTTGAAGTTCATACACATTCAGCTCAGGATGGTATCTTTATTTGCTGCAAGATATCTGGGTACAGTTTTCTAATTCTGTGAAATAAATATGCTTAGACTATTTGAAATCTGTCTCACCAATAAGTCTGATCATCATGGTTGATGTCACAAAATAATAGAATGTGACACTTTCTCAAAATTATTTATTTTCCCATTTTGTCAGCATTTACCCCTTTCCGGTTCTCTTATATATCTTGCTTCACATTACTTCAGGCTAGGGAATCCTCCAGTTTTTGTACTTTACTTCCAGAGCTTTTTAAAGCTACAGGGATACTTGCATGTTTCTTTCCTGAAAAATACACCAAGTACATTACCCAGATGGTGACCCACTGATGACTGAGGGCTTTTAGCTTAACTCTTCCGGGAAACAGTCTCTTCAGACTATTGCGTAAGTGGACATTTTTGAGACTAACATCTTCTGTGATATGGAATATCACTGTAAATACAAATGATACTTGAATTAAACACAGTGATTGCAAGCACTATAGAAGGCAGGTTATGTTTGCATCTTAAAACAAATCCCATTTTTATAACGTTAAACATCAAATTGGTATATGAGTGACCTATAGCCTTTGATAAATTACCTTCCCATCTCAGTTTTATCTTGGTAATAACCAGATTATATGCAGGCTTGAAAACCATTAGTTTTCAGTGAAGCATTTTTCAGGAACTAAGTAAGGGAAATAATGCATGTTTATTTATGGCTATCTTATTTTGCCTCAGCAATTTCATTTAAATTCTTCTTTTCCAAGGGTTATGCACATATTCCTTTTTACTGAAAATATTATCTGTGCCTTACTACATAATGAAAATAAACAAAATTGACTTAAGCCTACTTAACTGTCCTTTTTAAAAGCAATTTCGATGTAGCCAATATGGCTTTGAGATCCCATTCAAACATTTTTTTTAAGCCTAAACATCTGTTGTTCTAGGTATGGGTAGTATAGAAAGGACATCACTATTTTTTTAAGAGAGACAAGGAAATCATTTTAACTTGAACCATTTTATAGTATTTTTTAATGTCTTCCCTAATGAAATAATGCAATTAAATGCTAGTTAATTCCAAGACAGTACAACAGAGGCAATGAGGATACCTTTCTTGTTGTTCCATGTGTTTGGAATTCTCCCCTTTCCTCTCTTAAATGAAATGAATTATTCTCTATTGCAGCATGGTTGCTTTTTTATTCCCCCTTAGTATGGTCCTTATATCCAATACCCAGGCTAGAAAAGATTCTATCAAAGTAATAAATCATTTTAATATCCCAGTTCTATGTTATATTATCTTAAAACTTTCATTTACTATGTATTTTATATTTTCCCATTCAAAGCTGCAGCAATATTTATAAATAACACGTCTATTTGGGTACCTTATCACAAGTTTAATATATGATCTCCATTTGCAGTTGCATAACAGGCCCATCTGTGTAGCCCTTATCAGACAGACACAGTTATTTAGTGCTTTCATCTCAAGTCACAGCACTAATAAGTGTTCTCGAGAACTCAAATCTTATTTATTGTCTATTGTTGTTTGCTTTGTGAATTTGGGAGGAATACGTAGTGTAATGATAGACATTTTTTTAATTTCCTGAATAATGAAGCATAAATTTCATTTTAGTCAGGAACCAGCAGCTTTGATTGTTAAAATTTTCCATTCATTTCTCATTTTAACTCATCTTTAGCTCAATGAATTTTTCTTTTCAATAGACTTATACAGTTCTATCTCCTTCTTATTGATTTGTCCTACATATTTTTATATTTAAAAGTAGAAATTTCTTCATTGATTTATGTTTACAATCTTTGGTACTGGATACTTTGAAATAGCTTTTTGATTAAGTAACATGTTGCATGTCACTCTACTTTTTGTTTTTTGAGAGAGGGTTTCACTATACATAGACCTTGTTGTTCAGTAACTCATAGGGGATTCTCCTCCCTCTGCCACACAAGTGCTGGAATTATAGGTATGTGTTATCAAATCTGGCTTCATTTTTTTATTTTAATATAAGTACTTCAGTTTTCAAGAGAACTTCAGAAATAATCTTTACATGGCAGTATAGCCGAGCTAAAACAAACAAACAAACAAACAAACCTCTACCTAACTTTCCAATTCCAAGTTAAGACAGAAATCCTTTTATCTTCTCTCACCAACATTCTTTAAAACTAGTAATTTCCATTTCTATGTCATCATCATCACTGGGTTTGGAAGTTGTAGATTTTGGATTCTCTTGCTAAAAATATTTTTAGAAATTAGAGCAACTAAGGTTTTTAAAGTTGTCATTATTTCTTACTAAAACACATATTGTACAAGGGTCAACAACAAGAAATTAAAGTCTCAATGGAATCTTTGCAAAGCCTCATAAAAGAATGAGTCACAAGTCATCTGAGTTACCCATCAGATATATGGAATTCTGTGTAATATATGCAATCTAAAAATTGATCTTCTTAGGTACAGGAATCAGCAAAATCATGATTATGTTATATCTCAAAAAGACCACATATTCATTGAGTAGAGTTTGGAAAGTAGTTAAGTAATTAAAAAATAAACTTGACTAACGCTGTGTTAACAGAGTGATCAAGGGTACTATGACAAGTCATTGCATGCATGTGATAACAAGTATCCTCAACATATGGTGATAATGATACTTCTGTGGTCTTCTTCCCCATCCTTCATACATCCAGTCTAAACATGAGAAAAACATCATCAAAATCCAAGTTGAAGGACATTCTGCCATAAGATAGGCCAATATTTTCCAAAAGTGTCAAGCTCATCTAATATTGTACATTGACACAGAATACAGAAGGAAATGAATGAATGAACGACACGTAATAGAGAAAAAGACACTGGGGAGAAGTGTCAATCTCCAAATTAAGTGTGAAATTCAATTAATAGTAATTATCCATGTTTTTTTCCCATTTGTTACAAATGTGTCATTGTTACCTAGGATTAATTTTGTTTTTTAAGAGAAGATATCACCATGTGTGGTGGTTTGAATGAAATGTCCCACAAAAGTGTCAGGCATCTGAATACTTGTCCCCAGTTGGAACTGTTGGGAAGGATTAGTAGGTCTCATTGGAGGAGGCATGAAACTGGGGATGGGCTTTGAAATGTCAAAAGACTAAGACCATTCTGAGTTAGTATTCTTTGCGTCTGGAACCTTAAGTCCAATTAACCTCTTTCTTTTCTAAATTGTTTTGCTCACAGTGTTTTACCATAGCAATCAATAGAAAAGTAACTAAGATATCATGTAATCTAGGTTGGCCTTGGTCTTACCTTGCCTTGGACTTGTGATTGCTTTGCCTCAGCATCACTAGCACTAGTATCATAGGTGTACAACATGTCTGGGTGAGAAGATGTTCACAACAGAAGGAACCAGAAGAAAAGTTTATAAAAATTCTCTGTACTAACTTTGCAAATTTCCCATAAACTTAAAGTAATTTAAAAGTAACCACTTATTTTGGAAATGAAATACCATGGGAAAACAAAATGATTCAGTCTCTTCATTTTATCAAATAAGAAAACTTAGATACTAGAGCACCTTAGTTTTCTATCATAATCTCATTCTACCAAGCCACAATGCTTTTATATTATTCAGTACAAAAGAAGATGTGATCCATCTCTTCTATTCAATAGCATTTGATATAGAAGTAATTTAGCTGAAATATTGGACTAATGAGGTCCATGCTATAGGTTAAATTTTGTGGCAACCAGTTGCTTTTGCATGGAGAAAGTCTCTGATCTTTTCTTCAGACTGATTTTTCAAAGCTAATTTTGTCCATCCATCTCAGGCAAGTATAAGGGACACAACTAGAAACTCTATGAAAGCCTTCTAATCCAAATAAATGTATGTCAGTAAAATAATAACTTGTATAAAGACATTGATAATTGTACTACATTACTTGGTCATTTAAACTAAAGTCCTGCATGTCACACACACACACACACACACACACACACACACACACACACACACACATTCATATACACAAGAATATATATATACATATAGATGTATATATATTCAATTGGATTTATAGTTTCTTATTCTTTTTATATAAATCTTAGCATTTCTGTTAAAACTGATCACTATTATCCAGTCTTGGTATACTAAAAAAGATATAAGCTTCTCTTCAAACATAGGTAGGTGGTGAAGAGTTTTCTAAAGTTCATATAATGTGTGAAAATAAATATAAAATTATTCTTAGCATTTTCTGAAGTGATTTTTCCATGATATCAGTAGATATGGGAAATGAATATAACAGTACCTGGATTTTATTATTTTTTATGACTTAAAACTGTAATTTTGATTATATAATATTAAGATAAGCAGCATATGTTAAATATATAACATAGCTATAAAACTCTTTATTCATCAATAAACAGCAGATGAATCCTTCAATAGAAATAGGCAAAGGATATCAAGAGGTAATTCAAAAATGGAAGAAAAGTAATTTAATAGTGGTAACTTAAAGTGTTCAACCACAGTGATAATTTGATAATATAACCAAAGGGAGTGATTTTAGCTAAATGGTGAGGTAGGAACAGAAACATTAATTTGAATGAGTATCCATGTTCAAAAATTCCTTTCAAAGAACTAATGAATTTAAGTGAAGGATTAAAGCACTTGAGAGGTACACAGAATTTTCCTTTTTAAAAGATCCATAAAAGAATATTCGAAGGACAGTTTCACATCATCTGCACCACCCCTTCTTTAAGCCCTTGATATTCACTGTGGATAGAGCTACTTTCTGTTTTGGAAGAAAAAGAAGGATGTGAGTACATTCTTTCTGGAATCCAGAACAAGATACACTCAAGAAAGTCCTATTGCCAGGCTTGTTACAATAGCTCAAGGCTCTTGGCATCCTGCAGTGCCAGATAAGTACCTGTGATCTGAGGTTGATGCTAAGTGACCCAGGCACCAAGCCATTCCTTCTAATTTGATGACCTTTGTGGTTCTAGGCTTAAGGTCAGCATCTCCAAACTCAGGTTCCAGACCTGCTTCATTAACATTTGGACTCTTAAAAATCCATTGTCCATCCTGACTACTATTGAAACAAGCTCAATTTCCATATCAGCACTGTTTTGGCCCTTGGAACTCATAATCTCAAGTTCCAGTCTTGCCCTATGTCCCAAGCTCCCATTCCAGGCTATCATGGCATCTACACTCAGTCTCTCTACTGAGTCAAGTACTAAGCCCAACTCTTCAAACATTCCTGGAATAAGCTTGCCTGCAGAACCTCCAAAACTATCTGTGAATAATCTTCAAAAAAAAAAAAAAAAAAAACAGATCAGTGAAGGCCTGCGATAGTCTGTACATACTAGAGCATGTGACAATGCCAAACTGACTACAAATAGTCAGGGAGGCATGAAAGGTCAAAAAAAACCCCAACAAAACAAAAACCATTTGTAAGCAGCAATACAGAACAGGTATATATGCCCCTTTGACAAAGAACTGAAAATAATCAAACTTGAAGAACAGTTAACAATAAGTGAACATATGACTAAATAAAGCCATGATGAGAATAAAATAAGAACACTGTGTGATGATTAACTGATGATTAAAACCTACTAAAAATTGCCAAATGGGTGCTCTGGGGTTGGAAAATTTAAAGATTAAATGGAAAATTTCCACCAGAAGCTTCAATGAAGAATTTGTCATGCAAAGTATATTGATGAACTCAAAAGCATATCATTTGAAAATATATATATATATAAAGAGAAAGGATAAAAAAGGCCATAGGATGTATCAACAGTATCAAGTAAACCAACATATGCAGCATGGGAGTTCCTGGGGAAATGATGGATGTTGAAGAGTTAAAAATCTTATTTAAAGTAATAATGACAAGACTCATCAAATCTTAAGAGAGAAACATTTAGATTAACAAAGTCAAAGAATTCCAACTTTAAAGAAACTAGAAAATTCTGAGAGCTATAGCTAACAGAATTTTGAAGGCAGCAAGGGAAAACTGATCACATAATGACAACATCTATAAGGTCATCAGGGGATTTCTCAGTAAAATCATTTCAGGGTCTGAAAGAGTTAATATACATTCAAAGCACTGAAAGGGGAAACATTCTCCCTAAATTCTCAAACTGTCCAAGCAATATAATGAGTTAGAGTTGTTGTTTATGGTATTGCCAAGTTTGTTTATTAGCAAGAACAAAAAATTGTGTGTGAATGTGTGTTGCATGTGTTTGTGGGTGCATGTTCTTGGTATGTTAGTTCTCTCTTTCTACCAAGGGTAGGGCAGAACTTGGGTTGTCAGGCTTGGGTAGCGAGTGCTTTTTACCCATTCAGCCGACTCTGGCTTCCTACATGAAGATTTTAAAGTCTCTTCCCACCAAAATTTAACCATATGAAGTGATGGATATGTAACCTAATTTGATTTGGGTTATTATTTCAAAAGGTACACATGTATCAAAACATTATGCTATGTACCTTAAATGCAAACTTTTTGTCACTTCTAGTTCAATATATCTGATGTGAATGCATACCCAAACATGAAAATACCAATTCATTTATCAAAACATTTCAGTTCCTTCTTTTTTAAAATCATAAAAATAAATAAATGATGATATCAAAGGTTTCAAGGGTTCAGAGAACTCTCATATAATGCTAGTAGTATAAAATTCCTCCTCTATCATCTCATACTATACTCTCCCAATTTCCTATGTTCTTTTTTTTAAAACTACTGAGTCCACGTAGAACTACCAACATGTATGGGTGTAGGGCCATCAACTAGATCAATTGTAGCCTCTCAGGGGCCATATTTCTGAAAAGAAAACAAAACTGGCCATCCTTCTCCCAGCGGCCATGGATCTCAAACAGTTACATTCCTTAGCTACATTTGGAACTTCATAAATCCCCCTTCTCTCCATGCTGGTATTTTGGCTGGCTTGATCTTGTGCATGTCATGTGAATGCAATTAGAGCTGCTATGAGTTCATGTACGCAATTTTTTTTTTTTTTTTTTTTTTTTGCTGTAGTCGTTCACTACCTTTCTTACAAGCTTTCTGGACCCCTCCTTTGGAGATGATGCCTGAGCCATGGGAGAAAGGGACAAAGTGTTATTTTCTGATGTCCAACTTTGGCTAGTGTAAAGCCCTTTAAATACTTCCTTGCTTCCTTTCCCTTCCAGAGGCCTAGAAATAGATGATTGCCCATGAACATCTCAGTAGTTTTGTGTTTAGAAACCAAAGTTTGTGTATGAGGCATGCTTATTACTATTAATGTGTGATTAGTATTCCTGTCAATGGATTGAGCAAAACTTTAGGTTTTATAATATAGTTTGTAAATGTATAAACACACACACACACACACACACACACTCACACACACACATGCACACACAACTAAGCTTAAATGTGTACTTAGGAAGAAATAGGTAAGAACAAGAGTGAAGAGGTGAAGTGAGTATGACTAGCAATATCATTTTCTTTTAGAGAAATCCCTATTGGATTTCAATGATTATCACTTTATCTCTGGTACAATAAAGAAGAGAATAATACTTGACACATAGAAAGTACTCAGTAAATATATGGACAAATGGGTTAATGCAGGTCTTGGTGTGACAGATATTTCCATTTTTTCCAAGAGAAACCAGAAATTTCATGTAAATTACAACATTATTGTAACAGCTTTTGGCTTAACTTTAAAATTTATTTTTGACAGAATTTGACAAAGGTCTGCAATGTGAAAGTTGCAACCTGCTTAGTTTGTTCTGGAGGTTTCTTTCTGAATTTCATTGTTCTTAAGAACAGGAAGGCAAGAAAGAGTAGGTTCTAAATTTGAGGACTGAGACTGTGGGTTTCAATATAGAGACAGAAGAGAGAAAACAGACTGAAATAATAGCTGAATATTACCTTAGTCTCATTAGCAGTACTGCTACTAAGATAGTCTGTGATCAATTTAAATATTTTTTCTAATTATTCAAATCCTAAAAGTTATGTATACTATAGCTATTTATAAAACATGACTATAATGTTCAGCTTTTCATGCATGCTGATAATTAGTTATGCTTTTTTTTTAGAAAAAAAAATATATCACTACCATTGGATTTTATTGTCATTTTTATCAGTTTTTGAAAATGCATTTAATCATTCAGTCTCCACCGTATCTTTGCTGATGGGTCTTTTATGCTTACTATTTCACTGATCAGCTATGAGATATATGCTGACTAATTCACAGACAAGGCTTGGACTGGGAAACTAAACTAAAAATGTACAGCAGACAAAAAGAGAAACCAAAGATACTAATGGCCTGTTTGGGGTTTGTGCAATCTTGAAACAGCCTGTATTTTAGGCACGACAAAGAAAGGATCTATTTGTTCCATTTGGCTTCCAGATACTGCCACAACCTCATATGTTGGTAAACCTTAATGAATGCGATCTCTACAATAGCCTATATGCTGGTGTTTAAGCAAGTGTTACTATAGACCCTAAAGGAATACTGAGTGCATGACATGCTTTTACTGTATAGCTCCCAGCATAAAAAAAATTGAACCCCAGAAACACCAAATAGTTCAACTGTGTTCAAAAAATCATCTAACTCTGCTTACTTAAACTTTCTGAAGCCAAGCCTTGGTACAATGATTAAGTGTGTGTGTGTGTGTGTGTGTGTGTGTGTGTGTGTGTGTGTGTGTATGTGTGTGTGTGTGTGTAAAACAAAATTAATAAATGGAAAAAATGATTTGGCTCTATGCTAGTTGGTGGAGAAATTCACAAACTCTGTCAGCTTGAAAACATTTGGTTCATGAGGATCCTATGTCTGGAAGTAGCACATTGTCTACTTTTTAAAAAACCACTCTATTTAAAAATTTCCATTTTTATTCCTAGTACAATAAAGCTCATCCTCCTCATCCACAGGTTTGGTATCTGTGGATACAATTAATTATGGGTAGAAAATTTTTGCAAAAATTTTAATTGTTCTAAACCTGTATAGACTTTCTTCTTATTGCACTCTAAACAGTACATGGTAACAACCTAGTGGATTCCATTTATATTACATTAAAGAAATACTGGAGGACAGAAGTAGTTTATATGAAAACACTATGCCACTTTATAAAATGAACTTGTGTATCAGCCGATTTTGGTATCTGCAGGGGAATCTCAGGACTAATTCCTTGCATACAGAAGGACAGCATTCTAATTGATTCTGGTTTCTTGACAGCCAGCATCTCTTCATCACCCACTTTTATACATTATAAAATTCATGTTAACTCGGTTTCTTGCTTTGAGTAAAAAAATACAAAATCTTTTATCTGCTCCTCTGTTTGATACCTTTTTCACCTAATCCCAACATTTTATGATTTAATTCTGTGAGGTGTTTCTAGGTATAATGTGTATAGAAAAAAATAAAAACAAGTAACTATGTGATGTTATTTGTCATGCTAATATGTATGTTAAATTGAAATTAAACTTTTAAGATTAAAGGTTATCTAGATTATTCCTTAAATGAAGTAGGTGAAATAAGAGCTTTGTCTGGAGTAGCAACAGCCAAGCTACTTGATTTGACAAAAAGACTATTGAAGTACAGAATCTACCTCTTCTGAAGCAGGTGGCAGGGTAGCACAGACTGCTTGCTGTCAAAAATCACCTTTCTATTGATTTCTGGCAGATATGCAACTAGTTTATATGAGAGTTTATATGAAACTACCTCCTTCTAGGTTCTATGCACACACACTAATCTGTAGTGTATAGATTATTTGATCTGAACATTAGGCTCCTTTAATGAGAAAGAAATGAAAAAAGAATCAAATGTTCTTTATGAAGTACATTTGCTAGCAGTTAAATTTTTCCTTTTGTCACATTCAACCCAGTATCAGGCAACTATGAAGTCAATCATTAGAAACTCTCACGGCAGTTGATTTCTTTAAAAGTCAGCTACAACATGTTTTATAATGTCTGCAATAACTAGATTGGCAATACTCTGATGAGATTTTTAATCAGAAGAAAATCCCAGTGGGTCATCTGGCACCCCCTTAATTTATTCATTATTGTCCCATAGACAGAAATAAAAGAACCAAAAGAAGACTTCTTGAGACTCCATACTATGATATGGATTTCCAGGTAGTACTGGTATTTAACTGCTCTGTGATAATCAGTATAACAATATTTAACTCTGCATTCTTGAAAGACTACATTGTGGGATCATATGGAGCAAAAAATTCAAGCCTTTTCAAAACAAATGACTCATATGGAAAGTGCCTTAATTAAGTCCAAAATAAATCAGGGAACCACATTTGGCACTCTCTTATACTTAATACTCTGATATATTCCTCTTTTTATATTTTTCTTCCTACTAAATTTTGCTCTTAGTCTGATTGCTTCAAAAACTTTATCACTGGCATCTATCATATTATTAAGCCTTTGTTCTTCTTGTTGTATTTGCCTTGTAAGCCTCTATATTGGTGCAAACAACAAGTAGTCATTATGTCCCTTAATTACACTTCTGAAACTTCCTTTTATTTACTTCGACTTTTTACAGATATTTTAGTCTCAGAAGCAATTTTTGTTCCTAAAACTTACGGAGAATGCTAAGGAACTTTCACTGATGTATTACGCCTGTAGATGTTTATTGTATTAGAAACCTGAACTAATAATTTAAAAACGTTTATTGACTTATTGAACAATAGCTATAAACTATTACATTTAACAAGAAGGTCATATTTTATGATAATTACATTTAGAAAATTTATACATTTAATGAGAAGACTGTAATTGCTCTATATTTTTGAAAATCATTTCAGCGGTTGACATAAGAAAAGAAAGTTGTATTCTCATGTTCAATTTTCCACATAGTCTATTATACTGTTACATGTTAGATGGCTTCTGGAAAATGACACTACCTACTGAGAAAATGGTCCTGAGGAGGGTACATATCTGATTTTGGCATGCTGCAAATGATCTTAGTTTATGGACTTCTGACAAGGTCTCAGAATCCCTGGTGAATCAAATTCTACCCATGTATAATATTTAATGACTTTGTTGCAATCTTTCAGGTTTCTTCTTCTTCTTCTTCTTCTTCTTCTTCTTCTTCTTCTTCTTCTTCTTCTTCTTCTTCTTCTTCTTCTTCTTCTTCTTCTTCTTCTTTTTTGAGACAGGGTTTCTCTTGTGTAGCTTTGCACCTTTCCTGGAACTCACTTGGTAGCCCAGGCTGGCCTCGAACTCACAGGGATCCGCCTGCCTCTGCCTCCCGAGTGCTGGGATTAAAGGCGTGCGCCACCACCACCCGGCCAAAGGTTGCTTCTTCTTAGTCAACTTATTAGATTAATTTTTAAAGATCTCTTGAGTATCAATGTGCTCTTTTCCCTCTCATTCTTCTCCTACAATCTTGGCATCTCTTAAAGTAGATATTTCCCAACTCTCAGTATCAGGTAATTAAATGATATATATTAGATGTCTTTATCTTTGTGTCTATTTTTACCTAGAAAGTTCTTCCTTATGTTGTCTTCTTTTTGACAAAAAAAAAAATGCTAAAATTTTCCCCTAGAATGACTCTGCAGCTAATTAGCATATACATTATCTCACATAGTTATCTTTTTTTTATGGTGAGAACTTGGCATATTAGCATTTTTAGGCATACAATATGTTTTTAACTATAATGTCCATTGTTGTATAATAGATCTGCCAAATTTATTACACATAAAATTTTGTATACTTTGGCCAACATATCTACAACCCCCTTTTCTTTTTTCACTTTTATTTATACCACCCACAGATCCCACCTCCTCCCTCCTCCCATCCCCCAGCCCTCTCTCCCAAGCCACCCCACATCCCCACATCCCCCAAATCAAGGTCTTCCATGGGGTGTCAGCAGAGCCCGGCACACTGAGACTAGGCAGGTCCAAGCCCCTTCTCACTGTACCAAGGCTGTGCAAGGTTTCACACCACGGGCACCTGATTCCAGAAGCCTGCCCATGCACCAGGGACAGATCCCGATCCCCCTGCCTGGGTGCTCCCTAAACAGTTCGAGCCAAACAACTATCTTCTGTATCCAGAGGGCCTAGTCCAGTTACAAGCCTTTTTTCAATCAGTGCAGGCCTTGGTAACACCATTCCACATGAATGAGTTCATGCAGTATTCATCTTTCTGAATGTGGCTTATTTTGTTTAACAAGATAATCTCTAGGATCATCCATTTTTTGCAAATGATATAATTTATTCCTTTTATATAGCTGAATATCACTTCATTTTCTACATGTAACATTTTATCCATTCAGTTATCCATTGACACTTAGGTGGATTCAATGTGTTGGCCATTGTGAATAGTGTTACATTAAACTTGGGAGAACAAATGTTTCTTTTTTTATTATAAAACAAGGTGATTTTATTATTTTTGATTATAAATCAAGACACATAGCTAATAAGCCTTTCAGACAAAAGTAAGATTTACTACAGATGACAATATTTTGTAATCACAATATTACCATCTTCTTTCCTTGAAGACAAACTGATCAGTTTTCTACTGGAAGCCTTGCTTCAGATGAGTTTGATGACCTCGGATGGATGTGTAAAGTCAGTGCCAAGAAGAGACTGTGACTACCTGATTTTGTTCAAACAAGTGGCCCCTGGATAGCTTCAGCCATCTTTATTTATACAGTTTCAATGGTTTGCATGAACAGTTTTACAATCAGTTTTTACTTTCTACATTGCTAAAAATGGTTACAATTGTTACCAGTTTGGACACGGGGATCACCCAATGACGGAGAAATGGATGAGATCTACATGAACAGCCTGGACATGAGTGGGAGAAATGAAGGGCAAGGGTCGAGGGAAAGAGAGCGGGAGATCCCAGCTGGATCAAGAACAGAGAGGGAGAACAAGGAATAGGAGACCATGGTAAATGAAGACCACATGAGAAAAGGAAGAAACAAAGTGCTAAAGAGGCCCACAGAAATCCACAAAGATACCCCCACAAAAGACTGCTGGCAATGGCTCAGAGACAGCCAGGACTGACCTACTCTGGTGATGGGATGGCCAAACACCCTAATAGTTGTGCCAGAAACCTCATCCAAGGACTGAGGAATCTGGATGCAGACATCCATGACTAGGCCCCGGGTGGAGCTCCAGAAGTCTAATTAGTGAGAGAAAGGAGGGTTTATATGAGCGAGAATTGTTGAAACCAAGGTTGGATAAAGCACAGGGACAAATAGCCAAACGAATGGAAACACATGAACTATGAACCAAAGGCTGAGGGGCCCCCAACTGGATCAGGCCCTCTGAATAGGTGAGACAGTTGATTGGCTTGATCTGTTTGGGAGGCATCTAGGCAGTGGTACCAGGTCCTGGGCTCATTGCATGAGTTAGCTGTTTGAAACCTCGGACTTGTGCAGGGATGCTTGGCTCAATCTGGGAGGAGGGGACTGGACCTGCCTGGACTGAGTCTATCAGATCGATCTCAGTCCTCGGGGGAGACCTTGATCTGGAGGAGGTGGGAATGGGGGGGTAGGCTGGGGGGAAGGGGAGGGGGGCAGGAAGGGAGAGAACAAATGTTTCTTTAAGAAACTGATTTGATTTCTTCTATTATATACCCAGGAGTAGTGAGGCTGGATATCACTTTTAAGGATTTTGAGGAACCTCCACACCAATTTCCATAATGGCTGTACTAATTTCCTTTCCAATTAACAATGTGTAAGATTTTCTTTTCTTTTTTTTCATCCTCAGAATCACTTGTTTTCTTCAGTCTTTGATAGCAGTAACCCTAATTGCAGTAAGGTGATATCTCATTGTGATTTTTTTTGTTAAAGGGTAATTTATTTATTTATATTAAGAAAATTTTTTCTTTCATTTTGTACACCAAAGATCCCCCTTTTCCCTCCTCCAGCCCCCCAGTCTTCCTCTCAACCCACCCCTCACTCCCTCCTCACAAAAAGGCAAGGCCTTCCATGGGGAGGCACATCCTCTAGAGGCAAGTAAGTCCAAGTCCCTTCGCCCAGCCTCAAGGTTTCACGAGGTGTCCCATCATAGGTAGTGGGCTCCAAAAAGCCCTTCATGCACCAGGGATGGATTCTGATTCTACCGCCAGGGGGCCCCCCCAAGCAGATCAAGCTACACAATTATCTTGCCATTCAAAGGGCCTAGTCCAGTCCCATGTAGATTCCACAGCCTTTGATCCAACTTTCCTGAGTTCCCACTAGTTTGGTTTAGTTGTCTCTTCTGGTTTCCCCATCATGATCCTGATACACTTGCTCATAGAATCCCTCCTCTCTCTCTCTGACTGAACTCCTGGGGCAAAAAGCTCTGTGATGATAGGGTATTCACCTTCTGATCACTGGGGCAAGGTTCAGTTCAGGTACCCTCTCCATTATTTCTAGAAGTCTAAGCTGGGGTCATCCTTGGGGATTCCTGGCAACTTCCCTAGCATCAGGTTTCTCTCTATCCCCATGATACCCCCTCCATCATGGTATCTTTCTCATTGTTATCCCACTCCATCCCTGTTCCAGCTTGACCATCCCAATCCCTTATGTTCTCATCCTCCATCCCCTACTCTCCTTTGCCCACCCCTCACCCCCAGTTCACTCATGGAGATCTCATCTATTTCCCCTTCTCATGGCAATCCATGCACCCCTCTTTGCGTCTTCCTTGTTAGCTAGCTTCTCTGAAGTTGTGGGTTATTGTTGGATTATCTTTTGCTTTACTTCTAGTATCTACTTATGAGTGGGTACATACCGTGTTTGTCCTTCTGAGTCTGGGTTACTTCACTCAGGATGATATTTTCTAGTTCCATCCATTTGTCTGCATATTTCGTGATGTCATTGTTTTTCTCTGCTGAGTAGTACTCCATTGTGTATATGTATCACATTTTATTAATCCATTCTTCAGTTGAGGAGCATCTAAGTTGTTTCCAGGCTATGGCTATTACAAATAATGCTGCTATGAACACAGTTGAGCATATGTCCATGTGGTATGATTGAGCATTCCTTGGGTATATGCCCAAGAGTGGTATAGCTGGGTCTTGAGGAAGATTAATTCCCAATTTTCTGAGAAACCACCACACTGATTTCCAAAGTGGCTGTACAAGTTTGCACTCCCACCAACAGTGGAGGAGTGTTCCCTTTGCTCCACATCCTTTCCAACATAAGCTGTCATCAGCGTTTTTGATCTTAGCCATTCTGTCAGATGTAAGATGGTATCTCAGAGTCATTTTGATTTGCATCTCCTTGATGACTAAGGATTTTGATCAATTCCTTAAATGTCTTTCGGCCATTTGAAATTCTTCCTTTGAGAATTCTCTGTTTAGCTCTATAGCCCATTTTTTAATTGGATTGTTTGTTACTTTGATGTCTAGTTTCTTGAGTTCTTTATATATTTTGGAGATCAGCCCTCTGTCAGATGTGGAGTTGGTGAAAATCTTTTCCCATTCTGTAGGCTGTTGTATTGTCTTATTGACCATGTCCTTTGCTCTACAAAAGCTTCTCAGTTTCAGGTGGTCCCATTTATTAATCGTTTCTCTCAGTATCTGTGCTACTGGTGTTATATTTACGAAGTGGTCTCCTGTGCCAATGTATTCAAGACTACTTCCTACTTTCTCTTTCTATCAGATTCAGTGTAACTGGTTTTATATTGAGGTCTTTGATCCACTTGGACTTGAGTTTTGAGTGTAGTGATAGATATGGATCTATTTGCAATCTTCTACATGTTGATGTCTAGCTATGCCAGCACCATTTGTTGACGATACTTTCTTTTTTCCATTGTAGTTTTGGCTTCTTTGTCAAAAATCAGGTGTTCATAAGTGTGTGGGTTAATGCCAGGGTCTTCAATTTAATTCCATTGGTCCACATGTCGGTTTTTATGCCAATACCAAGCTGTTTTTATTACTATAGCTCCAGGATAGGTAAAAGAATCCTGTACAACAAAGCCACCTCTGGAGGCATCAACATCCCTGACATTAAGCTCTACTATAGAGCTATAGTAATAAAAACAGCTTGGTATTGTCATTTTGATTTTTATCTGCCTGTCCCAAAGAATAATTTTTCTTTTCTTTTTAGTTTCAATGTTTGACTTTTGTAGTGACACGATGCTGGCATGAGTTTCTAAGTATTTTTTCCTCATAATTTTTTAAAATGCTGTAAGAAGAGGGTGTTACCTCTTCTTTAAATGTTTGGTAGAATTTAGCTGTAAAGCTATCTTGTCCTGGCCTTCACTCTGGTGGGAGATTGCTACTAACATAGCCTTCTTATTCATCATTGGTCTGTCCAGATACTTCTGTGATTCATAATTCAGTACTGGTAGGTAGCATTCATCAAGGAACTTCTCCCCTTCTTTTAGATTGTTCAATTTATTGGTACATAATTTTTCATAATAGTCTTTTATGATCATTTGTATTTATCTTTTATCTCTTCCTTTCATATTTTACCTTAGGCTGTAAAAGCATCACAAGCAAATCTAATCCAGAGAACAGCAATGATTCTCTTCCCTGTCGTAATAAATAAGTTATGAAGTCAAATATGTTTTATCTTCTAAATGCTTCTTAATTCCACAGCCTTTATTCCCAGAAGTTTATGCTCTCACTGTCACTCACATGCATTAATATTGTAGTCTTCTAATTTGTCTTCACGACCTCAACTTTAAAACTGCCACCCTCTTGCCTGCTAAACCCAAGTTCAGTAGTGTCTTAAGGTTTGTTTTCTAAGTGTAAATCTAATCAAATAACTTTCCTGCCTTAGTTAAAAACATGTAAACCCCCATTTGTTCTTGGAATAAACTTCATTTCCTTACCAGGACTTAAAATGCCTCTCACAATCTGCCCCTATTTATCACTCTTATTTCCTATACGACTCCTGTAGCCTTTCTTTTTCCTGCTGTTTGAGGCATTATGTATTTGCCTTCACTGATTTCACATATTTATTCACTTTCTATAAAAGGAATAGAG
Source organism: Peromyscus leucopus (assembly GCF_004664715.2). Lineage (NCBI taxonomy): Eukaryota > Metazoa > Chordata > Mammalia > Rodentia > Cricetidae > Peromyscus > Peromyscus leucopus. The sequence goes on from NC_051083.1 coordinate 109,002,378, forward strand.
CTGAAGTCCAAACGGATAATCTCTCAAATTCTATGATGCCACCTCTTAATGATAACTTCAACAAATCTGACATTTGCTTGGTAATGCTGGCCCTTCCCATTCTGACTGCTCTATATGAAAATGTCCTATTTTTGAAGTATAAAATGCTTTAGCATGTCATCTGTTTAAAAGCCATTGCTCTAATTTAGTTTATTCTTATTCACTTCAGAGAAAGATAACTTCGCAACTCATGTAATATATGTCTAAAAACAACCACATGACATCTCTCTATATACATTATATGTAATTTGGATGTGATGAATTTGTATTAAATAGGAGCAAGATCACATCTTCATGAAATAAAATGACCTACTTTAAAATCATGTATTTCTTGAGAAATATTTTGCCTGAATTTGCAAAATTGACTTTTGCCATTATAAAATTTCTTAAGCCCATAAAATCCTTAAATTGCCAAACTACTGTCTGCACCACTTTTATTATATCTTCTAGTGGATACTTATCTTTGTTACAGAATCCAATTTTAATTTTCTATTCAGCCTAAGAAGTACTTAACAGGATGTCTGTGTATCCTTCCATGTAAAACAACACCACTTAACATGATGGAGATGAAACTCACAGAACAAAAGGTGAAATAAGGATATGTGCAGAAACATTTTTTAAAATAAAGATTGTGATAAATACATGGATGAAACATATATTAGGCTGAACTTACACTACTATTTACCAGATCCTTGCTCAAAGAGATTGTTAGAAAGACAGGAATATGAGAGAAAGTCAATGTACACACCGAATGTGCTATTATCATCATGATTTGGTTCATGACAGTGAAGGAGAAGAAATAATTATTAAAAATAGGCATTATTAGATAATGGCCTAGAGGATAACATAAACACTTTTTAGAACTGTGCAGAATCAGTTGTTGAATGTTATAAGATAAAATACATAATACCTAAATGTGATCAACCTACATATAGCCTTTAGGTAGAAATACAAAACACCACAGAAGAGGTAACAAACTCATGAAAAAACTCTTGTGAGGGGCTAAATAAGATAGTTCAGTGGGGAGAGCACTTGCCTTGTAAGCATGAGGACCTGAGTTCAATCTCTGGCACCCAAGTAAAAAGGCTGAGTGTGGTTGAAAATGATTGTAATCTCAGCACTAGGGAAGTTGAGACAGAAGGATCCCTGGGGTTTACTAGCCTGCCAACCTAGACTAATTGCTGAACTCCAAGCCAATAGTGGTAGACACAGTTTTTGACATGTTATTTGGCTTCCACATTCAGTTGCACACATGTGCATCCACACACAAGAACACAAACACACACAAAAACATATATACATGAATAAAATGAATCTTACGTGACACATATCCAGACACTGTTTTAGAAGACTTGGTTAAAAAAGAAAACAAGGTCATGCCAGGTTAGAATAAATTAATGCTCCTTATGCTGACCTCAGTTCAAATTAATGATGTTCATAATAATCCAGTTCTACTAATAATAACCATCAACCTTTATTTAGACCTTCTAAGTATTATCATGGGTGTTTTTTACATGCTATCACTCATTTGATTATAAAGGAAATTCTTATGTATGTATTATTAATGTTTCCATTTTTCAGATAAACATAGGCAGAGATATCAATGAAAAGGCAAGTATTAAAGGAGATTTTGGTAAACATAAAATGTTAGAAAATATTATGTGAGGGGTCATTGTATATTTAGACTTCATGGGAAATTTTCTCCATTTTTATCTTCTACATTAAAACAATGTATGATATTGGATTTTTCCAAAAACAGGACATGTCCTGTTTAATTGCTTCCTTACAGTGAGGTATTTGTGTGTGTGTGTGTGGGGGGGGCTAAAGGAACACACCTCACTTTCCTTGGAGCTATCATTTTCATCACTTTGTTACTCTATTATAATAATAGCAGTAGAGATTAGGGCAGTTTGGGCAAGTATAATAGAAGCAGAAGAAAGCACTAAAATAAGTGTTACTCAAATTTTGATGTAGTAAAAAAATGTGAGGTAGGTCTTTTGCTCTCTTGAACAGTTTTATTCATAAACTATAGTTCAGAGAAATGAATATTTTACCTTTTCCCAATTCTCTATTGTTAATATCCATCTGATTAACTTTTCACATGCAGAACACATAATGTGTCATGGTGAGGTTTACAGAATTTAATGTTTTAATCTCTACAGTTTGGACAGCAGCATCTCCTGAAGGTGGCATGAATCATTATTAATTTCATGGAAAAATCAAAGGATCATCCACGTCATTAACTGATGATATTGGGTCTGAGAGCTAGAAAATTCTTTCTGATTTGTTCAATGCAACAGCCTATTTGACCCCAGATACAATGTATTCATGAGTTCCTATTGCTTGTGAGTTTCTATTGCTGCTTATAGAAATTGCTGACTCTGTAGAAATTTGATCAAAACATCAAAGATTGCAGAGAAGCTGTTTGTGCCCTTCAAACCATTGATGGAGTACCTTAACCTCGCCTTCTCTTCATGCCTTGCATATGGTCATCTGTCTTCCTGACTATTACTTCATATGGCTTATTTGTAAATTCAAGCAAATGTGCTTCTGACTGGCACTGATACATCGCTGATGCCAAAATATCAGAGAGGATGAAGCATAAGGACATATTTTTTTGATTCAGATGGAAAATATTTCAGATTTATGAGCAAGTCCTGACAATAGCCGTTCCATGATATCTTCATATAATCAGTATCTCTCCATACCTCTCCTTACCAAATTTTATGACTTCAAAACTTATTCAAAGGAATTATTTTCTTGCTGACCTTAAAAGTATAGTGGGTAGATGTGAAGCTGGAACTGCTTGGCTGAACACCTCAGCTCTGGCTTTTCACATACTCGATTTCTACTGCTTTCCAATGACCACTTACAGAGGCATTATGCGCAGAACACCTATTGATGTCCCACTGATATTGATGTGATTTTCCCTGGAGGATTCAGGGCAACCCAGCATATAGTCATTAGTATGTAAAGGTTATGTATAATGGATAATAGAGGAAAATAAAATAGCATAAAGGAATTTGCACAGGAAACAGAAGCAGTAAATAGTTTCAGTGAAAGATTTTCTTTGGTTATACAGCAAATGCAAAGGGGATTGAAAAAAAAGATGACTCTTACAGACTCAAAAAGGGTGGAGGGTGAAATGATTTCATATTTTGAAGTATAATACTGTTTTATTTCAACCACAGAAAGCCATTTAAAAATAATTTTATATAATATAGTTCTTATGTGGCATCTTTCACCTGAATGTGTATTTATGAATTCTTATGTTACTTTTCTGAGATGGTCAGCAATAGGGCGGTAATAAGATAAATCCAGGAAGATGGCTTCTTTTCAGTACTTGGTTTTGAACCTAAGGTCTCAAGCATGCTAAGCAAGCACTCTACCACTGAGCTATATAACACTCAGCTTCAGGAAGAGGGTTTTACTGATTTGTCTAAAGCCATATAATACCCAGGTCATAAGAGAGAAAATAAGAAATTCACAGTGTTTGCTATAAGAAATCTTCTTTTGAGCCCACTCAATGTACCATGTAAGCATCTTGGATGAAATGTTTTGCAATTAGAAAATCTCACAGTAAATATTTTCAAAAGACATCTCTTATCCAATCAAACTACTTCATTCCCCTTACCATTGTAATAGATTACCTGGTACATCTAGTTAGATTTTAAAATAGCCAAGTAAAGTAGAGTATTTACTGGTACAAGAAAAGGAAGTGAGGTCTAATGCTAAAAAGTATGTTTTATGGAGTTTGCTCTGTCATTAAAAAGTAAAAGAATCACAAGCAATATGCTTAATTAATAGAATCCATGAACAACAATAACAAATGAATATTAGAATTATATTTATATTTAACCATTATAAACTACTTTCTATGTTTATATCCTATTTCAAGTACTTTAATTCTTACCAATTAATTTATTTCTACTCATAATCCTATTATAAGTACTATTTTAAGTATGTTTTTCATGTGAGTAAATGGAGGTCTAAACATATTAAATGATTCACTCAAGGTAATGTGCTAGTAAGTAGAGATTTGAAAATCTATGTTCATAACTATTGTAGAATGTTACCTTACTATCATGTCATTTTGATATTCCATATAAAACATCATTCCCTGTAATGTCTAAAAAGCATGCACTCATTAACAAAATAAAGAAAATAAACAAATCTCAGATTATAAAATAAAATTTCTGACATAGCTATCACATCATAATAAATTTACATAGAAATACAGATTTAAACATAATGTAAACTTATTATTAACACACATTCTCATATTACCTGAATTTATTTGTTATATCTTATATATAAGACATTACTTCTATATAGTAAACTGAACAGAAACTAACACATATAACACTAAACTGATTTTATAATTGAGCAATGCTGTTGGCCATGTCAGATGAGCAGTTGGTGGTAATTGAAGTTCAAGGTGTCAGCACACGATGAAGAAAATCCCTGATGGGTGAATCACAGACAGGCAAGGCTCCGAGACCACAGACCCTGGAATATCTTTTGCTTCTGCGGTGTCTTTACATGCTTGATGCTGCCATCTTTCTCTGGTATCTGTCATGGTGTGAATGGGTGTGGGGAGATCCCCACTGACTGTGATGTAGTGTGTTTATCTTATTGAAACCTCTATTTTACTGGGCATTCTTACCTGTGGATTATTATGAAGATGATTTCTTCTTATGCTGTACTGTCTAATTGTTAATAATAATGTTAGTTTAAATAGAGGGTTTTTTTTTGTTTTTTGTTTTTCCCCGAGACAGGGTTTCTCTGTGCAGTTTTGATGCCTGTCCTGGATCTCACCCTGTAGACCAGGCTGGCCTCGAACTCAGAGAGATCTGCCTGGCTCTGCCTCCTGAGTGCTGGGATTAAAGGCGTGCACCACTGCCACCCAGCTTTAAATAGAGTTTTGATGATAAAAATAGAAACAAGGAAATGTCACACAGCTAGAACACAAGAGTTTCCATTGAGGAGCCATATAGACTGTAGCTTAGGTTAATGATTAAGAAAAACAGTTGAGTTCCAGTAGCCCAGCTAGTCTAAATTCTTCTAATCTTAATGTTGGGAGATGTGTTCACAGGTTTTGGTGTGCATCATTAGCTGAAACAAAGCTTTAAAATAACTTCAAGTTATATCAGATGTTTTGATGATAGCATTGAGATGAAAAACCTCAGGAAAAAAAATGTAAAGTTCACAAGGACACATAGCTGAGGTAAAAAATACAAAACCACCCAACGGTTACTAGGTGACATACTTTCCTTGATAGGGTTGGTTGATGATCAGAGGTGATGATTAACTCCTTATACTCATTTTTGCCCTCAATCTCCTGATTAAAAAACAAACAACAAAACAACTATTGATGAGTGGGTAATTACTCTAAAGATTTAAAGTACAGCTGACTGATTTTTTTCAAATACAAAAGTTTAGGTTTGTGATTCCTTATAAGATTACCTTTCAAGATAAGTAATAAGGTAATTGACCATGTCTTGTAACTGCAAAATGCAGCCTGCCAGGAAAGACCTGACTGAGAGGAATATCTTACTTGCCAACACTGTTAATCTATAAGAAGTTGCTTGAGTATGAATGTGTGTGGGTTCTTGGGATAATTTGCTATTAACCTGTAATATGTAAAATGTTTAATAATGTAAGAGATATGGAAAACATGCTGGTTTTGTTTACTGTTTGTTTTGTATTCATTGTAATCATTCACTTGAAAAGTAGAATATAACCACGTTGTAATTCCTATATTGCCTGAAAAACTTTGTTGGGGTATATAAGCTGTAGAGAAAAAAGTATACAGTAGAGAGAACACAGGAAGAACATAGAATAGAGAACAGAGAAGGAAACCATCAAGAGAGAGTGTGAGTGTCTTTTCCCCTAACCCCTCAGATAGAAAAGTCTAGTATGCACCGACCCAGTGGATTTCCTCTGACCCTGTGCTGCTTGGGGACTTTCCCCACCCCTGGGCAGTGATAGACCAAGAACACTTTGAGGGGTCTTGATGATACTGGAACATCTCAGATTACTCCTTATTTTGAATATTTTATTCTTAACACTTTTTTTATCATGTTTATGTGCATGTGTATGAAGTTGTGTGGAGGTCACAAGACAACTTGCAGGGTAAAGTTCTCTACTTCCATAAAATGGGTTCAAGGGATTGAACTCTGATACTTAGGCTTGATGGCAACTGTCTTTTCATGCTAAGCCATCTTGCTGGCCCTTGTTCCTTATTTTGAATGATTTCATGTTAAAATCATACTGGAACTTCAATTCTTCTTTATCCTTTCGTTCATCAAATTTCTCATTACAGGTCATTATATTTCATGAAACCTGATATAAAGGAAATATTTTTGACACAGGAAAGCATCATCCATGTTTACTAGAGTAGAAATTGCTTGATGGAAATTACCAAGCAGGAATCATGGATATCAGCAGAGACTCCAGTACATCTCTGCAGAAGCAATTTGTTTATTTTCATACCTCATCCTGTGTCATGGCTTCTTTAGAAACTGGTTATGTGAAGACTATCTGTTAATGCTTTAGAAAAATGGGAACCAATCAAACAGTTATTTATAAGTATGAGAAAATCTAAATATTCTTTTTTAACCACTTCTCAGAATCATATTCATTATATCTTAGTGAATAATTCTGATTCAGTTGGGAAATGGAATTTCAGGTTAAATCTGAAAAGAAGTTGTTAGTGACATATTTAGATAGTTTTCTTTTTTAATCAGGATATTGCTATGGATATCACTCTGTATAAATAAAATGCTGATTGGCCAGTAGCCAGGCAGGAAGTATAGGCAGGACAAGCAGAGAAGAGAATTCTGGGAACAGGAAGGCTGAATTAGAGATGCTACGAGCTGCTTCCATGAGTAACAACATATAAGATACTGGTAAGCCACGAGCCACGTGGCAAGGTATAGATTTATAGAAATGGGTTAATTTAAGATATAAGAACTAGACAGCAAGAAGCCTGCCATGGCCATACAGTTTGTAAGCAATATAAGTCTCTGTGTGTTTACTTGGCTGGGTCTGAGCGGCTGCGGGACTGGCGGGTGAGAGAGATTTTTCCTGACTGTGGGCCAGGCAGGACTGGAGAAAACTCCAACTATAGGATATTACATTCATTGCTGGAATAAGGCTTTCAAAAAACACATGTTTCTTAAACTATTTACATTTTAAACTGGCAGAACCACTCAAGCAAGGAAATTAATATTCAGTCAAAATAAAATGCCATCCAGAAAAATCAATACAATTTTCTATTAAGTGTGGGTGACTTTAATCAGAGTGACTGAAGAACAACATTTTCCTTTAAAAGTAGAAAGATTGCTTAAAATTACCCTCCAAAACTCAAGAAACACACATTTTTCAACTTCTTGTAAAAATAAGGTTATCTGTTTTGGTTCCTATGAATCCTTGGGAAGAAATTGTGCACTGTAAGCTCCCAAGTGCTTTAATGAAATCGCTACCTGGAAAACTCAGTAGCCATATTACTGTGTACCTATCATTTAAGAAGCTATTGTAGATTAGTATTTAGGACCTCTAATGAGAAAACCATAACAACCTTTTAATTGAAAGGAACATGGCTAACTACAGCAATTGCAATCAATAAGACTGTGTTAGTAGAATAAATATTTCTTCTCAAAGAGTGCTCCTTCCACTCCCAACAGCAGTATTTAAGGTTGGGGATGAAAAAAAGAACTAGAAATTCATTTGTTATTACAGCACTTAGCTATGGTACAAATCTGTTCATCTTAGCACTGAGAATGAATTCCTGTCCCATTACAAACAAAACAAACTTATGTTAAAAAGAAAACTCATGCATAGAATGAAGGGCTTACCAATTACGTAGGCTAGTAACAAGGCCAAAGTCACTGTGATTGCAGTGGCGCTCAAGGCTGTGCACTTCCAATTGCAGCATCTATAAGGTTTGTTAAAAGTGAAGGCAGGTCGGGAAAAGGTGCTCCGAGGCAGCGGCCTGGGAGGTGGTGAGTAGACAGTATTAGATGTCAGAGGGTAGTTCTGACTGGCTGCACTGAAGATAGCAGAGGAACCAGATCCATGTTTGAACAGGAAATGCCTAATGGGGGAAAACAGAAAAGTTTCCCTGTAAATACCAAAGCCAATTTCTACAAACCTCACAAGCTCTACAAATTTTAAGCCATTATACAATGTCTAATCTCACCAGCCCTGGAAGGGCTAGACAGAGATTTCAGGTAACCCACAAGTAACTGAGTTGTCTTCGGTATCTCTGTCATTTCTTCTGCTCCTCATCCTCATCACCTCTGTCACTCTGTCCCTTCTTTCCTCAGTCCCTCCTTTCCTTGCTTTCTTGCTGACTAGCAAATGTTGCCATTCCATAGTTGATATTCCCTATGCTTTTCTCATTCCTTAATCATGATTCTGAAGAGATGACTGTATTGTACCATCAGATTTTGATAATTAGAGCTTCCTAGATACCAGTGTTTGGGCATTTCCTCACTATCAAACCTTAAAGACAAGATTTTTGACAGATATTCATTAATTTTTAATTTAAAAATATCAAACATATGGCTCACTTGAGGTAAGTTACCCCATTTAATCATCAATAAGCTTTAACAGTTCACATTTGATTGTACCCCATTTTATCTGTTCAGTTCATCTCTTCATTTATCTACTAACTGGTGCTAGTTTTTGATAACTGGCATATATTAGAAAATTTCTTAAAATATTTCAGAATCCAATATTATTATATAGAGTTGATATTTTATAGTTTGTTTTCAATATAAAAATTATATGTGAAAATATATACTGTTAACATATATCATTGTTGAGATTTGATAACATGCAATTACTTGCGCAACTCAAACCCCTATCTCAATGTAGAACAGTCCCATAACTCCAGGAACTCCCTCATTTTTTCCAATCAAATTTCTACTTTAATTTCCAGAGACAAACTCAACTCTGTACTTTGTTACCATACATTCATTATGCCTGCTGTGGAACTTTGTACCTGTGGAGTAATGATGTATTATATTATAGTATATTCCTATAGCTCATTACTAGTATAACTGGACATTTCATAAATAGTAGTGATATATTCATAAGTAAGGACTTGAGAAAAACAAACATATATATATATATATATATTTTTGTCCCTGTACTCTATCCTTACTGGGTGCTAAGTGCCATGTGTTCTATTATGTGCCCATCATCGCATTTATTCTTTACTCATGTGAAACAGGCTATGATGTTTTCCTCATTGGGCTTTTAAGAATGGGAAAGCAAAAATAGGTTACACAACTTGTCCAAATTCACCTGGTAGGCAAGTGACAGAGCTAGAATCAGCATATAGGTCATTCAGGCTTCAAAGTCCTGAATCTTAACCACTCTACTGTGCCCTCTATGGCAGTAAAATGCACTGCTAAACAAAGCACATTCTAGTATTGCATTTTAATGTACAGTATAAAACCTCTCAGTAAGTGAAAAGTCAACATCACCTTGCAACATATGCCCAAATGCAGAAGATTCATTTCTAGCTTCCACATTTAAAGGAAAAGAAGCATGTTTAAAGGGAAGAGCCCCAACAACTCCATGTACCAGGTGATGAAAAATGCTGATAATAGAGAATTTGGCTTGAGTATCATGGAGGTTAACTGTTTGCTAAAGGGCTGAGTTATTGAATGAAATTGAGATTCCTGCATCTTTTTAGAGGGCAACTTAACATTATATACCAAAAGATTTTAAATACACATATTATTTACATAACAATTACGCTTTCAGGAGTTTATCTTTAGGAAATATTGTCTATGACAATTTATTTAAGAAGTCATTTGTTACAACGATACCTATAATAGCCAAAATAACCTACTCATATCCCTAATACTTGATATTTCATTAAGTGATTTTTAAAACACATGATACACAATTATTACAAATTGTGATATAAACATATTTGTTCACTAGGAAAAGCATTTACACATAGTACTAAGGATAAGTAGCCAGGCCTCAAAAGAGGCAATATGATATATTTTTTAAAGGACAAAAAAGGCAGGCATAGTATTTGTGGATAAAAGAATAATTTGTGTAATGTTTAAAATTTAGGGGTATTTTATTAAGAAAAATGCACTTAATCTCATATCAGTTTTTAATAGGATTAAAAGATTGGTATCTGGTGAATTTACTAATCTCCTCCCTATCTAGAGGGGTTATTAGGAACCAAGTCAGTTTCTATAAATGTATTATTTTGATCCTTATGTGTGTTTGAGGTTGGTACTATTACCTTACTCTCTAGATGACAAAATCAAGACCCACAGAATTTTGGTGAAAATTGGTAACTGGTAATTTTTTAATACTAACAAGAGATAACATTTGAGTGTTGAGTTGCATCATTCATGGTTCCATTTCAAAAAGCATTATATCACTTTGCACTTATAGCAAGCTTATTATGATATTTACAGATGAGAACAACAAAACACAAAGAGATGCAGAAACTGGTCCATGGTCCCATTACTAATAACTGGTGATGTACAATTGCCAAACTCCGGTATATTGGCTCCAGAGCCCTTGCTATCAGACCATATACATAGTAGCCTTATGCAACTACTGAAAACATTAAAATTTTAATATTGATCTGTTAAAGCACTGAAACACATTTTTTTTATTTTTATTTTATAATACTATTCAGTTCTACATAGCCACAGATTCCCTTGTTCTCTCCCTTCCTGCCCCCCTCCCCTTCCCCCCAGCCCACCCCCCATTCCCACCTCCTCCAGATCAAGGTCTCCCCCGAGGACTGGGATCGACCTGATAGACTCAGTCCAGGCAGGTCCAGTCCCCTCCTCCCAGATTGAGCCAAGCGTCCCTGCATAAGTCCCAGATTTCAAACAGTTAAGCGGGAGATCCTAGCTGGATCAAGAAAAGAGAGGGAGAACAAGGAATAGGAGACCATGGCAAATGAAGACCACATGAGAAAAGGAAGAAACAAAGAGCTAAAGAGGCCCACAGAAATCCACAAAGATACCCCCACAGAAACACATTTTATGCTGAACTTGGCATGTAGACATTCAACTGAGGTTTTATACTGTTTCCTTTGGGCTTAATGAGAAGAATATGAGAATGACAGCTACAGAATCACAAAGTTGGGAGGAACTTCCTTATAAATCTTCTAGTAGCAAAATGCCCTCATTTTTCAATAAGAAAAAGAATGAAAGTGATTTACTTAAGTAACAGCTAGTTAATATTATGGATGAAGCTAGAATCAGGTATTTCCTATTTACTTATATTTCCATTTTCTGACATTATCTGTAACCTAATCTTCATCAGATAAGCATCATTTTCTAATAACTTATGTTAACTGACTCAAAATCAACAATCATTATCTGTTCAAACCATATTACATAATGTATGTGTATTTTTTTGTTTGCCTTTGTGCTGGTTTGTTCTTTTGTTAACTTGGCACAAGCTGAAGTCATCTGGAAAGAGGGAGCCTCGGTTGAGGAATTGCCTCTATCAGACTGGCCTGTAGACAAGTCTATGGGGGTATTTTCTTAATTGATGATTGATGTGGGAGTGCCTAGTCTACTATGGGGTTTGTCATCTGTGAGCAGGTGGTCTTAGATGGTATAAGAAAGCAGCATGAGCAAGCCAAGTGTATTAAGCAGTAAGCTGTTTCCTCCATGGCCTCTGCTTCAGTTCTCCCTCAGGTTGTGTGGTGATATATTGTGTACCCTAATAAAATTTGCCTAAAGATCAGAGGACAGAACAAGCCACTAGATTAAATAGAGGTCAAGCAGGTGTGGTACACACCTTTAATCCTAGCACTTGGGAGGCAGAGATCCATCTGGATCTCTGTGAGTTCAAAGCTACCAAGGACTACATGAGATTGACTCAGTCTAGGAGAGGAAACAGAGCCAGGCAATGGTGACACACACCTTTAATCCCAGTACTGGGAAGCACACATGCTTTTAATCCCAGGAAGTGATGGCTGAGGGGACAAAGGTATATAAGATGTGAGGAGACAGGAACTAAATGCTTTTTGGCAGAATTGTCCCTATCAGCTAGAGGCTCTTTCAGGCTGAGGAGTTGGTGAGGTAAGAAGTGGTGGCTGTGGCTTTCTCTGCTTTTCTGATATTCAGGTAAATTTTATTAGGGTACACAATGTATTGCCACAAAGTCCCTATCATGAGCTCCCTCACTGATAAAAGAATAAGGTGAAAGTTGCATTTGGTCATGGTATTTTACCACAATAGAAATCCTAATTAAGGCAGAAATTGATACAAAGTTGAGAGGTATTGCCATGACAGATTCTGGACATGTGTTTTGTGGAAGATTGTGGTAGCATTTGAACGTTAGGATAGAAAAGACACTGGATACTTCGAGCTCAGTGGGCTCCGCTGGGGAGGCTTGGAAGGTAAGAGCTTTGAGCAACACAGATAATAGAGGCCTGTCTTGTGAGGTTGCAGAGGGCAGAAAAACTCGGTCTGGAGCTTTCACATGCTATTTCGAATTAATACTCTGTGATTCTGGTCTGCTGGAGCTGAAGAATAGATTGATTAACAAGAGACTACAAGCACCACAGTGAAATATTTGTTTTGTTGGGACAACTGATGCTTGTCAGATGGGGCACAAGAGTCTGATGTGATTAAGAGGAGACCAGCACATTTCTCTGGGAAGTGTTTCTTCTTCAGGGTGAGCACATGAAAGCTGTGATGTAGAGATTGTGCTGGCAGCTGAGCTTGGCAATTTGTAAGTTTCCCAGGTCTTACTGGTTTTGGCGGCACGAAAGGTTCCCAGAAAGCAGCTGAGGCTGGGCACTGTGGGAGGCCATTGGTGAAGGTGAAGTCTCAGTTTGGTGAAGGTCCTAGAATATTGGAGATGCCAATACCATGGAATGACTACCAAGGACAGGAGCAGCTGTGGAGTGGAGCCAGCCTAAGCCTCAGACAAGCGGCCAGCAGCAGAGTGGAGAAATGAATCCCCTTGGGGCCCAGAAGATCATGAGTCCCAGAAGGCTGAGCTTTGCACTGTTGGACTTTGCTTTTGCTTTGCTTTGATTGTAACTGTGGCCTGATTACCCTCTAGGAGTAAAAAGCGAGTAACTTGCTTTTTGATTTCACAGGTGCTCACAGTTGAGAGACAGAATTTGTAGAGAAACTTGGGAGTTTTAGAGAGACTGGAGTTTTAAGAGACTTTTGGATATTTTATAGTAACTGAATTTTTAAAGACTCTGGGACTTTGGAATGTTTTATATTGCGATATTGATATTAATATGAGATCTTAGAGATGAATAAGAAAAGAAAGGCTATGGATTAATGAGTGATGCATTTGCATGTCAAGTTGACAAGGGGTCAATTGTACTGCTCCCTTTTTTGTCCACATGACACAAGACAGAGTTATCTGAGAAGAGGGAAGCACAGTTGAGAAAATGCCTCCAGAAGACTGGCCTGTAGGCAAGCCTGTACAATAATTTCTTAAGCAGTGATTGATACAGGAGTGCCCAGGCCATTGTGAGCTGTGGCAGCCCTGGGCAGGTGGTCCTGGAAGGTAAAAGAAAGCAGGATGAGCAAGCCATGGGTGAGCAAGCCTGTAAGCAGCATTCCTCTATGCTTCTGCTTCAGTTCCTGCCCTGACTTCCCTCCATGATGGACTGTGAGGTGGAAGTATAGGATGACATAAACCCTCTCCTCTCCAAGTTACTTCCTGGTCATAGTATTTTAGCACAGCAATAGGGACTCTAACTAAGACACCAAGGATCTGAATTCTGGTACTTATACTTGTGTGGTAAGTACTTGTATCCACTGAGCCATCGCTTGAGCCTTCTTTTGTAAGCCATATGTTTGTATAGCAACTTTTAAAGACTGATGAACTGTTTTGAATCAACGGACAAGCATCACAGGACAAACTACTCTTCAGTAGATAAAATATTATTGTTTCTAAAAGGCATCTAATTTATCCCAATAATGGAAGAATGGAGACATGGTATATAAGTAGCAGTAAGAGAAAAATGTATTTTATTGGATAAGTGAGCTATAGCATTGTGTTGATTTCATGTAATTGTGCTTCTTTTTTAGGTTTTAAAATAACCTGAATTTAAAAATGCAGATCTCTTCTTTATTGCCTGGAGAGCTCTCCTAGCCAGAGTTTTCCTGACTGGCCACTGAATTTACTAATGAGCAAGAAATGTAGCAGTTCACAAAGAGCAGAGTAGCGTAGCTGTCTTAGCTTTCTACTCTTACCCTGTGATTATTTTGAGGTGGCAAAATGTCACAGACATGTAAGTAATCCTATACAGCCTCACCCTGATACATTTCTATGGGACAAAGCGAAAACCTAGGAGCATGGACTCTTCTACCTAATGTTTGAAGATAAAAAATTCTTCAATCTTTTGCATATTTATGAAGAAGAACAATTGGATTTTCAAGACAATGTAAGTGGCCCTATATGTTGGATATTGATTTGGTTTGGTATATCATTAAGAGGTAGAAGAATGACAGAGAATTGTTGGCTATTATGATGGCAATTACAAGCAATAATCAATATCCCTGAGCACTGTAATTTCATCTGATGTACACCAAAGGATTTCCAAATGCAGTTTCACAAGTAAAATATTACAGATTAATGAATAAATTCAACAGTCACAGCAGAGCAGCATTTAAACTAATTCATGTTTGAGTGGAATCCAAATCATAGTCCTCAGTGAGAGTAGATAATAAAATAAGTTCATATACTATGGTTCTTGTTTTCTTATTAACAAGCCCACACTAAGAGTCTATGCTGAAAGCGATATATACTTTGAAGTGTATCCTGAGAAACAGCAATATAAATGCTATGTATTGTCACAAGCTTTGCAGGTCATTGTGGAAAGTGAAACTAGAGCCTAATGTGTTTTCATAGTCCTTGAAAAAACTAGGAGCATAAAGACAAATGCACAGTGCTAGATTTCAGCTATGTGCTCATAAAATCAGATCATCTGTCTAAGCACATTGCCTTTTCCCTCAGGACCTGAGGATATACTAAAATGTTGTTATCAATTTCACACAATTGGGTTTTTTTTTTTCCTACAGAGCAAATGATGAAAATGCAGTTCAAGAGTTTATGTGTAGGTAGTGCCTCTTTTTGCATCTGTTTTAATATTCAAGTTCAAATTTAAAAATGGAAAGTAAGATATTACCAAAGGAAATGTGCACATAAGGAAATTGTAAAAAAAAAATCTTCAAGACTGATGATACTCAGTGGTGGTAAATGGGAGTATAATAAATGCTCCTGTAAGGATTTTAAAATCATCTATAAAAGGAGGAAATGTACTTGCTCTTTTAAGCCCCTATACTACATAATTCTGAATGTATCTGTTAGCATTAAATAATGTGATTTAATATGGCACTTAAAATTCTACAGGAAACAGACAGAAATCTACAGCTTTTTCACAACAGATACATAAATAACCAATGATTTTTCTCTTTTACATCTTGTAAACATTCTTATGAAACACATCTAAGCCTGTATTACTGTAGCTATAAGCATTTGGATTATTTTTTCCCAGAGAAAGTGGTTCAACTTGCTTCTATAGAAACGAGGTGGATTTTTTTTAAAAAAAGATTATGAGTAGGCCCAAATTACATTTGTATGGGATAATGGAATTTAGTTACTTATTTTTAAAGTTATTAAAAGTAGTTTGGTGATAAAAATCTAAATAATATAACATAAATTTGTCATCTTAAGTATTTTATTATGCAATTCAGTAGTGTTAAGTACCTTGTGAGAAGTCTCTATAATTACTTTTCTAGGAAATTTAAAACACTATTTGCCCACTCAACAACTCGGTCTTTCCCCCAGCACCCGCCATTCCACTGCTTAAAAATGTTTCTATGATTCTGACTGCTTTACATAAGAGGAAACATGTAGTATTTATATTTCATGGCTGGCTCATTTCACTTAACAAGATGCATCCATGTTGCAGTAGGTGACAGCATTTCCTTTCTTTTTAAGGCCAAATAATATTCTACTGTATGTAAAAATCATATTTTACTTATTGGTTCACTCCCTTATCAATACTTAGGGCATGCTGATCAGTTATTGGGATGAGTGCTTCTGTGCATACAAGAAAAGAAGTATTTCTTTAAGGTCTTGTTTTAATTGATTTGGATACACACCCAAAAGAAGCATTATAGGATCTATTGTAGTTACATTTTAATTTTTCTAAGAAACTGTCATGTAATTTTCCCATAGAAGCTTGTATTTTTAAGTCCCTTCAACAATGTACAAAGGTTCTTCACGTATTTCCCTCTTCAATAAATATTATGTCTTAGGTTTCTTTTTGTTTTTTTTTTTTTGATTTACTTATTTTATGTGTGTGTGTATGCACCATGCACATGTCTGGTGCTTGCAGAGGTCAAAAGAGAGCTTCCCATGTCCTAGAACTGGAGTTACAGGTGGTTGTGAGCTTCCTGATGTGGGTGCTGGGAACTGAACGCGGGTCCTCTGGAAGAGTATCAAGTGCTCTTAACTGCTGAGCTAACTCTCTAGCCCTTGGGCTTCTGTTTGATAATAGTCTTACTACTGTGCTTTTTTTTTTGCTTGAATTTCTTTGATAAGTTATGTTGCATATTTTTCTATATGTATTTTGAGCTTTTGTGTACTGTCTTTGGAGAAATAGGTATTCATAGGTATTCAATCTAATGTTTCCAAAAAACAAATATGAAAATGAAAGAAAACAGCATTTTGAATCAGCCCCATTTTCTTCTCTGACAAAAATATCTGGAACTGTTTGTGGAAAAATGTATCAGTCTCAATATTCTGTTTTCCATTAGTTATCCTCATCAAATACTACAATTTATAATCAATACCCTTAGAGGGTAATTATATAAATTTTCTGGATTAAAGTTTGAAAATGAAACAGGGTAAATAATTTTATTCATCTACTAATAGCTACATAAAGGAGGATTTCATTTTTGTTTCTTATTCTTACTTCCAAATATTTTGATAACCTCTGTCAACATGTCCTGCAAGCCTCACCTACCAAATGTTGGTACAACATCTATGCTGTGTCATTCATAATTTTAATAGTTCATAACAATATTTCTGCATGCCTATAGAAGTCTTAATTTTGTGAAGTTTAAACCTTAGCTCAGTAATCTATTCTCAAACGGGAATATTCTATTATCTCCATTGGTACTGTGATTTTTTTAAAAAATGAATCATCTGTAACAAGAAATATCTTTCCTACATTTTAATATGTCTCTGGATTACATATTAGCTGAACATAGAGAGCATAAACCAGTTTTTAGGTCTTTTATTTCAGAGGTAAACAAGAAATTATACATACATTAGTTTATATATCTTTGCTTCTTTTTACAATGCTTTCATTATGTTTTCCAGAAGTCACAGAGAAGCTTCACCCATGATACTTCAAAAAAATATGGCTTCTTAAACAACACCTGAACAAGGACAGCAACAATAGACATGCTAGGGTAGAACGGGAAATCTCAAAAGGTCCAACCTCTAGACAAAGGACTACAGGCAGTCAAGGAAGGCTGAGAGCAGGAGAAACCGTCTTCCCCAGGGATGAGCCCATTAATGGGTTATTTGATACCAACTCGTCAGCCCTGAATTCATATATATACAAGCAACACAAATGGACTGAGCAGGTTGTATTTATATATTTACACACACACACATATACACAGACACAGACACAGACACACACACACACACACACACACACACACACACACACACGCAGCATTATCAGTAACAATAAAAAGAGGCTATCAATTCCAGAGAGAATAGGAAGCACAAGGGAATGATGTAATTATATTTTAACTTAAAAGTATAAAAAATTAAAATAATGCTCTTGATTTACTGTATAGAATGAAGCTTAAAGATCCTAATGTAAATGTAAAAAGAATATTTTGGTTTATCAGATTGAAATGATAATTAAATGTTTGCATCTCTTTTCATGTAATGTAAACCTGGCAGACAAAGAAAAAATTAATTCACAAGCTGATGAAATATCTTAATTGGTAAAGAACCACCTCTTGCAAGTTGACCTCTGTCCTCCACATGTGTACTATAGCACACACATATGCACACATATTAAGTAAATAAATAAATGTAATCAAAAGTTCATTCATATTTGAACTCTTGTGGGATACTTTGGCAACAAAGGATTATTCCAAATAAAAATGCTAATGATTTTCAAATACTCACTGTTAATAATAATAGTAAGGCAAAGGCATTTGGTGAATATTTTATTACATGATAGATATTCTGGTATTTTACTTTGTATGTTTCTTTTCACTACATTCTCATGATATCCCAATAATATGTAAGAAAAATTTTTTAGGTGAGGTGACCAAAGATCAGATATTGACTTTATAAATTACCTAATATCACACAACTGGTAAGTGATTGACTTGAAAATTAATTTCAGTTTGGTTGATTACTACAATATGACCTACATGACAGTAGATATGTCTTTGTTTTACATTGTATCCAATTCTTAGCATTTGAAAATATAACAAAAATATGTGTTCAATGAATATTTTAAAATTCATGCATGAGGGATGTAATCAATTACTGTGAATATTTTAGCTCTCAATATAAATCATAATGCTGCTCTGAGAATTTTGTACCCTATATTCTGCTCATATTAACCTTTCCTTCACTCCCCCCCTTATTGGAGCCCTGTCTCCTACTCTCCCAATTTTGTGTCTTCTATTAGACCAATCTAGTACCAGTTTGTACTGTCCACATGCTTCGGGACGTGTAGCCTTCCACTGAAGCATGGTCAAAATACCAGGAGCTAAATTCTTTCATTAATTTTTTTTATTGAAAACAGATTTTTATATAATATATTCAGATCATAGTTTCTCCTCCCCCAATTCTTCTCAGATCATCCCCATGTCCCCACACACCCAATTCCCACCCTTTCTTTATCTCTTTTATTAGAAAACTGAAGTAACTAAACAAGGAAATAAATAAGCAAATCAGAATAGGACAAAACAAATGGAAAAATTAAAGCCAAAATAAAAGCATGAGAAACACATAACACCCACACACCTACCATAAAATACAAAATTGGATAATATAATATGTAAGTAAAAGACATGTAAGGTTAGAAAAATGCCCAGACAAAGCACTATGAGACAAAAATCTTCCAAAAATACCATTGAGTTTGTTTTGTGTTGGCCATCTAGTCTTTGGCATAGGGCCTGCCCTTAAGTGTGGTTTGTATACCCAATGAGACTGCATTGGAGAAAACAGATTTTTCCAGATGAGCAGCTGTCAGTTGGAGATAGATTCTGCCTTGGGGATGGGGAATTGGGTTCACTTCTCTTGTCAACACTGGGAACTCGTCTTACTTTTGTCTGTGCAGGCGTTGTGCATGCTACCACAGTGCCTGCGAATTCATATAAGCGTCAGCCTTGTTGTGTCTAGAAGGCCTTGTTCCTTGGTGTCTTTCATCATCACTGACTCTTAACCTCTTTTGTTAAATTCCCTGAGACTTGGGGGCGGGGTGATGGATTTCATGTAGACATCCCATTTAGGACTGAATGTTCCAAGGTCTTTCACTCTCTGTACATTGTCCAGTTATGGGTCTCTGAATTATTCCCATCTACTGCAGGAGGAATCTTCTATGATGATGGCTGAGCAAGACAGTAATCATATTTACTGACTCTCCTCCTCCAAGAAGCTGTCAATCGTCAATAGCTCCTTATCTAAGAGTGGTACTTTGTGCCTACCTCCCCTCTACATGCTGGGATTCCGTCTGTCATGAGCTTGTACAGGTCCTGTGAACGTTGTCAAAATTCTGTGATTTCATATGTGCAGCTTTCCTGCTATGTGCAGAAATCATTGTTTCCTTGAAGTCACCCACCACCTCTGGCTCTTACAATCTTTCTACTTCCTCTCCTGCAATGATATTTGAGCCTTGGGAGGACAGAGTGTGTTAGAAATGTCTCATTTAGGGCTGAGCATTCTAGTCTCTTATTCTTTGCACCTTGACTGGTGTGTGTATCTGTGCTAACTGAAATCTACTTCAAAAAGAATCTGGCTTATCAGTGCAAGGAAATAGTGGTTAGACAAGTAATAGGTCATAGGAGACAACGTATTACTATTATTACTCTGCTAAACAGGCATAATATAAAACTATCCCTAATGCCTTATTGTTACACCCATAGATTAGTGCAACTCTCAGCCATGGTGGGGCAATATAATCTTAATTCATATGGTCATCTGTTATTTCTCCTTTCAAAGATGAATGTTTATGTATACAAAACACTCAGTTGAATGTTTTAATAGAAATATTTCTATCAAATAAAAATTATAAAAGGGAAGATGATATTAAGAATGTAATACATATTGAAAACTATTAGAAGAGTAAAGCTGTTGTCTCTTTGTTTAGAATGTGGGGAATGTTAAGGAATTGTCAAATAACAGTGTATCAGACTTTTCATATAAGTCAAACATTTCTGATATAGGATACTTAAAGGTAAAACAACTGTGGTGCTGGTACAGATTTGTACAGAGAACAAAAATACCGTGAATTCTGTAATATTTGATCAAGCTGCTCTAGTAGACCCTCAAATACATTTATGAAGTGTGTACTAACATGATAATAATGTTATTTTTCCTAGTAAACATCTCATTCTTTAAGTTATACCTACACTTTGTATATCTAATTTTAATTTAGAAATTGATGTTAAAGGGCTAGAGAGATTGTGTAGTAGCTAAGGTACTTGTTATCGCAGATAACTGGGGTTTGGTTCCCAGCACCTACATGGTGGCACATAATTTTCATTAACTCTAGTTCCAGGGGATCCAATGCCTTCTTCTGACCTCTGTGGGCACATACATGCATGTAGGCAGAACATTCATACACATAAAATATTTTAAAAGCTATATCAGCTGAAAGGTAAATATGAAATAAATATTTTCTATTAATGCAAATGTTGGATAAAAAGTCTCAGGTCAATACATAAAACTATTTTAGATAAGTAAGCTTAGTGTATTTTAATTAACTTTATATTTAATAGTAATTGGGTCTTGAGACATGATTTAGAGGGTATAATCTTTTCAAATTTGATAAAAATTAGAAAGACATTGGTAAGCAACCTTACCAATGTTCTTTGCAATTTATACATTTTTCTCATGAGGGAATAATTAAAAACTACTACTCAATGGTATTCAATAGCTCAGTCCCCTTCAGGGAATACTTGAAACAGGGACAGAATAGGTAGCCATGGAAAACTCTGTGAGTGTGCCTTTCACATTAAATCAGACACCACATTTTCTGATAATTGTAAAAATTTTCTGTTTAGGCCGGGCGGTGGTGGCGCACGCCTTTAGTCCCAGCACTCGGGAGACAGAGCCAGGCGGATCGCTGTGAGTTCGAGGCCAGCCTGGGCTACCAAGTGAGCTCCAGGAAAGGCGCAAAACTACGCAGAGAAACCCTGTCTCGAAAAACCAAAAAAAAAAAAAAAAAAAAAAAAAAAAAAAATTTCTATTTATAAATAAGCTTTTGCATTCCTATTCACAAAGGCAAGGAAGTTAGTTTCTAATTTCCATAATTAGAGCAAAATTGTCTTCATTGGTTGCTTGGGATCTTATTTATTTATTTATTTATTTATTTATTTTTATTTATTCATTCGTTCATTCATTTATATATTGTTAAAGGAGGGGTTGTTAAGCAGTATTATATACATTGATTGCCTTTTTATTTACCCTCATTTTCTACAAACATGCATTTTCTCATTTATTTTATGAGCTAGTTGACACAGTATACTTTTCTGTGTCATTTATTTTTATTGAACTGCAATCTACATCAGAAAGGGCATCTTATTTTAAAGAAACAATGTTTCCAATTAGTTACAAAGGAATACAAGAAGTGCAGAGCCCAAGAATTTCTCATCAAACTTTTCAGGTTGAGAATCTAGATTATTATTCTAATGCAAATTTTAAGGGATATTGATCACCCTCTGCCACATATCATCTTTCACTTTTGAAAGTCTTACTCATACAAGTATATTAAAGGTAAATATTATTTTTATAATTCCACAAAAAGTAAGAAATTCTACTTACATTAGTCCTCTACCCTATCCCACATAACATATCTTTAGAAGCAAGCTCCCAATGGATGTTAGCATCACCTGAAATATTAACTTCAAAATCAAAGTGGTAGCCTGTGGCAGAGACTTCATGCCCTTCAATCAACATT
Source organism: Peromyscus leucopus (assembly GCF_004664715.2). Taxonomy (NCBI): domain Eukaryota; kingdom Metazoa; phylum Chordata; class Mammalia; order Rodentia; family Cricetidae; genus Peromyscus; species Peromyscus leucopus. Next base: position 109,024,630 of record NC_051083.1, read on the forward strand.
CCATCCACTCTTCCTATGCACACAGATACACTGTATTTACCATGCATTAGGTCACTTGCATGTGGTCATATGGCTGAGTTCTGGTTAATGAAATACTAGTTTAAGAAAAGTTACATTTAATACTTTAAGATTTGGTCCCTAAAAACTTGCCATCTTTGATCATCAATGCCCTTGCTCATTCACTGGCTATAAAAGAACATACTGAAAGAACTGGGAGGGATCCAATAATTTATGTTATGGAATGTTACAGTATCACAGAAAGTATAAAGAATTAGCAATTGGATAAGCATATTAGGAATGCTGATTATCTCTCAGCTGTTAACAAGATATCCATATCTATAATTTCCCACCAAAATCCTATATTCATAATGGTCTGTAACTACAATTAGTTGAACCAGAATCAGATCATACAATCTCAGAGGCAATCTTACTTTGTTTCTCTGAAATCCACATAGAAAAACAATTAAAAGCTAGGGAATCTAATATACCAAGTTACGCTGAGCCAACAAAAGGGTCATATATAATGGGGAAAAATCTCATGTAGAGTGTAATTTGAAATGAAAGTAGAGATGCAATAGTTATACAGTCCCACAAAGAGAATGATGGGCAGAGTTCTGTCTATGCACATTTTATTTGTTTCACTGTGAAATGATATTCAGTATCTTAAAACTTTTCTTTAAGCTTTACTTATTTTACATAATTTTTATTCTTAGTTGCCATAAAATATTAATATAACAGTAGTTTTCATGCTAGAAAAATATACAGGATTATATATATATATATATTAATTCACATGTACATAATATAGAATATGTATGTACATATAATAATATATGGGACATAGGAATTAGAGTGTACATACACATCTACATGTATGATCCTCTCCCATCTGTCAACCAAACCACGCATAACTTCATATTTTCACTCCAAAGATATCCTATTCAGAAGTCAACATAGAAATCTTCATAGTGGTTGTCTTCTGGTGATTTGATTTGTCATCATTTTTCTTCATGGCTATCTGTGTTCTTCATATTTTTAAAGTGAAGGTGTGCTACTTTTATATGACCCTTCATGATCTCTCCTTTCTGAACCTGTCAGCTTTACCACTGCTCTTGTCCCCAGTGCCCTCTATGTTTCTGGACAATCTATATTGGGTGCATCTTACCAAATATGTCACTTTTCCAAGCTTCTGTTTCTTTTAAAACTTTTTAGCAAAGAAAAATATCAGAAGAGCTTACAGATTCCTAAAAGCAGTATAGTGATTATGTAAGGCAGAAGAGAATATTAAAGAGTAAATATGTGGAGAATGAAGTACAGGTGAAAAAGAAAGGAAATCTTGGATATAAGTAGATGATGGATGGGTGGCTCAATTATAGACAGACAGACAGACAGACAGACAAACAAACTGGTTACATTTGCAAATGAGGTGTGTGTGATTTGTTTGTTGCTTTAGGACTCAGGCATCACTTGTTATGTGTCTCATGTTAGAAGTCAGCAACAATATACAATAATCTTCCCCCTTCTGCATTCCCAGAACACAGACCCATTAGATAGTACCAAATGTATACCTATCCAATGTATCAAAATATACTCCCTTTACTTAAGACTCACAAAGAAATGAGAGCCTTGACAAGTTATTTGGAGATAAAACTGTGTCAGGAGTTGTCATTGTATTAAAAGGAAAACTTGGGGGAGGTTCAGAGCTAAATGCATGTGGTTAGATGGTTCCCAATGTGAGTCACACTATAAATTAGAGACTATCTAAATCCTCCATCATGAGCCTTGGAAAAAGAGAAAAGAAAGAGGGAAGACCCAGAAGAGAGTTTGTATAATTAGTGCCTCAACTGAATGTACCAGGCTCTGCTGACTACCCATGGGCGGCCATATCTTTTTTGGAGGAGGGAATGGAGGATGGGTGGACGGGGGAGACTTGGGGAAGGCAGGAGGAGAGAAGAGAGGAGGATCTGTAAAACAAATAAAAAATTTCTTAATAAATAAAAGAAAACACACAAAGGAAGAATGAGCAAATAATAGATTCTGTCTCCCAAGTACTGAGAATAGGCTGGGAAACAATGACGGGAAAGGATTTAAGTGAGGTTGAAAGTGTTTTCAACTGGGGATTAATTGGGTGATAGGAACTAACATATGGAGATGTTTGGAGACATTTTATGCTGTCAGTATTCGGGGGAGGATAATTCTTGTTACTGACATGCAGTGGGAGAGGCTGTTAAATATCCTATAATGGACAGTTGGCTCCTCAAGATGTACACACCAATTAATTGTTCATCTTGAAATGTCAATGATAGTGTTGAGATAACATGGTCTAAAACTATTCATTTGATTGGAACATGTAGTTTTCAGTCCCACTATCTCTATGAGAGGTGATTGAGCACTCTTGAAAAATTTTCAGGGAAATGTCTTGTAAAAAATTCATGATTTTATCTTCCTCTCCAATCTCACAGGTAGTACTATATACTACTTGAGACTATTTTCACATGCTATTGCTCTATTATCTAAAAAAAATACCCTGAACTTTAGGGCCAGAGAGCATATACAAGCATATACAACTCATTCATAACTACCTTAAATATTTACCCTTGCTGATCAAACAAGGAAATCATTGTAAGTTATGTAGAATGGAAGACATTCGCTACTTCAATTTTAAAAATTGCTTTTCAAATTGTAGCTTTCATGAACTTGTCACAAAGCACAAATCCAAATCTTCAATTGCTGATTAAAACATGTAGAATACATAATAATCACATCAATTGAAACAACATTAACTTCCCTCACAATTTGAAAACCCAAGAAACAGTCAAATGGGGATCTGTGCTGTGATTTAAAGCTCAATAAGTATACTTCCCCTAGAGCACAGGAAATTTTTGAAAAATCATGCCTTTCCTCTGAAATTGTCTGCCCTTGCTGCGTGGATTCGAGAACATAAAGAGAAGCATTGGTTCCAATTAACCACTCCAATAGAGCACAGGGACACAAACAAGAGAAGGTCAACTTCAAGAGTACAGTGATTCCATGCACTGTTATGATCTATACGATAAATAGAATGAGAAATCTGTATTTTCTCTGTGTCATTGTCAACACTTGGAAAAAACTCCCACCAAAAACTGATAAGATGCAGCATAAAAATGGCTGGTTGGAACTGGAATCTCACTCTGACTATATGAAATACTATTCTATTTACTTCATAATTAGAAAACTAAGATATGGGGAGAGACATTGAAATTCTACTTCAGCTTCAAAATATGGACCCATGTGAGACAAATTTCTATATAAAGCGAAAAGTTTTGCATTTTAAAACACACACACACACACACACACACACACACACACACACACACAAAGTGACAGAAACAGAGAGACAGAGCGAGACTGAGAATCACACACACATACACACACAGAGAGAGATGGAGAGGGAGAGAGAGAGAGAGGAAGAGAGAGAGAATGTTTAAAAATTAGCAAACCAAGTTTACTGAGCATTCGTGGATCAGAGAGATCTTTTAGGCTAGCTTTACAATGAACTAGGATTGCTTATTTGAGTATACTTGGCTGCCATCACCACTCCCTCCTGACTGGGAGATGCAGCTTCTTTGTATTTCCCTCTTACCTATTAGAAATTCCGAAGGTATCTCAGTAATCCACTAAAATTTGCAGTTAATTACAATTCAACGTAAATTATCAGAAAGCTTAAATTATCAGAATTCTTTCAGTGGAGATGCAAGTCACAGGAAGATAAGCCACAGAATGACAGAAATTGAAACCATAAATGATCTTAAATATTTAGCCTCATTCTCCCATCTGACAGTTGAAGAAAATGAGGTTGTGTTGAAGAAAGAGATGTCATCAATGTCATACACATATTTAGTGGCAGAATTGGACTTGGGCTCAAGATTTCTAACTTTGAATCGTGTGCTTTTCCACTACTCACTGGAGACCATTAAAATTTGCAACAAATCTCCATGGCCACTAGACATTTTATTCACTCTGCAATCTCTTTTCTGTTTAGAGCACTACATAATAGAAATTCACGTCTAAACTGACAATTCTGATGTTACTGTGAAAGAGTACATTATTATCATTTGGATTTAAAGGAAAGTGGATTTATATTTAAGAATGGTTTTCAACAAGAATGACATTTTTTTTGAAAAGTTCTATTTAACCTTAAGCTAATCACCAAATCCAATTACCCAGAACCCCTCCATCTTTTGAACATTTAGACTCATCAAGATTTTTATATGAATAGAATAAAAACTAGGTTATGTTTTTAGGCATATGAATAGAATAAAAACTGAGTTATGTTTTTAGGAATGGAAGATTAACTGAACCATCAGACAATTCACCAATAGACAAAAGGGAATAATTTGGAGTTATCCATATAGCAGAAACATTGTCATATTCAAAGATTATTGTGCTGGTTGTGTACACTTGAATTCTAGCTCCAATTCTTTTTTTTTTTTTTTTGGTTTTTCTGTGTAGCTTTGCGCCTTTCTCACAAAGATCCGCCTGCCTCTGCCTCCCGAGTGCTGGGATTAAAGGCTTGCACCACCACTGCCCGGCTTCTAGCTCCAATTCTTATACCAACTGTCTGTTAATAAGATTTCCCCAAGGGTCTGTTACTTGCATATAAATTGTACAGTCTGAAATAACATACCAAGTGAAAGTATTTTGGAAAATCAAAAACTATTGATACATAGATGCACTCATGCCTATATGTGCACATGCACAAAACACTTATTTGTACATAAATCCAACATACTATCTAGAATCCAAGGTTTTGACTTTGTTAATGTTTAGCTGTTGAAAAGCAACCAGTAATGTGTTGCTGCATAGTTACCTAGGTTCTTGACAGAGTTCACTATGGTAAATGACAAAATTTGAAAGATTGGACTGTCATGCATGAAAGACAATTATTTTAATTGAATTCGGGAGACACAGAAGATTGTGAATATTTTATGCCAAAAGAAATTAAATTTTCTAAGGGGGCTAATATCATGTTGCAGTTGATAATTCCATAGATGAATTAGAAGTAGTCATAAGTTAGCAGCTGCTTTATCAATGTAAGCCCTGAGGTGTACATATGTCACTATTGAGTATTTTTGTCAGTAATGTGGGACTGCCTAGAGTTCTGTGTATGTATGTCAGATGGAGGAAAGAAATATGACTTATAATCATGACTTGGCAAGGTAGCTGCTTGCCTTTGGGAATATATGATTTAAGTTTGACAGCCGACTTTAAGTAAGGGTGGGGGATTATAATACCACCTTCTGCCATGATACTGACAAAAGCAACTTTTTGTAGATGGGCAGTGTAGGGATTCTTAAACTGTGTTGTCACCACATCGGCCCTGTTGGAGGCCCAGAAAGAAGCCTGAACTGTTGTATGGAATCCTGCTGCTTCCTTTGGCATCATTTTGTACTTTTCCATGCTTTTGCTCTCTGACCTGATATGTCAATTTCTACCTCTGAATGATAGCATTATCCTGACTACTGAATAACTTATGGAATGTAATTCTCCTTTTATTTCCATTTTCAATGTATATGAATGAGTTACCTTGATTTAGTTTTGTTTCAGTCTACCATCCCACTTAATTTATTTGTTGCCTCTGTAATCTTATGTCCTAATACTTCAAAACCAAAGCCATGTTGCTTCATACTCAACATTTTACTAAAAGTGGCTGCTTAAAACTCTTAAGAGTGTGAGTCAAAGGTCTTTTCTCATCCATATTTTATTTGACTCATCTTTAGCATCTGAAAATTATGATTACCTCTGCCTTGAAAAAAATTCCTTTCTACTTGGTGCTCTTAGATTATTACTTTTCAGTAATTTTGTCTTTTTCTTTAGATTCCTATAACAGGTTTCTCACAATTTAGTTTTCTCATTCTTGTATTAAACTACTTTAAATTGTTCAAGACTTCATTCATCATTCACAGAAATTCATCTTTAAGTCTATTGGTGAAACTCTTAATTACCCATACCTATCATGGGTAAGCTCTAGAATCAGATTTTGCTTGTTTGCTTTCTGAGGCTATGTTGTTATGGGTTTCTTTGGTTGTTGTTGCTTGTGTTCTTGAATTGAGACAGAGGCATTCTCACTCTGTAGCACATAATAGCTTGGAACACATTTTTCGCATAAAGCTAGCTTCAACTCATGAAAATCCTCCTGCTTCAATTCCTGGGTTCTGAAATTACAGATATATGCTACAACACCTAGCCCAGAAATACTTAGGTTTGAACTAGATTTATTATATACTACCTAGTGATGTAGTGGAATATTGTTATACTTTTCTAACTACTGGTGTTAAAAGCACAAGTTAAAATAAATATGATACAGTTTTTCCTACATAGTAAGCATTTAGAAAATGATAGAATAGGGGTTGGAGAGATGGCTCAGTAAGAAAAGCACTTGCTATGGTAGCATGAGTGGCTCAGTTCAAAACCAAGAACTCACATAACAAGGATAGACATTATGGCAAGTTATGAGGTGGAGACAAGAAAATTCCTGGAAGATTGCAGGCCAGCTATCTTGGCATATACACTAGCAAACAAAAAGATATGGTTTCAAACAGGTGGCGACTGAAACCTGTGATTGTCCTCTGACATCCACACTCATGCACAAGTACGTGCATACACTTGAACAAGCATGTGCACATGTACACATAGAGAGATGAAAAAAGAAAGTGACAGTATAGGCCCTTTTCTCTCTTCTTCTAGACCTAGATTAATATTTTCAATTATTAATTAAATAATGAAAAATTCAAAAATCTCCTGTATAGGTATCTTAACATTTCAGAATAAAACTGTTATCTGTTTCTAACAAAATATCTTCCTGATTTTAGATATTTTCTATTGTTCACTCTCACTTATTCTATTTTTCCATATACCCTGCAAAAGTTTGGTGTGTGGGTTGAATCAGGGACTATTTGGGCAATCTTGGGCAGACTGGAATTTACTATGTAGACCAAGCTAGACTTTAGCTCACAGAGATCCACCTGTCTATGTCCCTTATGTTCTGGGATTAAAGGTATGTGCTATAAAAGCACAGATAAAGAATTTTTATATGAAAGTTGAGGTGCGAAATTTGGTATGGTCTGAATGTGTTAATCCCCCTATATTTGTATGTGAAATTTTAATGTCCAATGTGTTTGGATTAAAAGGTGGAATGTTTGGACAATTGTTGGGTCATAAATAGCATTAGTGTCTTTACAAAAGAGAGTCAAGAGAACCTGATAAACCACTGTTACTGTGGAAGGACATAGCAACATGTGCCATCTATGAAGGACATACCATCACAAGACAATACTCACTTGTGCCTTGATCCTAGATCTCCAAACTTCCACAATTATAAGTAATGCATCTGGGCTTTTTACAAATTACCTAGTCTAAGAGCTTTTCTTAACAGTTTGAACTAAGACAAATGTGAAAGCAAGTAAAGAAAAACAAAGTTAAAATATTTCTTTGATTTTTGTCTAGTTAGTTCACAAGTCCTGTATTATTATTTGCACTCTAAGAGAAAAGACAGTATTCACAACAAGAAAATAAGATCACTGAAGGTAGGGCTTTCTTCCATTTTATTCTTTGTTGAAATCCTAACTACCAGAACAGTGTTGGAAGATGGTAGACAAACCATAATTATCTGATGAAATTTGTTGTAAGGCATCTACGCTGCATTTAATCCATCATAGTATTTATAATGAACTGCTGTTTTCCATTTAAAGTACTTTTGTTATGCACAGTCTTATACCCTCACACCAAAGTGTTTTTTTAATAGAATGGAGAAGCAGATGTTACTGTTTATTTGTGTATCTGTTTGCCAAAGGGGGCAATTCTTTTTGAGCTTTCCAGCTCTTAAATGAAATACTCAGTATCAAGCTTCACAGTTGTTACAGAGATGGTTCAAAGATCTGACAACTAAACCTGATTTTATCTTTTGCTTTGAGAGTACAAACATTTTTCTGTTGTGGAATTAATAAAGAACCAGCTGGTTTCTCCCAATGGGTGATATTGAGTGGAATATCTGTGATACATATACAGACACAAACACATATATTCATGCACACACACACAAACACACAGACACACAGACACACACACACACAGACACACACACACACACGTCTGTAGAAAAAAGAATCAAAAGAACAATGAGTTTCTAGCAATTCAAATATATTTTATACTTTTAGTAACATATATCAGACATGTGTCTATTGACATGACAATGAAAATATTTATTATGATAATCAAATGACTTTGGAGTTGAAAAATTGTTAAAAGCTGTTTCTCTCTTGTTCAAAATCATGTATTTCTGTGTTAAATATTGAATTCTTTAGAAATGTGTAGGTGTATGGTTAGGGAAGGCAAAAAGTCAGAGACAGTGATTTCTCTACATTCTAATTTTAGTTGTTTTGCTCATATATTACATCAACCAGTTAACTTCTTTTAAATTCACTAAAACACCTGTTTACATTCACATTTGGATTGCTAAATAAATCTCCATATAAAATTGGATTTCCTCTCATCTTGGAAGAAATTTCCTTTCCTTATAAAATATAACAAATTATGTTTACCTACGGTTTTATTTTGAGATGAACCTGAGAATGTTTTATTAAAAAGTATGCTTAAAAATACTATCACCAAAGTGACTACAAATTGTTATGACAATGAACTCCAATGTGTAGTTTTTTATTTCTAAAGTTTTGTTTTCAACATCTAAATAAATTGGGAGTACAGAATTATCTTTATTTAAATGTATTCTATATTTATCATTTATTATAGTCTGAAAAGATTGGTTGATTCCTGTTTATGTATAGTAAACAGGATTTATAGGTCATATTTTAGTTCTCAGAAGTATTTTCCTGTCTAAAATGAATCTTTAAATCTGTGGCTGAAGATAGATTTGGCTAACCCCAGTGCTATTCAGCATTTAAAACATGAGGTATTGTTGAATTTAAGCACTGAATATGTACATTCCAAGTTTTTTTTCCTGTAGTCATTATTGGAGGAAAAAATTATGCCTGTAAATCTATTTTTCTATTGCAAATATTGTAAGAAAGAAACTACTTATAAATCTTAGGTACATTTTAGTACTACTATATAATACAGAAATATAATTACCACTAGATAGCTTATTTTTATGTGTTAATATGTAAAAGGTATTATTTCATAGATATTTATAGTACTATCATCACCATTAATGAACATTTCTTTCAAATATTCTTATTTCCCTAAGACAGACACTAGGCCTAGAAGTATAACAAGCATTAATCATATGGATTTCATTTTTCGTTTTAGTCTTTGCCAGACAATGTCTTGTCCACCAATTGTTTTTGGTCTTTTTTAAAAAACAAACAAAAACAAAACAAAACAAAACAAAACAAAACAAAACAAAACAAAACAAAAACCCTGTCCAGGCTACTTAAGTGTCATATGGGCCCAAATCCAATAAAGGCAGTTAGTGTTATAGCAAGCTACAGCCATCTGTCAGAATATGATAAAAATAAATGAATAGACTTTTCCCCTCCTCTTTTGACTCCTTCACATAATTCTGGTTTGCTTTTGTTAGCTGATGTGGCCATTCTTCTTTTAAATTCATGCTCCAAATTAACAGCAAATCTCTAAGTAGGAATTATTTTGGTGAAAGACCAAGGTTAATGTCTATCACAATCATTTGAAATATATAAATTACCTTTCCAGAAGCAGGTCAGACAAACTTCGATGGTTTTGAACTAGTACTTGACTGTATATTCTAGTGAGTAAAGACTGTAAACTCTGAGTTAGGAAATTGATTTGAGAGACATGAAAGAACATTGTTAAAGGGAACAATAATACTGAAAATTTTCCTTAAAGAAGAAGCTATATGAAAAGGTTGAGAAACTGAAGGTGATGTCCCAGTGCTTTGTGGGTTGTGGGGTAGCTTTTTGACGTCTACACAGAAGGAAGGACTGCTTAACCAGTATATCTGGCTGGGCCACATACACTCAAAAAGTGTTTGGACAGAACTGAGAAACATACAGAAAGGGAAGCAAAAAGGGGTGTGGGATTTTTGAAAAGCTACAGAAAACTAAAAGGAGAGTGCAAATCAGATATGAGTTCTAAAATAAACCTTGTCACAGCTGATGTGAGTGCTAGGAACCTATTTTTAAGATGAGAAAACTGAGGTTTAGAATTCCACAATTTGCCCTTGGCCATACTATGGAAAAGAAAGTGCAATTCAACTCCATATCTAGTGACTTCTACAATCTCCTTTTATCAAAATGGCAAAGGGTCAAAGCCATATGATGACACTGAGATGGAGGTTAATTTGACAGGATGTAAATAGACTTTGTGCAGAAGAATTAAATCACCAAAGATTATGTAGTCTATAGTCTACCTATGTATTGGCCCTCTGATAAAGAAATAAAATACAGTAGTTTAACAGCAGGGCTTCAGCCTAAAACTTGCATTTCTTGTTCATAGCCTAAAAGTCCTATCTTTTGGGTTTCATAATGATTATCTTTTATTAGTATCAGAAGGAACATATTTTCCTACATACAGGAAAATATGTCAGTTGTCCTAACTGACAACCTGGTCAAATGGGTTTGAATGCCTATGAAGGGGAAAGGATAAGGATAACAGGAAGAGTAGCAGCTACTATAACTTATGTATAGGTGACTGATTAATGTGCAGATGTATTTGTATGATGTGTTCCTTCTAGAATGCCTTTTCCTCCAGCTTTCATCAAAGACCCTGTGATATGAGAACACGGTGATTTTGTGCTATTTTATTTTTTACCTTACAGAAGCTCTCATCTTTCCTTTTCTATCTACCTCGATGCTTCTTTAGCCATTGCTATTGCCACCTTGGTTAGGTCTCCTGCTTCCAAGTATATCGACTTTTGGATTACATAAATATGACAAATTATTATGGATTTTTTTATTCATTTTGCTCTACTTTTACTATCACAGAAAGGAAGTAATGCACAGTGAAACATGCAGATCCTAAACCTATAGCTTGGATTAAAAACCTTACATAGGCTTGTTAGTGCCTACCCTGATGGTGTTTCACAAAATTCTTTAACTTTTATGTTTATTAATCTCTTGATTTCTTAATTGAGGATGATGATACTAAAAGTACCTACTCTATGAGTACTCATAAGGATCAAGAACAGTATTACAGGTAGCAGTGCTTCACTTTTAGCTAATGTTGTTGTAGCTAATACTAGACTATGAGGTTCTAAAATATAGGGATCCTTGGAGTATCCACAGAGAACCAGGATCAGTAAGTGCTCAGGGAATGCCTTACTCTGCAAGACATGCCCAGTAAGGCTTAGACTCAGAGATATATGTGAATAGGTGACATTTTTAGAACAGATTGAAGCTAATGTGGCTCTCTGAACTGTAGTGACTCTGAATTCCTCTCCTTGTCATCTGATTCCTGCCAGAATCTTAAACTGAATTGAAAATGATGTCCCTCACTCTGAGCAGGTATTTTACATATATATTTTCATTCAGTACTTGAGACAAACCCACAAGGTAAGGCCTGTAATTTTCTCTATATATCACTTAGAGAAATTGAGCCTGGTGGAGGTTGGCAATATATCCAGGCTCATGACAAAATAAGTGGCTTAGTCTAGGGATGTTGAATCACATATGCTTAAATACATCATTAAACCCTTTGGCTTTGGTAATGTGCCCATCCTTTGGTTGAAAAAGATAGGCCATCCAAATATATTTTGGTACTATCACTACCAAGAAAAGGGCTAAAAGAGGAGGTAAAAAGGCTGAGAGCTGAGAAAGGAAAGGTTCATGGGAGGCTACAATTGTGAATGTAGTAGGTACTTAGGACATTGTTTCTCTGAATGACAGAAGGCAGGTAGCAATCCTAAAGCTGCTCTGGAGATTGATTACAAGACAGTCTCACCAAGTCATAAAAATACAAAAGAGGGGGTGTGGCTCTAAGAATTGGAATACAGTGATGAAAGCCTATGTTTCAAACAAAAGCATGCCAAGAAAGGCTGTCCAATAATGTATGTGTTTACTTGGGGAGGATCATGAGCATAAAGAGAGAAACACTTTTAATTGGGTGAAGAAAGAAATTGAAAAGGAATAAGAAGGAGAATTTGTCCTTGTGTTATTATTATTGGGGTTATTATTACTACTATTTATCAAGTGCTTCCTGGGTTCATGGCTGCTCTAATAACATTGCAAATTTAATTTATTTAATTATCACAACACCTTCATGAATCTCATGAAATAGGTTTTACTATCATTCTTATTGTGCAGGTGATAAACCTGGAACATGGTGATGCTGAGTAACATATACAAGGACACATACCTTATATGTAGCAGATCAAAAAGTCTACAATGAGCCATTTGTCCAGATAATAAAAAATGCCTGTTAATTTTCAATACTGACAGAGAAGTGCCATAAGAAAAAGGTACAGTGAACAGAAGTGGTTATTATTCTATAGTCATGTATTAGTTGTATTATTTACGTAAACACAAATATATAGCAAATCCACCTTGTCTTCCTGAAGACTGCATATCTCAGAAGGTAGTGAAAATGAAATGTAATTAAGTAGCTAAAATACAGAGGAATTTTTGGGTTATAGGTGATAGCAAGTCCTTGAGAAAGAAATTATTTTATGTTGGGGGTAATAAGCATATTATAAAGCTAAAATCCCAGCCTTCAGGAAAATAGGTCTTTAAAGTGCAGTATGTAGGGTTCATATCCTAAGAATCTTTAAAATGGAGATTAGAAAGTTTGTTAATAGTGGAAATCTATGTGTCCCCATTTAGTTTCCACATGTGAAGGACATATACCTAAGTAAAGGCATGAAAACCAGAGATACAAATTTATAAGAATTTATAATGAAAATAATGCCAAGAACACTGTTGTCTAAACTGAGTCTGAGACTTGTGTAAACACTAAAGGATTGTAGCAAAGTTTGTTTTCAAAATGTGTGTAGAGTAAGAAGAATAAAGATAAAAAGATATGTATGCAATCATTATTGGAATGAAAAATCAGGGAGTCCTTTTTTTCATTTCTAGCACTCTTTACTAAAAAGACCTATACGCTATATATGGCAAACAAGCATCAATAAATATACATTAAAACATAAGCTAGGCAAGGGTTCATTAAAAGCATTTGAGGCTGAGGAGACAGATCAGTTAATAAAGTGCTTTCTATGCAAATCTAATGACCTGAGTTCCATCTCCAGGACTCAGGTTTAAAAGAAAAGCCAGCTCTTTACACTTGATAGCTGCTGGGAGAACAAAACTCAGTTTTCTTTGATGAACTGACACTAGGGATATCAACCCCACTCCAGGGCAGACTTCATGCTCAGGAGTAGTTGGTCTACATAAAACTGAATCCATGTATTCTTGTGTGCTGTTTTTGTTGACTTGCTTTGCTTTGTTATGTTTTTTTTTCGTTTTATGAGAAAGAGCTTAAATTTGGGTGGTGGGACATGATAGGAATTAGGGGAGGGGAAAGAATATGATCAAAATATATTGTATGAAAATTATATATATATATAAAATAAAAGCCAAGCAACTTGGTGTGCATTTTTACTCCAGTTCTGGGAAGGCAGAGACAGGCGGATGCCTGGTATATGCTGACCAATCAGATTAGGTAAATTGACAAACTCAAGGTCAATGAAGAACCTGTTTCATAAAACAAGGCATATGGTACCTGAGAAATGATGCTTGAATTTGACTTCAGGCATACACATGCACGTACACACACACACACACACACACACACACACACACACACACACACATCTACAGCCACACATATGCTTACACACATATACTATACATATATAACTCTGTACACACAGTGACACATGCACAAGGATTGTAGTACCAATAGAGTAGATTCTAGGAAATTTCTTGCTCAGCCCTGGATACAAGATGTCACAAGTATATCCATTGCTCTATACTGAAGCCTATATAGAGGGCATAAGGATGGTATAGGTTGATGGAAAAAGAATGAGATGCCAGGATCTTCCTTTCTGGGAGCATTGAAAACAACAGGACCCTAGTGTAGAACTGAGGAATAGAAAAATGCTGTAATTAGCCAGTTAAATGCTTATCATGAGATAGTTTGTAAAGCTTGCATTTTAGAAAACATCAAAAAATTCTACATGTAACTTGGTTAAGGTAAGAATAATATCAGACTGTCTAACATATTGTGACCATATGAGCAGCCAGCCTAAGCCCAAGCTGTAAAAATAGAAGGTCCTATGCTTTGGAGACCCTGAGAAACTTGTAATTTCTTGATTTGACAGACACTGTCCAAAGATGATGTTTCAGGTAAGACTGTCTGTTTTATACTTTGCTTTTCACTCTGGACATTTGATGGGGAAGAGAAAAAGAGATCCGGGGCTCTGACGCTTGCCAACTGACTTATGTAGTCAATATCTATATAAATAAAGTCTCTCTGGCTGAAAGAGAGCAAGCTGCTGAGCCCTCAGATGGGCATTCGTCCCTTTCTTCCCCTGCAGATCCATACTTCCTTTTTGGGACCTGAACCCCACTGAAGCTGGATTTTAGCATTTGTCTATTCTAAACACATTAATATTCTAAACCAGAGGAGAGAGAATTTCTGCGGATTTGATTGTATACCCATTTCAGGGACTGTGGCATAGGAAAATGTGGCAGAAAACTGGAGATGGTAAACATAGACTTAAGTTTTGAAAATGGGCAAGAGACATATAGACTTCTTAGGGCACAGTACAAAACATCATGGGATTACAGTAGAACAAACTATTAAAAAGGATTTTGAGCAGCTAGTAAAAATAATAAGGATAGAAACTATGAGAAGAGAGTATTAATTACCTAAAATAATTCATGTAGATTGAAGTGTCTTGGTCCTGCCTGGTCATGCCCTGTCACACCTGGGCAACAGTCATTTTTATAAAATAATCACTCAGAAGTTTAATATTAATTACAAACTGTTTGATCTGTGGCTCAGGCTTATTATTAACTAGCTCTCATCTTAAATTAACACATTTCTATTAATCTAAATTTTGCCACGTGGTCATGGCAATACCAATCTGCTGGCATCTTCTTGTTCCTTGGGTGGCTGGATGGCATCTGCCCTGACTCCCCCTTTCTTCTCCCTGTATCTCTCTTGGATTTCCTGCCTGGCTATAACCTGTCGTTCCACAGATCAGAGCAGCTTCTTTATTAACCTACGATAGCAACACATATTCACAGCATACAGAAAGACCATCCCACAACAAATTCATGTTAGGTAAATACTTCCCGTTTTTTGAGCCGTTATTAGATTTGCAAGTCAGAAAAAATGTAGGCACATTGTATCTAGATCTCACCAAGACATCTGACAAGATCTCTCATCATATGTCTCTGAATAAGATGCAGAAATATGGATTGCATGTTAGTAATAGTATGCCACCTGATAGCAGAGGTAGACTTGCAGAGGGGTTTCCAGTGGCATGTCAGATAACTCTGACCACATTCTGGTCCTATATACATTTTATCAGCAACTTACATGAAAATGAGGATGAATATCTCATCTTGCAGATTTACACTGACATGACAGCAAAATATCAACTTTGTACGGTGGGATTAGACTTCTGCTACAACTCCATATTCTAGCAGGATAAAATCAAATTATGACAGTTCAAGAGTCTAAACCTAATCTACCAATGCTCTACTTTTCAAATGTATAATTTAAGAGGTTTCAATTATAGAATATACAAAATATGGCCTAATGTTAGACTTTATTAAAAAGACTTAGAGTCATAGTTACTGGTGAATCGGCATGTATCAGCAGTGTCACATACCCATTAAAATGGGTGATATTGGAGTAGACAGTATTAGCAGAAATAATAGTTAAACAAGAGAGATAACTGATTGTTGGCCATAGCATATAGGCCTGGATACGTGAGTCAAGGTGACTGTTAAGAGTCCTATGTAAGAGACATCTGATATGCTCCCAGATCTTTCCTAACGAGCAGTCTTTGGAGGAAAATCTTGAGAGAGTGTGTCAAATGCCACGCTGGTATCCAACAAGTTATGTCTCTTTTAACCACATGGCTTTCTTCTTGGCCTCATCTCAGTGGAATGAGAGAATAACTGGCATGGTTTGCTCAAATGCTTACCATAGTACATAAGAGATGAACGGATCTAATCAAATTCCCCTCTACAGGCTTTGAAAGCTAGTGCCAGAATGGAATGAAGCTAGCAATGGGACAAACAGCTAATGGAATAAGGTGAGAGGTAGTAACAGGTACATATGGAATCTTGTAGAGAAGCAGATACTGTGGTAGACAAAGCAACATTGAACCAATGGCAAGAGCAAGCTACTGGGCAAAGAAAGGGAAAACAACACAGAACATTCCTCTGTCTTTTAATGCCTGAGATCTATATGTCTACAAACTTTGCATTCTTTGGGTGTTGACCAATGTTTCCTGAGTTTCCAGGAACTAATATCAAACTGAAATTGTGTGCTTTTCAGCAAAACCTGACTGATCTCTGATCCTTGAAGCTAGAGAAGCTAATAAGACTCAGGCTACAGTGAGCCTTACACTACATTCCAAGAGCAGTTTGGGCAAAGTGGCTTGTGTTTTAAAGAAAGTTATCAGGAATGGAGGTTGGAACCCAGAAATGTGAGGAACATGTGAAGTAATTGGGGAAGTGTTTAGCTAAACACATCAGACTCATAAGTAGTGAAAAGTGATAGAGGGGCTTTATTTGGTTAAGCACTAAACTTAGGGGATAATAATAGGCATATTAAAAGTGGTAAATTTGGGTTCAAAAAGAATCTTCAAGCAGTTGTTTGAGGTAGAATGGAATATTTCAGTTATTAGTCAATTCCTTTATTGGAAGTACATAAACAGAGGCAGGTGACCACTTAGTAGAGATAATAATGTCACCTTTCAAATTTGTAAAGCGTTTCATAGTGTATGAAGCTATTTATATTATACGTGTTTGTTCTTTTTAACACATGATCATGATAGGCAATTTTGGGGGCATCCTCGAATGGAAGCCAGGACCTAAGTGCTTGCTCCAAGGTCTGGAAGGCATTTTATATTTATTTTTACAAATGAGGAAGCTAAGGCTCTAAGAGGTCCTATTCTCTAGCTCGTTTATAAGTTACTATGCACTCACTCTTACCTTTTATTGACTAAATGTGAAATGAATATTTTTCAAGGATAATTTTGAAAAACTCTAGTTAATTAGACCAATGAGGCTTCTAGGTATTTTTTTATTTCTTTTATAATTTAATTTAATTTTACATATCAGTCACGGATTCCCCTGTCCTCCCTCCTCCCACCCTTCCCCCAGTCTACCCCCCATTCCCATCCTCTCCAGGACAAGGACTCCCCTGGGGATTCAGCTCAGCCTGGTAGATTCAGTCCAGACAGGTCCAGTTCCTTCCTCCCTTCACCCAGGCTGAGCAAAGCGTCCTTGCATAGGCCCCAGGTTCCAAACTAGGTATATATTTTTACATTCTTTTTTTATTAATTTTTTTAAAATTTTATTTTACAATACTATTCAGTTCTACATAATAGCCACAGATTCCCTTGTTCTCCCCCTTTCTGCCCCCCTCCCCTTCCCCCCAGCCTACCCCCCCATTCCCACCTCCTCTAGAGCAAGGCCTCCCCTGAGGACTGAGATCAAACTAATAGACTCAGTACAGGCAGGTCCAGTCCCCTCCTCCCAGATTGAGCCAAGTGTCCCTGCATAAGTCCCTGGTTTCAAACAGCTAACTCATGCAATGAGCCCAGGACTTGGTACCACTGCCTAGATGCCTCCCAAACAGATCAAGCCAGTCAACTGTCTCACCTATTCAGAGGGCCTGATCCAGTTGGGGGCCCCTCAGCCTTTGGTTCATAGTTCATGTGTTTCCATTCGTTTGGCTGTTTGTCCCTGTGCTTTATCCAACCTTGGTTTCAACAATTCTCGCTCATATAAACCCTCCTCTTTCTCACTAATTAGACTCCCAGTGCTCCACCCAGGGCCTAGCTGTGGATGTCTGCATCCAGATTCCTCAGTCCTTGGATGGGGTTTCTGGCACAACTATTAGGGTGTTTTGCCATCCCATCACCAGAGTAGATCAGTCCCAGCTGTCTCTTGGCCATTGCCAGCAGTCTTTTATGGGGGTATCTTTGTGGATTTCTGTGGGCCTCTTTAGCACTTTGTTTCTTCCTTTTCTCGTGTGTGGTCTTCATTTATCATGGTCTCCTATTTCTTGTTCTCCCTCTCTTTTCTTGATCCAGGTGGGATCTCCCGCTCTCTTTCCCTCGACCCTCGCCCTTCATTGCTCCCACTTTATTTTCTTTCCTTTTACATACCAACCTCTGTTCTGCCTCCTTCCCCTTCTCCTACTTCCCCATACCTACCCCCCTCCCACCCTCATCCCCTTTTCACAGAGGGTAAGGCCTCCCTTGGGTAGTCAACACAGGTGGGCTTATCAAGCTGGGGCTAGACCTAGCCTCTCATTGCATTAAGGCTGAGTAAGGAAGGCATCGCACCATAGGGAATGGTCTAAAAAGCCAGTTCGTGTACCCAGGATAAGTCCTGGTCCTATTTCCAGGGGACCCACAAACACATCAAGCCACACAACTTTCACCCACATTCAGAGGGCCTAGTTTGGTCCCATGCAGGCTCCCCAGCTGTCAGTCCAGAGTCCATGAGATCCCACTAACTTGGGTCAGCTGTCTCTGGTTTTTCACATTATGTTTCTGACCCGCCTTGCTCTGATATACTTTGTTCCTCTCTTCAACTGAACTCCAGAATCTTGGCCAAGTGACTGTGGGTGTCTGCATCTGGTTCCCTCAGTCACTGGATGTAGGTTCTATGATGACAATTAGGGTAGACACCAATCCAAATGCAGGGGAATGCTAATTCAAGCATTTTCACCACTATTGCTATGAGTTCCTGGGGTTTTACCTAGCTGCAGATTTCTCCCCATCCCCTTACTGGTACACTCTGTCAAGATATCTCTGTCATTGATCTCCCTCCCTGTCTTTCCCTCAACTTGGCTATCTCATGTTATTACATCCCATCCCATCCCCCTCTACTCCCTCCTCCCAGTTTACCTAGGAGATCTTAACTCTTTCCCCTTCCTGGGGTGATCCATGTGTGCCCCTCTTAGTGTCCTCCTCTTTACCTAGCTTCTCTGGGGTTGTGGAACAATGTCATCATGAAATTTGTAGGCAAAAGAATGGAACTAGAAAAAAATCATTCTGAGTGAGGTAATCCAGACCAGAAAGACAAACACGGCATGTATTCACTCATAAGTGAATATTAGATGCAAAGCAAAGAATAATCAGGCTTCTAGGTATTTTTAATTTCATTTTTCTGATGCTGAATATATTTTTGAATAGACTAAAAAGGCTCTCTCCTCAGTCTCACATGAAAACTTATGTTTGTCTCTACATCGTAGGAAGCTGAGACCAATTAATACATTCCTGCTCAGATACAGAAGGTCCGTGGGTGCAATTTGTACAAACATGCCTAGATGTACATTTCAAATAAGAATAGTTTTCTCTCTTGGTTTTTCCTGAGCCTATCTTCACCCTCTTTCCAGATTTCCTGTTATTTGTCTTACTAGAAGAAGGGACTCAGTTTGTTTGGCAGAATAGCTAGTTTACCATACTGTTTCCTTAGCTATGACCAAGCCCCATAGAGGAGTCAAAGGAAAAATGAGGTGTTGTGGATATCACTTTTTATAAATAAAACACTGATTAGCCAGTAGCCAGACAGGAAATATAGGCAGGACTAACAGAGAGGAGATTTGAGGAAACAGGAAGGCAGAGGGAGAGACTGCAGCCACTGCCAGGATAAAGAAGATGTAAGGTACCAATAAGCCACGAGCCACGTGGCAAAGTATAGATTAATAGAAATGGGCTAAATATAAGAGTAAGAGCTAGACAATGATAGGCCTGAGCTAATGGCCAAGCAGTTTAAATAATGTAAGCATCTGTATGTTTATTTTATAAGTGGGCTAAGGGACTGCTGGGGCTTGGTGGGACCCTGAGAGAAAACTCTCTAGCAACAATGAGGGAGTTACCTCTCTTTGAAAATTATGTATATTTACATTATTTATATTTTTCTTCAATTTTTAAAAAAAATTTACTATTTTTCTCTTAGGTGTATGGGTGTTTTGCCTTGAGCATATATTGTGTATATATATATATATATATATATATGTATATATATATATATATGTGTGTGTGTGTGTGTGTGTGTGTGTGTGTGTGTGTGTGTGTGTACCACATGTCTGGTGCCCAAGAAGGGCAGAAGATGGTGTCAGATCCCCTGGTGCTAGTGTTAGATGGTTGTGGGCAGCCATGTAGGTGCTGGGAGTTGAACCCAGATCTACTGGAAGAACAGCCTGGAAGATTGGAGCTTAACTGTGGAACTATCTCTCTTGCCCCTTTAGATTTCCATTATTCATTGCTTTTCTCACTTTATACATTTCCTCCCTTCCATTACAATAAAAAAGAAGAACAGGAGGTATGGGGATAAAGACAGGAATGAGGATGGAATAAAGGGTTGATTTTATCAAAACACATTATATGTCTGTATGAAATTTTCAATAAAGAAGAACAATACACCAACCTTATCATTAGTACTGTTCTAAATGTGCTGTCTTCACCATAGGTGCTGACTACTACTGCTGAATGTTCCAGTAGCAGAAAAACGTGGTTTATAAACCTTTTTAATCCAGTATGTGATGAATGATACAGTTTTCTGGATTTGGGCCATAGCACTTTCAGTGGAAGTGGTGATACTTGCTGATGCTCACTAATTTAATATGCTACTAAGGAGGAAAGCTTCATAATGTGAGTTTATTTGTCACTCCCTTTCAGTTATGATTCCCAGAGGATATCAGAATAGAAGTTCATGCCAGACATTGTTTATTGACTGATATATTCTGAACATTGTTTACATAAAATTGTCTTTCTAAAATGATTAAGACATAAAGAAGTCAGCAGGAACTCCAGGAATTTGACAACAGAATGCAATGTTTTACTAGTTTATGTTTTCCTGTGTTAATAGAAAGTAGCATTTGGGCATGTGGTGATGAGGATTGAATTCATGGTCTTCTGAATGCCAGGCAAGTGCTCTATCACTCAGCTATACTGTCATCTCTAAAAACCAATTTTATTTAAAAAATGATGGGAAATGGTGAGTGATTTCTCAATTAATCCTACCCAGTACTGATTCTTTCGTGGTCAAAGGGCTTATAATTGTAGAGGAGTAGAACTTTCCTTAAAATAAAATACTTAGGGAATGAATTCAGAAACCTAAATGTGTGACATGACAGAAAAACAGTGTCTTATTTTCCTTCAAAATCTTATGATACTAGAATACACTTTCCAAGTTACATGTGCATTTCCCCTCATAAGGCAAAATCTTTCTGAACTATTAGAAGATATCCTCCTTTTCAATCTATTTTATAGTAAATAACAATGCAATGACCACTATTTCTCCAACTGTTTGTTCTTTCTTTCTTTCTTTTTTCTCTCTTTCTTCTCCCCCCTGTCTCTTTCTATATCCTTGTACTTTCTTGAAATACAACACAATTGATTTTCATGTCGAGGCTACAGTAACAGCTCAGATAACTGCTTCATTTAATTTTTGATGGGTGTCTGAAAGTGAAGTATTTATGCATCTGTGATTTCATGTTTACAAGTGCATCTGCTTTGGTTCATGTCTGTGAGTGTGCCTGAATCACTGTTTCCTGTGTGCCTGTGATGGGATCTGCCCTGTTACTGATACACTTAGTTGTGTATAGTGGTGCACATTTGTGTTTTTCTGCAGATAACTATGGTGAAAAGAGTTCCCACTATTAGTGGAGTTATCCTCCTTCAATATTCAAGTTCAGTGGGGTGAGTAATAGCTTAAGTACCTGGTCTCCAGTGGTATGTTGCTGTTCAGGACCCAGCTGTTATGCAGATGAACTGAATCCTGGGTGCTGGTTGGAGGAGCAGGTGCAGCTGGACTGGGCTGACTGCGGGTAGTCATTGATCTTCTTTGAAGAGAGTCCACTGTGGGAGGTGGCTTCCTGGCACAGGTACAGGCATGCGGAGGAGGTGGTGGTGGGGGGAGGGGTCTGAAGGTGAACTGGTTGTGTGGGCTGCTTTGCATGTCTAAAATGGAGAGAACAAAAACAGCAAATAAAGACTTAGTCTCCTATTTTGAGAACACAGCATGACAGACTTACTAGGATTTCAAATAATACAACCTCTGTGTGTGTGTGTAGGGGATTTGAAGTTCAGTCTATCTGTAAAAATGTCACTTAACTTACAAAAGCATGTGCAGCAAGCTTATGAAATGTAAAACATTCACAGTTGCATTTACATGTAAATTCTTCAGGAATATACCAGCTAAAAGTAATGAGGCCGCCTCACACAATTTGTCATAGTTTCTGCTACTGAACAAATAAATCATCAACGAGATATAAGACTACAGAACAGAAGTGAGCTGATTTCCATCAGTTGTAAAAAAACCTCACTTCAGAAAAGACCAGTGAGAGGCACAAATTCATTGCGAGGAAAATCATTTGGCACTTCAAATAAAAATGTAAGGCCACCTTCTGACTTACCTCAGGAAAGGATGCTAGCCCTACCTACACAAGAGTAAATCTATACTTTAGAAAAATAGCTCACAAGTGCGTAACTCAACTGCACAAAACTAATCTCTCCACCAGCCCACACCTCAGAATGCTGCTTATGAAAAGAAGAGCAAAGTCTGCACACCTTGCCTTTTGATACCATTTTAGGAGCTCTGCCAAGTTAGGTAACAGTGGGAAAACTTTTTTCCCTGCTTGTTTGCAGACAAGGCAAATAGGGACAGCAGTCCTGAGACTCCTGATGTTGCTATTGTTTTGTATTTTTCCACTGTTGTCCTTGCAGGCACATATCAAGACAGTTAGTTAGAATCTGGCCCAGGAGAAATCCCCCAATTAAAGCCCTTTGAAAAGAAATCACTATTGTAGCAGCCAGCCACCTCTCTTCCACAGGAGAAAGATAATAATAGATGTCAAGTGATGGCTTGCAACACCAGCACGTTCTGGATAAACTTTGTAGACGGCACAGCTTTGTCCCACCTCCCCAATGAGAGTTGAAAAGCAGAAAAATGCCAGAGGCTTTCGATGTCTAACAGAGGGCTCAGCTGGTGTGTTCTGAAGCCTACTTTGCAGTTACTGATCAGAGAAAAAAAATCAATCTTTCCACCTCAGACATGAATTTTAAAGACACTGGCTTGGTTTTCAAATTAAAAAACAAAAAACAAAAAACAAAACCAAAAAAAAAAACCACATTACTATCCCAGGAGCAAGAGTCTGACAAATTCTTGGCTGGATTTCCTAGTACAGGTGGTTCCCCCTTTAAATAAACTAAATTTATAAAAGTATGAATTGTAGAAAGACAGACAAAATAAAGAATGGTGATTATTTAATTTACAGATTCGGTTAGGTGTTTAGCTGTCTTTGTGTATTTTAAACACTCCATTAATTTCCTAAATCACCCCTGTGCTCCATGTTCAACCCAAATTTCATAACCCCTAAAATGTCATCACTAGTACTTAACATTTCATTACTATTTTTAAATTCTTGTATTCATACTCACAATCATAGACAGAAGTATAAAGTGCTAGGGCACAAAAGACCATTTTACAGATGAGAAATTTGTCTAGGAACCAAAGCAAACTCATAGTTTAACCATGAATAGAACTCACATATGACTCTCTAGCCAGTGCCCTAGTACAGATACTTGTAATACATTTCCCCGCTTCTTCTGATTCTCAGCACAGAATCTTCTGCATTTTCTGAATTTTCATTTATGTTTATGTGTCTGCTTCTCTCTTAAATGTTTGTACCTCCTAAAACACTGACTGGAAGGTAGTGTGTGGCATAATGCTATAAAAGAGCACAGCATTTGTAGGACTGGCAAACTTGGCTTGGGGTTCTGTTTCTTTCATGCTGAAACTTGACCCATTCACTTAAAATATGGATATTCTACTTAATATAATCTCGCTTTTGTCTGAGTTGACTGATATAAAATAGGAATGAAGATAATATGCTGATGACTTTTTAAATGTGACTCTTTTCTCTAATTTTAACATTTACTGCTCTTAATATAAGTCTAGCCTTTGAGGTTTCTATAGCATGGCATTCATTTGATAGACCATGTGTTTTGTCTTTTCTCTCATAATAGAAAATGTATTTCTTAGTGAAGTGTCATTTTCTATTTCTCTTATATGTCATAAAGCATTGAGTACAGTGCTGGTATAAAGCAAGGTCCCAAAATATTTACTGATAGAAGCGATTTTGATTCATTCATTGGACCCAAAGAATTTCCTTTGGCGTTTAATTTGGGTATCATCCTAATTCATCTACTGAATATCTAGTTGACTGTTCATAGATAGGTATGTTCATAGATAGGCATGTTTGTGCCTTGAAAGTATTTTTTTAGGACTCTGGGTAAGAACAATACTATCTGAAAGGAGGCATATTAAGCAATGCTCCCACAATGTGTCAAGAGTAATACTGACACAGCACAGATTTGGCATCCAAAATTACATATAAGAAAGTATTTAATGATGTAAAGAAAAAGAAGGCATGGTGTTTGTCCACAGTCAGAGGAAGGTCTATTTTAGAGCTCATGGCTAGAACGTCTCCAAACAAACACATGATATCGACAGCTATTTTTTAAGGAAGTTATTCAAAAAAAAGTTCCCATCAGTAGTATTGTTAAAAGGAAAAATCACTCAAGAGTATTTAGTTTTATTGTTTGCTGAATTTCCTTCAAATGCTTGTAAGTAACCTATTATGAATAGTGGTAAAACTGTATTTAATTCAAAAGTACAATCATGTACTTCTGTTGCAGGTAGAACTGCTATGCACAATCACCTTTAAAATATATGTATATATTGATACATGCACATACATTTATGATTAAATATGCATATTATAGTGATATATGTGTATATATTAATCAATTTTAGTATGCATTTATTATCATATTTCATATGCAGAGGCTTTTTTATTGTTAATACTTTCTTTAAATGCTTTTACAGTATTGGAATGTTGTTCTTGGTAGACTACATGCGGACCTTAACACTTATGAAATGCAAATGATCTCAAATTCGTTCTTCTTCTTCTTTTTTTCTTTTTCACCTCGGGAATGCACTTGTTACCTCCAAATGAAGCAATTTAATCCTTGGGCTCTGTGAAATGGGATTTCCCAACATTAAACAGTAATGAAAAATACATTAGTGTTCAGTGTCAGGAGCTCTAGAGCACTAATTCCATCAAGTTTGGAGTTGCCTGCACTCACTTCCAAATGTTTCTGGCTTCCATATATAGTCCAGTGCCCAAGAGAAAGAAGTAAAGCGGGGTGAGGTGGGATGAGGGGATGATTACTCAAATATTAGTGTCTAGACATACTTCTAAAGCTTTCTGAAAGTAAATTAAGATTTTGGAGGCAAGGTCTAATTCACATAATATACTTGGAAATGAACCAATTTCAGATCCAAGGTCCTAAAATAACTTGGTAAAATAATCTCTCAGTGGGGAAATTTTTCCAAACTGTAGATCTAAGGTATTTTAGGTTTGGCAGAGTTATTGGTAGGAATACATGCTTTTGAAATAATACTTCCTTTTTCTCCAAAAGGTAAGTGAGAAAGAAGGCAGTATGCATCTTCCCCTACACATTTTGTAGATGATGTTTAATATAGATTATTGTTAGATAAAACTTTCAGCAGAAATGTGTCTCTGCTAGGATGGCTTGCCTCTAATATTTCATTAACATACACAGTGAGTTCTGCTACAAGGTATTGCATTCATTTCTAAAATTCATTACTTTATGAAAATGACATATGTGATAATACTTTAAAAATTATGTTGGAAAATGTGATGGTTAATGATGATTGTCAGCTTGACAAGACAAGCCAGTGGACAATCGGAGAAGAGTTCTCTCTATTAATTATTGAACCAAGGACCACCCCAACTGTAAGTGGCACCATTTCCTAGGCTGGGACCCTGTTCGGAATGAAAAGGGGGAAGGGGGCCGAGCTAAATTATTCGTTGTTGTACAGTTCCTGACTGTGGAAGCAATGTGCCCAGCCACCTTCTCCTTACACTGCTCTGCCTTTCTTGTCATGTTAACAGACTGTGTCCCCTGGACCTGTAAAACAGAACAATCCCGTCCTAAATTATTTCTGTCCTGTATTTTGCCATGGCAACAGAAGAACTAATACAGAGTACACCACCCCACAAACTATCAGTGTTATATTTAAAGAAAGGGACTTAGTAAGTAGTAGTATGGTTTTATAAAATAATTTATTTATTTTTATTTTATGTGTATTTGTGTTTACCTGCATGTATGTCTGTGTGAGGTGTCAGATCTTGGAGTTACAGACCGTTGTGTGCTGCCATGTGGGTTTTGGGGATTGAACCCAGGTCCTCTGGAAGAACAGCCAGTGCTCTTAACTGCTGAGCCATCTCTCCAGCCCCTCAACTTTATTCTTGACCTACAAAAATACCGTTCGTCTGGAAGAGCAGTCAGTGCTCTCATCCTTTTTATACTTACAAATACATTAATGTCAAACCAAGTATGACATTTTACTTTCAAAACTATTTGAAATCTGCTTGTGAAAGTGGGTGTTGGAAGGTCACAAGCAATGAGTTACTAAAAAAAAAAAAATAGGAAGATTATTTGACTAGGACAGTAGTTCTAATGCCAGATGTGCATAGACAAGGCTCCTGACACACATAGTGAGTTGGTTTGCAAGTATTCATATGCCCATTTAATGTATTTGCATGTGATATTTAGCTATATGCAGTTTTCCTCATTCATCTAGTGCTTGTTTCTAACAGGTGGGAAACACAAATTTTGTCTTACATTTTAATTGTTCTAAAGCCTCTCAATAGCAAGGGAAAAAAATAACATTTTCAAAACAAATGTTGTACACGAAAAAATAACTTTCTTCAGATGTTAAAACAAGTATTACCAGTATTAAAATTGTGTCAACTATATTGTTGCTCTTGAAAAATTTAACCAAAGTAGATAGATACATGATCATTCTTTTTATAATATTTATGTACCAAACTGATCGCTCTTCACTTTAGTGATAATGTGATAATGATCTCTCAAATATGTTTTTACCCAAAGATATCATGCTGTGTATGTTGCAAAAGGGGGCATACTCCTATAGTTTTAGACAATGTCATAAAGAGTCAGAAACTGTGTTTCTATTTCCTGGGTTGAGACTGTGTTTCAATGGGTTACACAATGTTTTACCTGCAATGCTGATGTAAAAGAAAATAAATCCATTAGCACTGTTGGTTTTCCTTCCACTTTTTTTTTGGTGGTAAAACATGGGCCAAAGTGGTATGGTTTGAGCATGCATGTTATCTTTTACTAAATAGGTTTTCATACATTTGATGGGGAAAGTATCAGGGAATTTGACTAAGGGATATTGGCCTGCAATCCAACATATGATATTATGCAATGCACAGTGTGTTTGAAATTACTTTTGGAAGATCAGATAAAAAATATTGAAATTCAGAAACAGGAAGACCTGTTTAAATAATGGATTATTGGCATGTTTTCATATTTAACATATAACCACCTTACTGAATTCTTTTGAGACAGTATTGATGAATTCCTATAAAGATCACCATAATGTCCATGTGCAAGGAACATCACTCTAAGGGCTATTGTCATAACTTCTTTGTCAGGTCTCTCAAGGATAATTATAAGGCTGTGCTTCTTGGTGTTCCTTTCTGAGCTTTTCTTCTAGGTTGGGGATGAAATGAAAGGAAATGGGCTTCAAGGAAGGCAATGTTTATTATTAGTGTTAACCATTAGTTCCAATTCTAAACATATATTTCTACTTTATAGTATTCAATCATTTACTTATCATAATGAGTTGGTATAACCTGTGAGGAGGTAGTTCACAATTTGAATGTTAGAGCTAATATCTATTAACTTTAGAGTGCTCAGTGATCAACAAGTTAATCTTAATTATGTCTTCCTATGGACATTTGTGGTTTCAAACTTACAATTTACTATTAGTGGATCAAAGATTGAAAAGCTAAGAAATTCAGTTTTCTGAAGAAACAAGAGTAAACAAGCAAAGTTTATCACTTCTCTGGATTAAACAATACTTTAACACTAATGCAACTATAATTCTTTCTTTACCCAGCACTCGGGAGGCAGAGGCAGGCGGATCTTTGTGAGTTCGAGGCCAGCCTGGGCTACCAAGTGAGTTCCAGGAAAGGCTCAAAGCTACACAGAGAAACCCTGTCTTGAAAAACAAAAAAAAAATCTTTCTTTAAAAATTAATTATTTTTATTTTTTATATATGGATGTTTTGCTTGAATGTTTGTCTGGGCACCACTTGTGTGCCTGCTACCTACAGCAGAAAGATGAG
Organism: Peromyscus leucopus; assembly: GCF_004664715.2. Classification (NCBI taxonomy): domain Eukaryota; kingdom Metazoa; phylum Chordata; class Mammalia; order Rodentia; family Cricetidae; genus Peromyscus; species Peromyscus leucopus. The sequence continues at coordinate 109,053,045 of NC_051083.1, forward strand.
AGTGTGAGATCCCCGGGAACTGGAGTGACAGATAGTTGTGAGTCACCATGGGCATTAGAAACTAAACCTGGGTCTTCTACAAGAGTATCAACTGATCTTAACTGCCAAGCCATCTCTCCAGCCCTCATTGCACCTGTAGCTTTTAATAAAATTAGATTCACCTGCTAAATAAACCAGGTTTTTGAAAAGAAAAATAAAATCTATTTAAGAACTAACCTAGTGCCAAAGTGGATGAATAAAAGTCCAGGAAGCTATAACTTAACAAGTGTGGAGATGCACACAAAATAATTAAAGGAAACAACAGGCCATTAATTTGAAAGAGAGGGTATATGGAATAGTTTAGAGAGAGAAAAGTGCTAATGTTTATATATGTGTATGATGCAGGTGCATATATCAACAGAAAGAGCCCGCAGGGAGAAAGAGAAGAATTCACAATTGAGCAGATGACTAGAGAAGCGTCACAGAACCTCTTGGAGTAGGCTAATAAATTAGTGTTCTAAATGAGTTCAATTTGGTTCTGGATTAGCTAACTCCACATGCTCCCACAGCTCTCTGATACCATTCACTGTCTTTGAGATGGTAAAGCATATCTCTTTGAAGACTTTGGATGATTCTCTCAGTCAAGCAATCAAGTAAGATAGTATTCATTGATAATTTTTGTTAGTGTGTGTTGGTCTTTGTCAAAACCATCAGATGGGAAGGTCAAAGTTGATATACCTCCCATCATTTGAAATGATTATGGTGAAACTCATAGTTGTACTTTAGGCTTTTTTGTGCTTGCTTTCAACACAAGAGATCAGCCTCTAGCAAGTCTAGTTTCTAGACTTTATCTCCTTTCCTGTTGTCTGACGGGCTTTATAAGGCAAACACCAGTGAAAAATTCACAAAGCAGCATGCCCTCAGTCCGATTTTCCCTGCCTTTGCTATGATGTGCACTGGATTGCCTTTACATGGTGAAATTGCCCAACCCTAGGCATAACAGTCAATAGTGCTGCCTTTAAGTGGTTTGTTTGCTAAGTCAATCAACTCTCCAATTCAGATTAAGATGAGTTTACTAGGACATTATGAGCAAGAGAAGAGAGAGAGCTCTAGTAAAGATTATTTTGCATGAATTATTGAAGTAGTGAAATTACATGATTTTCTTGGTTTTGAAAATATAGAGCACAGCTTTGCTTATGTTTTCTGACTAATTTGATAACTTTAGTGTGTGCGTATGACCCTTCTCCCCATTCCCCTAAACTGGCAATTCTATATAGTTTTCTATTCTTTTGTTTATAATTATAAAATTTCTTCTCTTCTTCCAAACCTTCCTATTCTTTCTCACTTTCAAATTCATGCCATCCATTTCTTTTAATTGTTGCTACTTGCATATATATATATATAATATATATATATATATATATATATATATATATATATATATATATTCTGCCCAGTCTATGTAATGTTACTTGTATGTACGTTCTCAGGGATGACCACTTAGTATTGGATACCCAATTGGTTTGATTTTCCCTGGAGAAGACTATTTCTCCCACTCTCTGTATTCTTTAGTTTCTTATGTGCAGGGTTGAAGCCTCTTGGGGTTCCCCTATCTATTCCATCATGTCTACTGGAGCCAAAGTATTTCTTCCTTTAGGGAATTATCCCTCATGCAAGTAGAACTGTAAAGAACCATGGTTTATTGTATAATTTTGGATTTCAAATGTTTCTATATATTAACATATGATATTATCAATTAAAATAAGTGGTCGAGTGGTCTTAACAGAAACTCTATCATCCAGTATATATCATAAAACATGAAGTAGACAATTGTCAGGTTTTTGTCTTATGATGACATTAATTCTTTTGCTTCTACTTTTAGCTAGTGACGTGTACCATAAAGAAAATTAAAAAAAAAATCTCTGGATGTTTAATATTTACTTTACACTGAAGCTAAAGTTACATGTAGGTATATAAGTTATTTTCAATACCCAGGATCATTATTTATTGAAAAGCAATTAATGGAAAGTCCTGGATTACTTGTCAGTGAATCATTTAATACATTAATAACAGATATTCTAGAATTTTATGGTTTTCATTTTCAGAGCTTCATTTATATTGCATTGTTATAAATGGTCATCTTATATTTGCTCAAAAAGCAATGCATAAAAATTACTGCAATGTTATTTGCTAAAATGGAATTTAGAACACTGAAGCACAAATCAAGAACTTTGCTTTTACTTTGCCTAACCCCTGAGTGTCAAATAAACAATGCAAAGGGAAGAAATGAATTCAGGGTGCAGCTGTGTCTGGGACTCCATCTTACCTCCCATGTGCCCCATTTCTAAAGTTTTAAGAAAAATATTTTTAAGTTATCATATGATAATTAATGAGAACATTGTATATTAATAGCAGCAGAAAGAAAAACAACATCAGCTACAATAACAAAAAGATGAGCTTCAAGAATATAAACAAAACACAGAGAGCAGGAAAGCCTAGAGAAGATGTTAGCCTTAAACTCCTCAAAAGCTGAAGGCAAAGTTTCTGGTTAGAAATACCACTCCCAACCATCAATGACTGTCTATTTGGTGATAAAAGTATTGCTGTACTCTACAGTTCTACCTTAAACACAATTTTAGGGACAAAGAGAACCTGTTAACAGGAGTAAGTGAAGTTCTGTAGAGGAATTCTGGCATGGAATTATTTGGGGGAGCCGTTGAATAGGTTCTCATCTTGCCTAATGGGCACATAGGGCACTGTTATAGCAATATATATATATATATATATATATATATATATATATATATATATATATATATATGGTCTTGTTGGAAGGCCTTGCTGGACAGAGGTCACAGTCTATCATGGCAGCTTTTTCCAAAGCTCTACAACATGGGAAACCCCTCCCCAGTGAGACTTCCTGCTCTCTACCTGCTCATATCTGGAAAATATCCCTGGGTCCAGAGGACTGACCTTATCTAAAAGCTGTCTCTAAGCCTGGATGAATAATTTATCAATAGATGGAACCTTGGCACAGATCCCTGCTAGAAGTCTCCCTTGCTGCACATATGGTAACAAAGACTTATACTAGGAGCTTTGCTATAGGACCCTACTGCTACATGTAAAGCCTTATGATAGGCTTGTGCCATTTAATGCAAATTAGGATTTGTCCTCAGGCCCCGTATCCTATATATTTCCCATACTCTGGAATAAACCTGAGCAGATTCACTGAAGCTGTCTCGTGGAGAGCTGTCTCCATTGTACCCACAGCCATCTGAAAACAGTTTCCTGCTTCTGCTCCTTCCTTGTGGGCCAATGCAGCCAACGATCTCGAGGAAGAAGCAGAGCCACAAGTTCTGAAAGGATGATTTGTCTCATTGCTTAACTGAAACACACAGACACACACAGATACATTTAAATTTGTCTTCTTGAATGGGAAAGGATTGGATAGACTAGTGAAGGGATATAGGCAAAACACTGAACTTATAAACCATTTCAATAGATGATTTCCTTATCCATACACTCATAAAATGATTATACATATACAATGGGCTTAGTGAAGGTTTGTTTATTTCTTATTCTTCTTCAGAAGATAATATAAAGAATTGTGAAAAGAAGTCCTGGTATTTTCACGGTAGTATGGCACACACATACATACTACTAAAATGTACTGGGACTAAAATATTGTTAAGATTTGTGATTCTGATAGTAGTATATTTCTGGCTGCCACTAATCTTTCTGGATGACATATTATGTGTTATTGAAGGAGTCTTTTAAAGAAGTATGAGCAAGAAAGCAACACTTATATATAAAGAATAAAGCCTCGCTTTCCTATCATGAACTAAAGGAATGCATAGATTATGACTTGGTTTTGAATCTTTATGTTTCTTTGGTCTAGCTTCTATACTCAATAGGGTTATTACTTTATTTTCAAATCTAATTAATTTGAACTAGCTTAAATATTTAAAGTTTGAACTATTTTTTATTTAAAATGAAATTATTTAGAGTTTCATTTGCTCAGAAAATAGCGATTACTGTTGTAGCATGTTTTCTGACGCCTGATGACTTATTTCGTTGCATTATTCACTTCTTCCTAGCTGTTGTTACGTTGTGTAGACATAGTTTGTATCTCAAAGATTTTTTCCCTGAAAAGTCCTTTGATTAATTATCTCATTACAACTTTTTATTTTCTCTTTTCAACATTTTTAGTGAGAAATTAAATAGAGCTATTTTCTGAGATTTCAACTTGAGGAGCTATGAAGTTCTATTACTAAGCCTACCTTATAAACATTGTTAATGGTAAGCTACGCATTTCTAACTTGTTTTATTTTTCCTTCACTTGGCATTTCTTCCCTTCAGTTATATTACTGCTCATCTCCACAGATGATGTTTATGATTCTCCAAAGAGATACAATGTTCTAGATGAACATCATCCAGAATATATAAATGCAAATTGGTGAAACACACCAAAGTAATATTCAATGTATATTGAACAGTTGAAATCTTGGACAGCTCCCACCATTGAGATTAATAGAATGTACAGATATCTTTGAAAAAGTGAAAAAAAGAACTCATCTCAAGGGGATGAAAATTAGATTATATAAACATAAGAATAAATGAGAATGTGATTTGAAAACGTTATGAATATATGTTATGCTGGTAAAAATACTGGTGATAATCCTATAAATTAAGAAAAAATTCATAGTAGTAATAGGTATAAGTTTCGTTTTAGCAAGTCTGTTGAACAAGTTAATTTTCAATTAAGTTAATTTAAATATAATTTCAGAAAGTACTCAAGGAAACCATTTGTGCTTATGATTTATGAGATGCTAAGAGGGACACAGCATTAAACACAATGCTTATATGAAGCAGTTTGCAAAAGAAAGTTCTTCCAGAGTCTTAATTCAGTGGCTGAGTGTACACAAAGCTCCTTCTTGAAGGTCCAAACCTGCATAGATCACAAAGTGATTTAAATTCATGGATGGTCCTGATGACAACCTGGGTTTGATTCAACTTTGCTTTTATGTTTGTTTATTCCTGAGTGTCAAAAAAGCATTGTAGAGAATAGAAATCAAATCAGGATTCAGGTGTGCATATGGATCCATTTTTACCTTCCTTGTACTTTATAAAGTCAAGCTTTCACTTACGCATTGATATGTTTTTCCATCAGCATAAAATAACATAAAATTATGGAACTGATGTTGTGTGTACTCCCAGCCTCATTAGTGTTTGGAAACTGCAATATAAAACATAATTCTATTTTTTAGGAGGTCATGTCACTCAAGCTTATTGTTCAGCTTCTTGATCTTCAAATTCTAACTATGGCAGTGTTAAAGGACCTTGTCTCATCAAGAAACAATATAGAGTCCAAGTATGTCCCATTTATTTCTAGTTAAAGATTTCTATTGGCAAGCTTGATCAAAGCCTACAACTAGGTCTCCTAGTAGTTATCAAGTTGCCTACAGGTCAAGACCTATAAATATACAGAGTACAAATTCAAGTGTAATATATTATTGACTAATACCTATCTTTAAAAGTAGGATTAAAACCTTAAAAGAGTGCTATTATTGCTTATGACCATTAATGCAAATTGTGGAAAAGCAAAAGAAAACAGGAACTAACCTAATCGGTTATTGAACATTTGTACACTGTTGCAGAATGAAGAAATGAACATACTGGTTTCAGTTCTTTAAGGTAAAGGGATCAACTATACTACACATTCTCTATTACTACTCTAGAGATGATTACTTACTTAGAGAAGATTGTAATAGCCAGAGGCAATGGATGACAACAGTGAGACAGTGATTTCCAGACATGTCCGGGAAGTTGCATATATGAACTCCCTGAAACTGTGATGACATGCACAAGACCTGAGCAAGTGGAAGCCAGACAAAATCACAGTTGGGAAATAGTCATGAAGTTCCATGAAGTTCCATGCCTAGCTGAGGAACTGTTGATGATTAATAGCTGCGTGAGGGGAGGAATTAATTTTCTTTAAAGGTGAGCCTCTATGTATGTGGAACACACTCCAGTATGGCCACACCTATAGCCAGCACTAATGGACTGATTTTTTTTTTTTTTTTGGTTTTTCGAGACAGGGTTTCTCTGTGTAGTTTTGCACCTTTCCTGGAACTCACTTGGTAGCCCAGGCTGGCCTCGAACTCACAGAGATCCGTCTGCCTCTGCCTCCCAAGTGCTGGGATTAAAGGCGTGCGTCACCACCGCCCGGCTATGGACTGAATTTTTGAAATGAGAACACAAAGACAGGTAGTTACAGAATCAGTGGCAGATCTGGGAGGACTTTTGGGAGTGAAGTGGACATGATCAATATACTATGTATTAAATCTCCAAAGAATTAATGAAAACACACATAAAATATACCATCTTTACACAACTTTAGGTTAGTGGGTACACTGTGACATTTATAAGTGATGCTGTAGTCAGTTACAGTAATTAGAATCAAATCAACATGGCTTTTCATGATAGCTGTGCCATTTATTATGAGTTTGGCAAAGAGCAAATACATCATTCATGCTTCTATTTTCTCATCTGTGAAACTGAGACAGTATTGGCATCTTCTAAAATTTGTGAGAATTAAATGTGGGCATGTGCATAACACTTGGTAGGATGTGTGAAGAGTACATACTATTACTAAATGGATGATGAATCACTGAATACCATGAATTGTATAAAATTTCGGTGCTATCTACCAAGCAAATGCAATCTACTTGTTCCAAGATACTTGGTTATTAACAATTTCTCCATTATAGTAAAAATTCTTTCTACAGTTTTTACTTTCTCCTTTTCTTCTAATAATTCTACAAAGCTATTATTGAAGTAATGAATAAATATAAGAATTGCTGATGTCTATCTTTTAAAATTCCTCTAATCACTCTGAAGACCCTCTATTGATTAGAGTTTTTTTTTTTTTAAATTCTAAGCTCTTTTTACTTCAGATAACAAGTTTGCTTCATGTTTCTCATTTGAGGGCTCTGGATGTATTATCTTGCCTATCTACACATACTTAATAATTTGGGGTATGCATCTTTCTTGAAAGCACACATTTCAACAATATCTCAAAACTTACCTATTAGAATGAAGATGTGAAGAGAATATTTCCATGAATACAACAGCAGTGCTTTGCATTTAGGAGGCACCTTCATCTATATCCTTCAAAGACTTCCACAAATATTATCTGATGCTTTATTCACAGGGCAAAGCTTCAAGCAAAACTGCCTTTCAAAGAGTTTTCTCAAAGTATAATAGACCCCATGAAGGTAGGAGTTTGGATATCTGGTCAAAGTGTCAGAATGTTCAGAAACATCTAAAAACATCTAAAAATTATATATAAAACACAAAGTAGCAAACCATGACTGAGACTTAGAAGTATAATGGCCCATAGGCAGAGCTTTCATAGTAGATACATAAGTAGAAAGTTTATCATATTGACATAAAGACCAATAGCTATATTATGAGCTAATAATATCTGAGCAATTTTGTCATCATGTAATAGTTTTTGCTTTACCATGTACCCGAATGTAATTTTAAAATATGACATATTGATGACATTTTATGTTACATGTAAAAAGCACAGGCATCAGCCAAGTTTGCATTTCAAATGCTAAACATAGTACCTATGACGTGTGGCAAACTTAGTTATTGATAGTTGCTTATATAATTAATATTATAATTCTTAAAACTATGCACTTGGATCTGGAATCCAGTTTTCTTACAAAAAAGAATAGTCAGTGAAAACTGAAAAAAAAAAGAACCTGGACATAATGAATGTACCTCGACATAACAGCTCCTGCATATATGGCTCAAGGGAAAAAAGAAGAGGGGCCAGAAATAGTATAAGAGCCAGAGAACCAGCAAGCATGTGGTGAAACAGTGTGCTAGAAACGGCATGAACAAGACTAGAACAATGGCAATATCAATGGATATGTTAATGTGAAAAGGGGAAATTTTCACAGAGTCCCAGCCCTAGACAAAGAAATACAGGTAACTAATGACTATGGGGAAAAGGGGAATTAGTCCCTCCCATGGATGAACCCCTTACTGGTTAACCAATGCAGACTGGTGATCCCTGAAACTATGTACATACTGTCTTAGCTAGGGTTTTTATTGTTGTGAACAGATACCATGACCACAACTCTTTCTTTTCTTTTTTATTAATTAAAAAAAAATTAATTTACATACCAACCACAATTTTCCTATTCCGCTCCTCCTGTTCCCTACCCCCACCTCCTTTCTATCTCCCCCATCCTCTCCTCAGAAAGGGTAAGGCCTCCCATGGGCGTCAACAAAGCATGGCATATCAATTTGAGGCAGGACCAAGCTCCTCCCCACTGCATCAAGGCTGAGCAAGGCATCCCACCATAGGGAATAAGTTCCAAAAACCAGCTCATGTGCCAGGGAGAGATTCTAGTCCCACTGGTAGGGCCCCCTCAAAAAGACCAAGCTACACGGCTGTCACTCATATGCAGAGGGCCTAGGTCAGTCCCATGTAAGCTTGCTTCCTAGCTGTTGGTCTAGAGTCCATGAGCTCCCACGAGTTCAGGTCAGCTGTCTCCATGAGGTTCCCTGACACAATCTTGACCCTCTGGCTCCTACAATCCTTCCTACTTCTTTTCAACAGGACTCCCAGAGCTCAGCCTAATGCTTGGCTGTGGATCTCTGCATCTTCTTCTATCAGTTACTGGATGGAAGTTCTATGATGACAATTAGAGTAGTCACCTGTCTAATCACAGGAGAAGGCCAGTTCAGGCACCCTCTCCACTATTGTTAAGAGTCTTAGCTGGGGTCATCCTTGTGGATTCCCAGAAAATGGAAAGATCTCCCATGCTCTTGGATATGTGGGATTAACATAGTAAAAATGACAATCTTACCAAAAGGAATCTACAGATTCAATGCAATCCCCATAAAAATCTCAACATAATTCTTCACAAACCTCAAAAGAACAATACTCAACTCCATATGGAAAAATGAAAAACCCAAGATAGCTAAAATAATCCTGTACAATAAAGGAACTCCTGGAGGCATTACCATCCCTGACTTCAAAGCTCTACTTTAAAGCTATAGTAATAAAGACAGCTTGGTATTGGCATAAAAACTGACACATGGGTCAATGGAATCAAGTCAAACTGTGATATAAATCCATGCACCTGATTTTAGACAAAGAAGCCAAAACTGTACCATAGAGAAAAGAAAGTATCTTCAACAAATGATGTTGGCATAACTAGATATTGGCATGTAGAAGAATGCAAATAGATCTATATCTAATCTTCCTGCACAAAACTCAAGTCCAAGTGGATCAAATATCTCAAAATAAATCCAGTTACACTGAACCTGACAGAAGAGAAAGTGAGAAGTAGCCTTGAACTCATTGGCACAGGAGACTACTTCCTGAATAAAACACTAATAGCACAGACACTGAGATAGACAGTTAATAAATGGGACCTCCTGAAACTGAAAAGCTTCTGTAAGGCAAAGGACATTATCAGTAGGAAAAAAACAACAGCTTACAGAATGGGAAAAGCTCCTTACCAACTCCACATCTGACAGTGGGCTGATCTCCAAAATATATAAAGAACTCAAGAAACTAGACATCAAAACACCAAATAATCCAATTAAAAATGGGGTACAGATCTAAACAGAGAATTCTCAACAGAAGAATTTCAAGTGGAAGAAACACAGCAACACTTTTTTTTTCATGTAAGCCATTTATTAGTAAAACACAGCAACACTTTTAAAGGAAAACATTTAATTGGGGCTGGCTTACAGTTCAAAGGTTTAGTCCATTATCATCATAGCAAGAAGCATGGCAACACACAGGCAGACATGGTACTGGAGAAGTAGTTGAGAGTTCTACATCTGGATCAGTAGGCAGCAGGAAGAGAGAGTGACATTGGGCCTGGCTTGAGCATTTGAAACCTCAAAGCCAACCCTCAGTGATACATTACCTCCAAGGTCATACCTACTCAAAAAGGGCCACACCTCCTAATGGTGCTACTCCGAGTCATTTTCATTCAAGGCACCACACATACAAATAACAAAAATGGACTTAGCAGGTTGTATTTATATATGTATGGGTAAATACACATACATGCACACACATATATGTATATAACAATAATAGTGAACGAAAAGAGGCTATCAGCTTGAGAATAGGGGGGACATGGGGGGTTTGAGGGAGGATAGTTGGCAGGGGTTGGTTGGAGGAAAGGAAAGTAATGCAGTTATATTTCAATTAAAATATATTAATTTTAAGAGAAGACTGACATATAATCACATTTGTTGTTTCTGCTACTACTTTTTTGTCTATTGTCTGTTAAAATATATACTTGCAAAAAAATAGAAAGAAAAGAAAAAATTCCCTCTATCTGTCCCTATAAAGAGTGCACACTCACTGATGTGCTCACGCATGTCATGGTGTACATGTGGAGGTGGGAGTAAGTTAGAGTGTATCCTCTGGCAGTCAGTTCTATCATTTTACCATGTGTCCTGGGGATCAAACTCAGGTTAACTGGATTGGTGGCAAGTGGATCTTTACATTGAGTCATCTAGCTAGCCTTCTTCTCATCTTTGATTTCTGTCCTTCACACTTTGTTATTGTGGAGATTGGCTATGGTAATGTAAGGAAGGCAAATCATTTGTGGGTTGTGTAAAACAGTCTATTTTCTATAACCCAGATGAGAAAAAATTGACACAAAAATCTTAAATTCTACCAGAGCCAAGAAAACATAGCATTAATCTATATATGTTTTCAATGGAGAAACCAGTAGCTTCATTTACTATATCTTTATAGTATTACTATTTTTATTGTTTTTCTATCTTCACACTGTACTTTCTTACATAAATATTATGCTATGGAATTACACTATTTGAAAAATAGCAATTATTATCAATAATTTGAACATTTTAAGTCTTCTGGGGTATGAATAATTCTCATCTCTTTGAAGACAATACAACATTTTATAATTATGGATTGTATGTATCATGAGATTTAAAAACAGGAGTCTCAGAGTAAGGAAGAAGCAGCTAGCTAGGTCAAGGCCTTAGGTACCTTGGCATTAAACTAGCTCCATTCTGGCACTCAGCCATCTCGTTTGAGCTTCTAAGGAAACCACATTAATTGTGCTTATATTGCAATTGCCATTCATCTTTATTGTAACCAATGGAGATAAAATGACTTTGATTCCTACATGTAGTAACTTATACTGAAATCTATTAATAGGTTACTTTATTTGTAAATTGTAAATTTAATTTGCTCAACACAAATAATTAAATCTCTCTTTCTGATTTTCTGTAGCAAATATCCTAAAGCTCATTAGTACCTGTGTAGTATATACAACTCATAGCCACTTGAGCTTATTTGGAGTGCAATTTTTATCCTAAGTCAATCTAGAAAGTACCATAAAAGTTAATGACTCAAAGAAGACAAGTGAGCAATTTACAACTGTGAGCATCTAGCCATATTTACTAATGGAATATTATGTGTAGAAATAAATTCTTATTTTATATGGCAATTGTCATTAATGATGTTCATCTTTTCCTATATTGGGAATGCCAAGTTAGTTTAAAATAAATGTTATCAAAATAAAATAGATCTATTTAAGCTATGAATTATATGTAGGGATTTTTCTTCCCAAAATGTACTTTAGAGTTAAAACAATATATAATTATGAGGAGAGATTAGGGACTTAGTAATTATACAAATAGTAACAGTGCATATGTTACACAGTAAATTAGCTGTAATGTTTGGTTATACTAAATAAATCCACAGTGTAATGCTCCATATATATGCCAACATCTAATGTCTAACAGTCTTATGAATACTAAAATTGCCTTCAAAACTGTGCATAAATGGTGAGGGATGTAGTTCAGTTGGCACAATATTTGCCTAGTATATATAAAGGTTTGGGTTTGATCCTCAGACCTGTATCAACTGTGTTTAACTGTATTCACCTATAACACCAGCACTCAGGTTGTAGGGACATGAACATCAAAAGTTCAAAGTCATCCTCAACTACATAGTGAATTCAAGGCCAGCTTGGGCTACTTGAGGGTCAGTTTAAAATAAGTCTATGCATGAAAAATGAATATATTATACAACATTATAAGAACCACTAAATAAGATAAAAAATAGTGTTGTATATGTTAAATGTATTTACTTTCGTGCTTTCCAATCATACTCTAATTATCCAAAATGAAGGAATTATACTGATATTTATACATATAGAAATATTCATGATATTTCATAAAACAAAAAAGCATATTAAACATGTATAGAAAGAACAATGTGTTTTATAATGCATTTCTATTTTGGTACAATGACATAAGTGTATTGTCTAGGCCATGAGTGAGCTTTTGTGACCATGAACTATATATTCCTGGATGTGCCTTGCCCATTAAAAATTAAAATTAATTACATTCTTCAAAAATAGTAATTGTTATTTTATATTTTCGTATCTGGTATACCTATATACATATGTTCTTCAAAATACAACATGCAGATGTAATCAATTTAGACAATATTTCTATTTATGAAAATTAAGAAACATTTATAACAGACCAATATATCTTAGAGTCCTGAAAAATACAACAAAAGTTTATATAGAGGTCTAATGAGTTGAAATATATGAACAATGATTTTTTTCTGAAATGACATTAAAATTATTGTTCATTTCATGTAGCAAAGGGAAACACTGAACACCTTGAAAATTCCTATGGAATGGGATATTTGCAAAGTACATATTTAATGAGGAATTCTCATCCATAATGTATATGGAATGCATACAAATTGTGTTAGTCACTGTTCTGTTGCTGTGAGGAGACACCATGACCAAGGAAGCTTATAGAGGAAATTATTTCGTTGTGGCCTTGCTTATAGTTCAGAGGGTGATTCCATGACCATGATGGTGGGGAACACAGGCATAGCACTGGAGCAGTAGCTAACTAAGACAGGTCTGCAAGCTGGAGGGAGGGAGGGAGGGAGGAAAGAAGGGAGGGAGAGACAGAGAGAGAGACAGTGAAACAGAGAGATGGAGAGAAAGACAGAAAGACAGAGACAGAGACAGAGATAGAGACTGGCCCTGGCATGGGCTTTTGAAACCTCAAAGCCCATCCGTCCTTAGTGACACACCTCCTCTGACAGGGTCACACCTCTCAAGCCTTCCCAAAAGAGTTCCAAAAGCTAGAGGCCAAGTATTCAAATATATGAGCCTATAGGGGCCTTTTTCATACAAACCACACTCAAGACAACAATAAAAATGAATAATTTGATGAAGAAATAGATAAAATATGCTGAATAAACATTTTTCCAAAGAAGATTTAGATGGCCAAAAGATATATATATGGATATTCAATATGACTCTTCAAGGAAAAGCAAACAAAACCACAGTGAGCTGTCACTTTATCCCAGTAAGAGGTACATTGTAAATATTCAGAAAACAAGAAACATTGAAGAATGCTGTTAGAATGTAAATTGGTACAGATGCTATGGAAAACAGTATTAAAGTTCCCAAACAATAAAAATACAGTTGCTATATGATCCAGCAATCTCACTTAAGGGAGGGAATTTATATAAAGTAGCTGAAAACAGCATTTTTCAAAATGTATTTGCACACCCATAGTCAACGTAGCAAAGAGATGTTAACCCAAACATCCATTCACAAATGAATGTATAAACAGAATGTGATATATAGAAACAACGGAATATTATTTAACCATGAAGAAAATACTACTATTTGCAATGGTGCAGATAGACCCGAAAGGCATTTTACCAGGAGAAATGAGTCAGACACAGAAAGACAAACAGTACTAATAGCAGTTATATGAAGAATTTAAAGTTGTAGAGCTTTGTAATAAGAGAATTTGGTAGCTTCCTGGAGCTGGTGGATGGGGAAAACAGGGTTGATAAACATGTATAGATGAGATAAAAAGTTCTAGCCATCTGTTGCAAAACAGCATAAACACAATTTACGCTACTGTATGCTTATAATTGGTTAGTCAGTATCACCCATTTTATGCTACATATATCTTACAACAATAAAAATTCACAGTTTCATCAGTAGTTGGAATGCTTATTTTACTTCAGGCATATGGTGATGGAGTGAGAGTGAGCAGTATTAAGGTTCTTTGATCAAATGAAAACATTATAGAGGAAACAAGTTATGACTGGTAATTACATGGTTATAAACAGGGATTTATTGGTTAACACAAGGATTGTGGTATTGTGGTATTCTTAATTACTAATAGCTTTAATGGACATTAAAAGTTTTAATGTATTAAATTGTATAAAACTATAATATATGGTCTAGTCATTAATTTGCATAATAGAAAGACCAAATAAGTAATAGTATATAGATACTTTGGACAGTTGTGACAATAAAGCTAAAAAGCTGGAATCTCCCGCTCCCACAGGCTCTCCTTCCTTCGAGAACAGAGAGGGAGAACAAGGAATAGAAGACCATGGTAAATGAAGACCACATGAGAAAAGGAAGAAACAAAGTGCTAGAGAGGCCCACAGAAATCCACAAAGATACTCCCACAATAGACTGCTGTCAATGGTCAAGAGACAGCTGGAACTGACCTACTCTGGTGATGGGATGGCAAAACACCCTAATAGTCGTGCCAGAAACCTCATCCAAGGACTGAGGGATCTGGATGCAGAGATCCACGGCTAGGCCCCGGGTGGAGCTCCGGAAGTCTAATTAGCGAGAAAGAGGATGGTTTATATGAGCGAGAATTGTTGAGACCAAGGTTGGATAAAGCACAGGGACAAATAGCCAAACGAATGGAAACACATGAACTATGAACCAAAGGCTGAGGGGCCCCCAACTGGAGCAGGCCCTCTGAATAGATGAGACAGTTGATTGGCTTGATCTGTTTGGGAGGCATCTAGGCAGTGGGACCGGGACTTGTGCTCATTGCATGAGTTGGCTGTTTGAAACCTGGGACTTATGCAAGAACACTTGGCTCAGTCTGGGAGGAGGGGACTGGACCTGCCTGTACTAAGTCTACCAGGTTGATCTCAGTCCTTGGCGGAGGCTTTGCCCTGGAGGAGGTGGGAATGGGGATTGGGCTGGGGGGAAGGGGAGAGGGGCAGGAGGGGTGAGAACAAGGGAATCCATGGCTGATATGTAGAACTGAATGGTATTGTAAAATAAAATAAAAGGAAAACATAAAGCTAAAAAGCATAATCTTACTAAATATCCAAAAAACTGGGGGTACAGAGCTAGATATTTAAATAAATAAAAAGTAAGTAAGTAAATAGATAAACTATCTCAGTCACATTACTGTAACAAAAAACCATAGACCACGTGGCTTAAATAACAGAACATTATGTTCCTACAGTTTGGAGACTAGAAGTCTAAATTTCAACATGCTGACATATTTGGTTTCTCAGGAGGGCTTTTTTCCTAGCTTGCAGATGACAGGTTTCTTGCCATGTCCTCATATGGTGAAGGGAGAATGAATCTCTTCTCATAAGTGCATTACTCTCCCATGAGGGTGAACTGTCATGGCATTATCTAGACCTAATTATTCCCATAAACCCCATCTCCAACTACAATCATATTGGCATTTAGGGATCATGCTCTCTTCCCTGCTAGGATTTCAACATAAGAATTTGTGGGGAACATAGCTCACTACATAGCAGCAACTAATCTGGACAGCATACTAGCATAAGATAAATGCTTTTATGACAGGTTTTTAGAATGTGTTGGTTTTATGCTTATCATAATTTTATATTATGCATCATACTTCCTAAGGCACAGGACATTTTAAAAACTTACGTCTTACTGTTCTTTGCATCCCACACTATGTAGAATAATTTATGAGCTAACATGCCTTTAAAAATTGCTATGTTCACTTGAAATTAAGATATCTGAATTTTAATATAATTAATCTAGAACAGATCATGTTTCAGACATTCTGAGTAAATGGTTTCTACAGCGTTTAATTACTTTCAGTTCTTTGACAGAGAGAGGTGCAAATATCATTCCATTTATTTATCATCCCCATCATCGTTCTTGTTATAAGACATGGTAAGTTATTGCTATTATAAAATTGCGGGTGCAATAAATAAATACATTTAAATACAAGATGAGGAAAAATGAGGCATGAAAAATTTATATTATTTTCCTAAGATCACATGGTTAACCAATAGAGGCATTTGAGAGGAACATGCCTTCCTTTACTCCAAGTTTTAATGGCTTTTTACCTTTAAAAAATGGTTACCAGCACATGTCTTTCAGAAAATACAGTGCATATTGGGGCTAGAAGAGCAAGACACATTTAGGCTTCCTTTGCTATCTTTATTCTAAAATTACACAAATAAATGTGTTATTAAATATATTCTTCCATTTTGCCTAATAGATGTGTCTATCTGAGAAATGACCACAAGAAACAGTGAGTGGTCATCAAAAAGGAGGTCATACAACTAACATGAGGAGAAGATACATGCATATACATAAGCACAGGGGATTGAAAGAGCAGGGCCTAGCAAACAGTGCCAGAGTTGCAAAGGAAACCCTACAAGGTTTTAAAGAAAAGCTGAATGTTATACAGAGAAAGGAAATGGATCTCTTGTGAAGGAATGAAATAGCTTGGTGACTTGAGCAATGAATGACATATGTGGATATCAAAGAAGAGAAGCAGATGTAAACAAAGGGATAAGGACAGAGAACAAAAATGACAGATGTTTTAATGTTGATTTAATAATTTTCTGACCCCCAAACTGGCTATTTAGTTATCTAAACAAGAACTTTTATACTGGTTATTGTTGGGTTTGTTATATGCTCAAGACATAATGTTAAAAGTGAATGTCAAAAGGCCATAAGACTTAGTTTCTGTACTAAAATGTAGAAAAACTGAACTACACATAGATTGAAAAGTTAAAAATTCCTTAATTTTTTATTTCTGGTACCACTTTAACAAAAATGCAGTTTTGAAGGTGTTTCCTTGTGAGTTAACAAGTAAAGAAGATCATTGTTAATTACTATTTTGTATGAATTTTGCTAACGTTAACTGTAAAGAAACACCTGATGACTTGCAATTTAAGGGGAATCTATTCTTCTCCCCATTTCCAAAACCATGATGAATGGGTGCTGATATGTGGACAGAATAGATATCTGCATGTTTGCAATGTGTGTTTTAGATAATTAGGATTGGGAAATAAAAATTAGCATATTTGTGAATTTAATAGCATTAAGATTACTTTCAAATGAAAAAGATCTCAAAAGTTAAAAAAATGGCCCTAAGAGAAGTCATATAAACAACTGAGCATTCAACATGACCTTAGTTTCAGCAATATTTTTCAGTTGCCAATTTTGTTACTTTAGAATTTTTGTCTGCTGTTGTGAAAGGTTTCCTGCTATGAATGTACTACATTGCATTGTTTTGAACTAAAAGTGTATTGTTTGCCTCCATTGTAAGTATTCTTAACCCAAGGTTCCAGGAAAAATGTTCAACAGAAAATTATATGCTTATTTTTAGTTTTGAATCACTTAGAATTTAATTATGTTTTGAAAAAGAAAATTATTAAAACTACCCCATCCTCTATCCTATGTCTTCCCACAGAAATTCTGTCCCAATTTTGTTTAATCAACTGTATCCACCTACACACTGCCAATATGTGCCTGAGTATAGGGCTATATACTGGAGCACAGGTAGCATGTCAGTCAGGGGCAACATCCCTGAAGAAAACTGACTCTCTCTTTTAGCAGTCACTACCTGCCAACAGCTTTCTAGCCAGTTATGAATGCATTTCACCCTCTTCCATGCTGAGATTTTGGCTGGCTTGATATTATATGGGTTTTGTGCATAAAAACCCAGTTGCTGTGAGTTATGTGTACAGCAGTTCTCTCATGTCCAGAACCTTTTTTTTTTTTTTGGTTTTTTTAGACAGGTTTTCTCTGTGTAGCTTTGAGCCTTTCCTGGAACTCACTTAGTAGCCCAGGCTGGCCACGAACTCACAGAGATCCGCCTGGCTCTGCCTCCCGAGTGCTGGGATTAAAGGTGTGAGCCACCACCGCCTGGCTAGAAGCTTTATTTTGCATTAAATAGTTATTAATACAGAGTCACTCAACTGGTCAATGTGCAGAGACTGTGAGACTGGGGGATTTCAGCCCTAAATGTGACATCTGTATCATTCCTTTCCCCAAGGCTCATGGAAAATCATGGAAGAAGCGGAAGAAAGAATGTAAGAGCCAGAGGTAATGGATGACTACAGTGAAATAACTAGTCCATTAGGTTACATAAAATACTAAAGTCTATTATGAATATGCACAAATGTAAGCACACACACACACACACACACACACACACACACACACACACATATATATATATATATATATATATATATATATATATATATATATGCTTGAAATCAGTGGGAAGTCCTGAGATATGAAGCTTTCCAGAAGCCTTTGTGTTGTTACCCCTACTGTCATATAATTTATTGGTAAATACTCATTTTATAAATATTGTCAGTTTCATATGAAGGTAGTTTCTTTGTTTTAGACCCATTTATATGTATGATCAGTGCTATTCCAGTAGATGAGTCATCCAATTTGAGTACTCAATGCATTTAGCAATATAGCCTGGGTCTGGCATTAAACTGAAATAGTCTTCTTAGACTTGCACTCTTTTCTTTCTGGAGGACATTCAAAAATATTAAGAAGATACTTTGTTATTGTTTTTTTTTTTATCCCAAAGCTGTTGAGAGCTTTTTTTTTATTTTACAATACTATTCAGTTCTATATAACAGCCACAGATTCCCTTGTTCTCCCCCTTCCTGCCCCCCTCCCCTTCCCCCAGCCCCCCCCCATTCCCACCACCTCTACTATAGAGCTACAGTAATAAAAACAGCTTGGTATTGGCATAAAAACCGACATGTGGACCAATGGAATCGAATTGAAGTCCCTGATATTAACCCACACACCTATGAACATATAATTTTTGACAAAAAAGCCAAAAGTGTACAATGGAAAAAAGAAAGCATCTTCAACAAATGGTGCTGGCATAACTGGATATCAACATGTAGAAGGCTGCAAATAGATCCATATCTGTCACCGTGCACAAAACTTAAGTCCAAGTGGATCAAGGACCTCAACATAAATCCAGCTACTCTGAACCTGCTAGAAGAGAAAGTAGGAAGTAGTCTTGAACGCATTGGCATAGGAGATCACTTCCTAAATATAACACCAGTGGCACAGGCACTGAGAGAAACAATCAATCAATGGGACCTCTTGAAACTGAGAAGCTTTTGTAGAACAAAGGATACGGTCAACAAGGCAAAGCGACAGCCTACAGAATGGGAAAAGATCTTCACCAACCCCACATCTGACAGAGGACTGATATCCAGAATATATAAGGAACTCAAGAAATTAGACATCAAAACGACCAACAGTCCAATTAAGAAATGGGCTATAGAGCTAAACAGAGAATTCTCAACAGAGGAAACTCAAATGGCTGAGATCTTGTTTAATACAATTGTAACTATCTAGTCTTTTGCTGGTATGGATGACTACATACAACTCTTATTTGCAAGGTTTGACTAAGTTTTGGCCCAGGAATTATTTAGGAATTTATATTGCAAGTGTTTATTAATATGACTTTATCTAAGGTAATGCAATTTTATCTGTTCACATTTCTGACTTCTATAAAGATAATATATTCCTATGGGAAACTATTCTGTGCTCCTGGAAAGAGGAACATGGGAAATGAACATGGGCAAGTATAGGGGTAGGTTGTACAATTGATAGAAGACCATAAATCTTTGACTTGACATTTCAATTTCATAACCAATTAGGTGTCTCTGCAGCTGTGGAGTATAAGGAAGACTAAGGCATGTGAAAAAAATGAGAGAGAAAGAAATCTAATGGGAGATACTGGGTAGAAGTAATGGTGTACAGCGCATTGGGATTATGTAAGACAGCACTTGGTGACAATTCTTTATGAGTGGTCATCTGTGAACCTTTTATATATGTGTCTGTTCTTGTCCTTCAAATAAACAGCAAATATTAAGGATAGGGAGCTTCTTATGTTATCAATCCATGTATGACCTAATGCTATGCCTCACTAGTTAAGCTTGATGGTAGGGTGAAAACTGGGTTAATTTCTTCAAATAAATTGAAGCAAAGGCCAATGGAATTCATTTCTTGAAGAATGCCTTGTTTAAAATAAATGTTTTTATTAGAAAATGCCAACTGTATTTTAAAATGCAATAAGAATAATTACATTGCAATTTAATTTTTAATAAAGTTTTAAAGATTAAAAAGACATAATTTCAGCCCATTCCATACTTCTTTTCCTGTCAAAATCCAATGCTTACCATTCAACAGACCATTAGTTATTTCCATATCTAAACCTTGACATTATCTATATTCTTTATCTCCATGGACCAATCCTGTCTTGTTCATTGAAATCTAAATGAAAAACAAATGAAGGGGAAGGAGAATATACTAAAACACATTTGTTCAAAAATGCCATCATGATGTCTAATATGCTATATTCTAATTTTAAAAAAGAAATTAAATTAAAATATAGGCCACTATTTCTTATTGTGATCTCCAAGAGCACAGTATTTTAGATATATCTATAGATTTCTTGATCCATCTAAACCATATGGTAGCAGGGAGAGAACAGATACAGAAAATAAATAGCAGGTTCAAACCCAGACGCTGTACCATATAGATACCAGGTGATACAGACTCTCTTGCTACTGAAGTTTTTAGAATGAGATTTAGTTTCACTTCTGAACACACACACACACACACACACACACACACACACACACACACACACACGTATAATAAATCCTCATCACTTGAGCAAGTTTCAGTATGGCTATGTGCCTATGAATTTTAATGTAGATTCTTTTAAAAAAACATTTTATTCATGTATCATGTCTGTGCATACGTGTGTGCACCATTGCGTGTGTGTGAAGGTCAGAGGACAACTTATTGGAGTCAGTTCAGATGTCTCCTTCCACAATGTTAATTATGGAACTTGAACTCAGGTCATCTGGTTTGGCAGCAAGTGTCTTTACCCACTTAGCCATCTCTTAAGCTCTGTGGCTATGTTTTAAGTCTCTTTTATTTTTGCTAACAGAAGAGAAAGCTCTTGGAAAGGCACACAGTCAGTATCCAGCAAACTTTTGGTGGAGAAAGCTGGACAACTCCTCCCCCAAATCATTGGATTTCAGGTCAATTTTTAACAAAACCACAGCTGAACACAGGTATTTCATAATGATGTTTTACTAAACATTGCTTTTTTAAATAAATAGCTTGCTTGCCTTCCTCTTCACTGTTATGGATTTCTTTCTATTAGAGTTCTGCAAACCTGTTTATGACATATTTTTGCCAAAGGCTAACTTTAGCAGCAGTACCATGTATCAAAAAGAATGTGTCATATAAGCAAATTATATAATATAAAGCCATGCATTCTTGCCATTATTTTAGTAAGTGTCTTTTTAGTTTAAAGTGTGGTGATCTGTATCAACTCTTTTCTAGGAGGCTAAAAATGTAAACTGTACTTGAATTGATGTCACTGATGTCTTTTATTCAGAATGGGAAGCACTTTGTCAAACTCATTTTCATATATATCTGGTGTGACTAGATGCCCTCAAGGAAATTATTTTTCATGAATGAATTTGAAGGATTAAAAGGTTCACCAAAGTCACACAAAATACATAACTATGAAGTATAGTCTCATTTTATGGCTATCACCTCCTTACACTTACATAGTGTTTTATGGTTTGCAAAGCACTTTGAAATATATTATCTAGTTTGTTCCCTACAACAGGATTCTGTGAGATAGACATGGAAGGCACCATTCCAATTTGTATATAAAAACCAATGAAGTTAACCAACTTTACAAGGTCACAGAGACAATAAGTAGTGAAAAGAAAGCGGGAAAAGTTCCAAAGTCTTTCTTTTCTTTTTTTTTTTTTCCAACAGAAGATTTTGAGACAGAGTCTCTTTACATAGCCTTAGCTATCCGGGAATTCACTATGTAGACCAAGCTGGCCTTGAACTCACAGAGATCTGCCTACCTCTACCCCCTAAGTGCTGATACTAAAGGTGTGCACCACCACACACAGCCCAGTTGCTCAGCCTCTAAACCACTATTCTTTTGATATTGTATCTACATTTTGCCCTCAATCTTTCTATTTCTAATGTTGTTTCCAGGAGTCTAGTTATGATCAATTGATGTGTTATGAAACCAACATTTTTTAAAATGAAAAAATAATAGAATATATTTAAAGCATCACAATCAGTAAAGGAATTAATTGTTCCATGAAACTTTGGCTTCAATTTTGTATAGTATGATTTAAAATCTATTTCTAAATGTGGAATATAGTGAGACAAATATATGGAAATCATTGATCTACAACCTGTTCAAATGACTAATTTATTCAAAAGTTGTTTATCAAGGTAAAATTTACATGTTATTGGTTTTAACTTAAAAATAATTGTGGATAATGAATATGATATATTTTGCTTATCCTTAAGTGATCATTATGTTGGGAGTTTCTTTAAATACTTTTTTATTTTATAATTTTATGTTTGAAGTTATAATTACATCATTTCTCCCTTATCTTTCCTCCTTCCAACTCTTCCAAGTACCCCTTCTTACTACATTCCAAATTTGAGGCATCTTTTTTAATTGTTGTGACATGAATATATGTATATATATATGCATATGTATACATATATATTCATAAATATAACCTGGCCAGTCTGAATAATGTTACTTGTGTGTATATTTTCAGGGCTGACCATATGGTATTGGACAACTAGTTGGTGTGCTCTTCCTGGGGAAGACTGTTTCTCCCACTCTCAGCAGTCCTTAGTTTCCTGTAGTTCTTTGTGTAGGATTAAGAACTCATTGACCTTTTTCTGTCCACTTTGGAATGTACATTGGAGTTATTCTTGTTCAGTTCATGTTTGAGTGGTCATGTTGATGAGACTTTATGGGTATAGTTTCAGAAACTACTAGAAGACACAATCTTATACCAAACTCCCTGACCCTCCTACAATCTTTCCAACACTTCTTCCTCAGTTTTCTCCAAGCCTAACTGAGAGAGTTTTATTGTATATGTATAAGTTGGTATTGGACTCCCCAACTGTATTTTGATTATATTTGGTTTTCTATAGTGGTCTTTGCCTTTTGCAAAGTAAAGTTTCCTTGATGAGGGGTGCTTATATCTGAATATTGTAATTTAAAAATGAAGATTTTAAAATGGTTATGATACTGTTTTTGCTATTTCTATGTGAAAATTTGCTAGTTGTGCTTTATAAAGAAAACATGCTATAAAATATTTATATTAATTAAATATATTCAGGAAAATGCTAGAAACATTGATTGTACGTACGATCCTTGGATTAGCCTGTCAGATTCTCATCAAAAAAGTAAGCACTATTTCTAGAAATCACCAGCAGCTTGTTTAATTATCTGTGTTTCCAATACGTAATTGAAATAAATTAATTCATTATCATTTTATTATCTATGATGAATGAAATGGATCTTCATTGTCCATGAGAAATAGTTCAAAATCATTAGTAGAACATGTAAGCCCTGATAGCTTCCATTACTCCTAAGCCTTGCACTTACATATCTCCATAGTACTATACACAATGCTTTTGCTTTGATGCTCTTGTGACCTACTCTTCTTAGCAATGCTACTTCAACTGTAATGCTTTATTCCACAATACTTTGTATTTTCATATCATACATTACAGTTACTTATCAGAAACCTGACTACATTGTAATACTTTCGTGGTTTTTGTTTTTTATTTTTGTTTTTTTAGGTAGGCAGCCTGGTGCTTGAGTCATTCTGTATAATATTCATCTTTAAATTCTCAAGTCCATCAAATACTTAGGTCATAACAGGACTCAAATTTAGTTTTTGTTTGATAAGGTAATAAATAGTATTTACTTTGAATTCACATTGGCAAATAAGAAACATTCAAAAGTAATTTTGGCCAGAAGAAGGTTTAGATCTCTCTTTCACACACACACATACTTTCTTTCTTTCTCTCTCCTTTTATTTTGCAAGCTGTACGTCTATAAATTCTTTGTAAATACCTAAATATTATTTTGGGGATACACATTATGTTTAACTCTCTTATGCTATAGTTCATGCAGCGACAAAAGAGCTGACTGACGTGGTATGTTAAAAACCAACTTAACCAAATTACTGACAGGATTTTATATGGTTGTGTACAGAAGAGAGAGTGAGGCATTTTGATTTCCCCACAGGATGTAATAGTGGTTTAGAAATAGAGCCTAAATATCACCTCTTTCTTTGTTATATCTATCTAGAGATATATGTTATGATATATATGTATGTACATACTTAGTCATCATTATATGATGAAAAAAGAACAGAAAAGATAAGCAATTTTTATGGATAGGTGGATCATTTAATATTTTTCTGATATGGAGCCATTGAAGTTTAATTTATATTCATATAGGCTTTTCTCCTCACTGTTTCAGCTATCAGAGTTTGAAGTCCCAATGTATCCATCACCCCTTTGAGGGATTTAAAAATTTGTTCTGAAAACATAGCATTAACTTATCCAACATACAAAACAGAAGAACTGCAGTTGGAGAAGTGTAAGCATCAATTTACCCTTTATAGCACATTAAATTAAACTCTATGATTGTAGAGGAAGGCTGTACTTAATTGACAGATATTTCAATACATAAATATATTAGGGCACCATATAAGTGAGGGCTTTACTGTGTATATCCTTGTGGGCTAAGAAGATTCTTGTGAGAAACACATAACATGTGTTTCGTATTTTCCTTATTTGAATACTTTCCAGTATTGTCATGAACTGTTTATACGTCTAAACATCAAGTAAACTGCAAGTTTGGAATCCCATACAAATATTACTCAATTTTATTATCAGAGTGGTCAACACTCTGTTGGAATATTATATATATTTTTCTATAATTCATTGAGGAAATAAATGCATGTATTTTTAAAAATCCCAATTTTCAAAACATTTTCCTCGGGAACCATTTGATGTTTTCTTGTCTGTGGCCATGTTACAGAGATGAAAAAACCCAGTTTCTTTCTCTGCCTATTGAACTACATGCCAGTAATGATGGAGAAGCTGGATTATTCATGGCACATAAAATAACCTTTCCTAAAAATCTACTATTTTGGTCTTCATGTACAAAACATCTGAACCAAAGTTTAAAAAAATGTACCATAACCTTTGAATTTGCAGCATCAACTAAAAGTAAAACTGCTACATAGTAGTACATATCTATTTGATGAATCCTCTTATGCATTTGATATTGTTCACCCAAAGACTAAAGAATCAGAATGATAATTGCTACTTAGAGATTATTGAGCCCAATCATGACTGGTTTTCTATCTTATCAGTTTTATGTATTTTATAATGGCATGTTATATATCTATGAAATACACAGTAAAGTGTTTTTAAAGTCAGTGCAAAATCAGGCACAAACACAGAGCCCCACAGTCAGACAACATGCAGAGAGAGACCTTGGAACACTCAGCCCTAAATGAGGTGTCTCCATTAAATCCCTCCTCTCAGGGCTCAGGGAACCCTGCAGAATAGGAGACAGAAAGAGTATAGCCAGAAGAGATGGAACACACCAAGAAAACAAGGCCCTCTAAATCAAAATGATCAATGCACATATGAACTCACATAGACCAAGGCAGCATGCACATACATGGACCACATGGGGTCCTAGAGCTGAAAGGAGAAGTGGATGCATGGAACCATCCCTAACCCAGAGGTTATCCCCAGTTGATAAGTACTTGTAAATGAAAATTTAGTTTTCTCCAGGGAAGTCTCCAGGGGAAACAAACTACTCTTCAGGGCAGGGACATGCCCAGTAGCAGATGGATAGACAATAAAAAAAACCCTCAATGGCATCTTTGGAGTTTTCTTGTCTTGTAACATTGTGTCAGGGATTTTTGTTTTCTTCTTCTTCTTTTATTTAAATTTTATCTTTACTTTTATTTATGTATTTTTTAACCTACAGGTCCTTTGTGCCTACACACACACACACACACACACACACACACATTTCAGGTTTTGTGTTTTTATGGGAGACTTTAGTGTGTGAATGAATAGGTCTCTGTGTCTATATATGATTATTGTGCCTTTTCTTGAGCTCCCTTCCTTCTATGTGTTGGTTTTGTTTTTTCAATGTGTTTGTTGTGGTGATAGCGTGTCCCCCAATATATTGTGCATCCTAATTAAACTTATCTGGGGTCAGAGAACAGAACAGAACAACCACTAGATAGACAGAGGCCAGAAAATGATGGCACACATGTCTTTAATCTTAGCATTCTGGAGGCAGAGATCCATCTGGATCTCTGTGAGTTCAAGGCCACACTGGAAACAGACTGGCATAGTGACACACACCTTTAATCCCATCACTTGAGATCTCATGTCTTGTTTGGGAAAGACACACCTTTAATCCCAGGAAGTAATGGCAGGAAGCAGAAAGGTACATAAGGTGTGAAAACCAGGACCTAGAGGCTTTTAGGCTTTTAGGCTTTTAGGAGCAGTTCAGCTGAGATAAATTCGGATAAGGACTCAGAGGCTTACAGTTTGAGGAAACAGGATTGGCTGAGAAATTGGCGAGGTGAGGTAAGCTGTGGCTTGTTCTGCTTCTCTGATCTTTCAGAATTCACCCCAATATCTGACTTCTCCATGTATTTCAATTATAAGACCATTTAACAATTCGTCTACAGTTTGTGTTTGTTTTATTTTGTTATATTTTATGTTATTATTATTCCTTAGAAGCCTGTTTGTTTGCCAATGAGTGACAGAAAGGGGGTGGATCTAGATGGAAGGGAATGTGGGAGGAACTGGGAGGCTGTAGAGGGATGGAAAACCATAATCAATATATATTTTATGAGAAAAAATATTTTTAATAAAAGAAAAAAGTCAGTGTAGTAGATAATTCATTATTATTATTTTAAGGTGCAGCATGGCATGCTGTATAATGATATTTTATTTTTTTGTATTCCCTTATTTTTTTTTTTCGAGACAGGGTTTCTCTGTGTAGTTTTGGTGCCTGTCCTGGATCTTACTCTCGAGACCAGGCTGACCTCAAACTCAGAGATCTGCCTGGCTCTGCCTCCCAAGTGCTGGAATTAAAGGCGTGTGCCACCATTGCACGGCTTGTATTCCCTTTTGTCAAAACTTTATTTTAAGGATTTTAAAACTTGTTGAAAATTACTTCTTTGGTTAATAATAGAAACCACACCTCTCTAAATCAAACCATTATTATAACAAATATAAGGAAATATTCAGAGAAACAAACTTTGTCATCTGATTCTAACCAACAAAATAATTTTAATGAGTGCACATCTATTAAAAGAATCCTCAAGATGCTGTAATTATTATTCATTTTCTAGAATTGTTTCACCATGAAGCTTTATGCTTCTATGGGGACTTTAATGTTTATGTTTTGTGACGGCTGCATTGACTATTAAAAAGCAATTTGGCTGACATTTTAGGTCTTTTGTTGCCAATTTTAATTGGATTGTTCATCAAGCATCAACTCCCCCGTTAACTGCAAAAATTTGAGGCCAACGTCAGTTTACAGTAATGACTGTTTAATGATTTTATCCTGTCAGTATGCAAGCTTCATATGGATATGTGCATGATTAGTTTCATATCAAGACCTGTAATTAAATAATTGAAGCCTAAACAGAATGGATATCAAACAGGAACACATATTTAATAAAGACTCAGAAGCTTATCAAAATGCTGATTAGCAGTTAAAAGTCAATGTTTTGAGTTCATCTCTTGTTACTATACTTAGGATATTTCAGCACATATTTGTGCAAAGTTTTAGCCTGAAGTTAAAACATAGAAATTCTTTTTAGAATGGTGGTCGTATGGATTTTCAAAAGGTAAATTATATCTAATGCATGGCTAAGACCTATATGTCCCTATCTGTATGCCTAGTTTAACTATAATTTCAGGGAATAAATAAATAAATAAATAAATAATCAAAACACATAAATCATACAGTAGGCAAAAATTGTTAGTCACTCACAATCTTATTCCCTAAGACATTGTTTCATATATACTGTTCTATATATACCATACTATATTGCAATACATTTTCTATCTCACAAGATGCAAGAACAAAGAAGTGTTTTTGAAACCATTTATTCTAATTTCCATAAGTTACAACTACTAAAGTCTAGATAGGTATGGTGACTTATACAAGGTCTCATATATCTAACTACTGAGAGTGTGATAAAAAGTCCATGTTAGGGAAAGTCAGTAAGTAAATAATCTCTGTGTACTAAGTCAAAGAGTTTCAAAAACAATTGTGGGTAGAAAGGTGCACTGCAGAGCTTCATATTTTTTATTTTCTTTCTATTCATTCAATTCTTCTTCTTCTAGGGAATCGACTCTATTCACTATTCTCTATTAATAATTCCAGTCAGTTTTCATGCAACTACAAACATCAGAATATTTTTCTTTAAATGATTTCCTTATTTTTTGAGATTATAATATAATCACATCTTTCTTCCTCCCCTTTCCTCCCTCTAAATCCTTCCATGTACCCCTAATATTCCCTTAAATGAATGACCTCTTTTTAAAATTGTTGAGATATATATGTATATATATATATATATCATAATACATCACATATACATTTTGCAACCTCAATTTTTCTCAATTTGTGCATATTGAGATCCTTCTACATAAGTGCACAGACATCTTTCTTGTCATTTTTTTTTCTTTTAATCTGCATGGCAGTGTTTTGCATTGACACTGTAGCCTATTTATTCAACGTGTTGTGACGCTATCAACAACTACTTGAAAATGGTTTAGATACTAGTGTAATTTCACGCTACATATAAATGGAAGTTCTTATTTGCAAAGCAGAAATGCTGATATTAATGACACCAAACTGAAAGCTAAACTTCAGCACAGTATACATAGCCATCAGGAACAATGAGAAAAAGAAAGAAACAACTGGACTTTCTTTCAGCTTTAAAGCTCATTGCCTAAGTAAGGTGTTTCCCAGAGTTCACTAGTATGGACAAGTGATATTGTGTGTTATTCTTAGAATGTTTACAATGCAGCATGCACACAGAATATTTAACTTTTATTTTCTATCCAAAGTATAAGATTTCAAAATCCATCTTCAGTCCAATAGATCATGCACCTGCTTTCTGTAACCCATATATAACCTGCATTTTAAAACAGTTCTATTTCACATTAGGATGGAAAGCCTGCCTATGGTGCTACAGTATAATGAAAGACATTAGGAAGACAGACCAATTAAGGGAAAAAGCAGATTCTTTATTAAATGATGGATCCCAGATTCCCATTTCATGAAATACATACTCATGTCACATGCCAAATTCCCATTAACTTCAAGAAGGAATTATGCACGAAAGAAATATGCAGGCTGAAGAGGGAAGGATAAATTAGTCCAGAGCAATCCTTTAGAATTCAGTGAGTGCCTTCAATTATGTGTGGGAATGTTGTTCAGATTGGATATGATCTACACCTCTCTTGTCTCTGACCGCACATTCACAATGAGTAGAGCAAAAAATTACTTGAAATGGAGAAAAGACATGAACAGTTCGAATTGCAAGTGTAAGTAAAGATGAAATACAAATATGTGAATCATAAAAAATGTAACACTGTCTCAAAAATAGCTTAAGAAAAGAAAATTGTACTTTCCATCATCACAGAAAGGATTTATATTTAATAAAATCAGTAGAAATATTAATTTTAGTTTAATATGGAAGGAGTAAATTTTACTAATTAGGTGCAAATAACATTTAATATATATAATGTTATATATATATTTAATATATATAATGTTAATATATATAATATACTAATGTTCTACAGTCTTTATGCTCACTGATTTAAAGACACACAATAATTACAAAAATTGTATCATTATTGCTTTCTGGTAATAAAATAGCTGATTGCCTTGAAAAGGTAAAATGAATTGCTTACTTTCTTCATAGTGTCATTTCCATGTGATAGCTCAGAGCACTTTTCACTTTAGCTCCGATAAAATGATGTTTTAAGATATGAGATTCTGTTATGTTAAATTACCTAAAAATCCATAACTTAAGTGCCTTATAAAAGGTGGTAAAATTTTACAAATCCAATCTCCAATTTTAAATGTATGCTTGGTAGATGATAATTCAAAATTAAGTTAATAGGAAGAATAAAGAAATATTAAAACATACAGTAAAGGAAAAGGAAATTTTCATAGTAAAACTGATTATAAAGGGGCTGATTATAAAATAGCATATACCATTCTTTAACATTTTTATAAAATTTAACCTTTAAAATTTTTCAAGAATGACATTGACCTAGGTTTGCATGGTATTTATCACAATATGGGACCTTATATCTGTGGTAATAAGCCTGCAGTTGAATTCTTGTATCCAGTTTTTATAGGACTCAAGAACTCAAACTTTCTTAAGAAAAGTAAGTCTTTATTGATGAAATAAAACTTTACAATGTGCACAACTATTCAAGTGGGTCATAATGGGATTATTTCCTTACTGTTCTTTGTAAAAATGATAGAAAACAGATAACATTTAGAGCAATTTCCTTGAAACAGGCAATGACCTACACTAAACACAGAGCAATATGTCTTTCTAGTGCTCTCTCAAACAAGATCTTTGATCCTCTTTCTGTCAAATCATTTTCTAGTACCCCTGCCTAGAATGACCTCCTCTGGTTGCCCTGGAAGCAATGTAATTTTTTTTCTGAAGTTAGATGCATCAGGGCTTTTTCTAACATCATGATTTATTATGCTATGAAGATAAAATTTGTCATTTTAAAATCAAGCTACAAAGAGGTTGTACAAAGTAAAAATTAGGCATTTAATTTCTGTCAATAATGTTATGCCAGAAGGCCAAAATAAAACAACCCCCCCAAAAAACAAACAAAACCAAAATGAAACACAACAACAGCAAAAACTCCACAAAATCCAACTTTCATACCATACTCCAAGAAACCTAGAAAAGCTGGATTAATAACACACAGTGTGGAGAACAGAGGCATAAGAAGTAAAAAGACAAAAGACAGACCAAACACGCTAAAGAGTCATACCCACAATTGTAGGCATTATAAACTAGAGTTGTATGTTCTTGTATCTATGCTGCAGCCCTTGTGCTAGGACTGAGTGAATGACATGAGTTTTAAGATTCATCAGAACAGATATGTAGTCTTTAAAAGGCTTGGTATTGTAGTTGGGCTATATGTTGTCCAGGTATATGGACCCTTATTATGCTACAGTCAAAAGGATACTCTAGAAATTATCCTCATTTGTACAAGGGAATGACAGAGAAGATTGTCTGCTATGACCTTGGCTTTGTGTGAAAATAATGAAAAATATTCTCGAGTATTTATAAATATGGACATATATTAAGGACAAATTTAGAACTGAGTCTGTCCTATGTGTATATTCTAACTACTATCAATATGAGAAATTAATATAAAAGTATTAAGACATCCAAGCTGAGACAAATGCAAATGAGATCATCATCTGCAGTTGAAAATTAGATGAGAAAATCCACTTAAATAAAAGATTAAAAGGGCTGCAAAGTAAGTTCCTAGAATTTCAGATAATGTATTTGTTCAGAATTTATAGAATGCATATATTTAAAATAGCAAAAGAAATAATGGAAAACATAAGAACATAGCCTTATATTTAAAAGAATTAACAGAAATTCTAAAAATAATATAGTACCAAAATGTAAAATACAATGGAATTTCCTAGGAGAATTTTTAGGGTCACTTGTGTATACTATCATATCATTTGCAAATAACTGTACTTTGACTTCCTCATTTCCAATTTGATCTCCCATTGATCTCCATTAGTTGTCTTGTTGCTCTAGCTAGAAATTTAAGTGCTATATTGAATAGATATGGAAAGAGTGGACAGCCTTGTCTTGTTCCTGATTTTAGTGGAATCACTTTGAGTTTCTCTCCATTTACTTTGATGCTGGCTGTTGGCTTGCTGTATATTGTCTTTATTATGTTTGGGTATATCCCTGTATTCCTGATCTCTCCAGAAGTTTTAAGATGAAGGAGTGTTGGGTTTTGTTGAATGCTTTCTAGCTTCTAATGAGATGACCATGTTTTTTTTTTCTTTTAGTTTATTGATATGGTAGATTATATTTACTGATTTTCATATGTTGAACCATATATGCATCTTTGAGATAAAGCCTACTTGATCATGGTTGATGAGCTTCTTGATGTGTTCTTAGATTCTGGATACAAGTTTAATTAAAAAAAATAGAAGCCCTAATACAGACAAATAGACTGAGAAAGAAATCAGGGAAACAACACCCTTCACAGTAGCCTAAAATAATATAAAACATTCTTTGGGGTAACTC
Organism: Peromyscus leucopus; assembly: GCF_004664715.2. Taxonomy (NCBI): domain Eukaryota; kingdom Metazoa; phylum Chordata; class Mammalia; order Rodentia; family Cricetidae; genus Peromyscus; species Peromyscus leucopus. The sequence goes on from NC_051083.1 coordinate 109,085,437, forward strand.
TAGTCAAGATAGTGAAAGACTTGTATGATAAAAACTTCAAGTCTTTGAAGAAAGAAGTTGAAGAAGATATCAGAAGATGGAAAGATCCCCTGTTCTCAAGTATTGGTAGGATTAACAAAATAAAAATGGCCACCAAAAGCAATTTACAGAGTTATCGCAAAAGGACAATTCTAAATTTTATATGGAAAAAGAAGAACAAAAGCCTAGCAGAGTGAAAACAATCCTGAACAATAAAAGAACTTCTTGGAGGTCTTACCATCCCTGATTTTAAGTTATACTACAGGGTTATAGTAATGAAAACCACATGGTATTGACATAAAAACAGACATATTGATCAGTGGAATAGAATTGAAGACCCAGACATAAATCCACATATCAATAGACACCTGATTTTTGAGTAAGAAGCCAGAAATACACACTGGAAAAAAGAAAGCATCTTCAACAAATGGTGCTAGTCAAACTGAATGTCTCATGTAGAAGAATGAAAATAGACCCATATTTAACATCCCATACAAAACTCAAGTCCAAGTTTATCAAAGACCTCAACCTAAAACAAGATTAATATACTAAACCTGATAGAAGAGAAGGTGGGGAACAGTCTTGAATGCACAGCACAGGAGACAACTTCCTGACCAGAACACATATAGCACAGTCACTAAGATCAACAATTAATAAATGGGACCACATGAACTGAAAAGCTTCTGTAATGCAAAGGACACCATCAATAGGAAAAAACAGCAGCCTACAGAATGGGAAAAGATCTTCACCAACCCCACATCTGATAGAATCCCAATCTCCAAAATATATAAGGAACTCAAAAAAATTAGATACCAAAAAACAAATAAGCCAATTAAAAATGGGATACAGATCTAAACAGAGAATTCCCAGTAAAGAAATCTCAAATGGCTGAAAAACACTTTAAGAAATGTTTAACATCCTGAGCCATCAAAGAAATACAAATCAAAATGATTTTGAGATTCCATTTTACATCTATAAGCATGGCTAAGATCAATAGCAGAAAAAACACACCATTCCATTCCACTATAAAGGCATCATTGACAGGAAGCCTGGTTCTCAACCTTCTGAAGCCAATAATTATGTCTGTTGAGTTCCCTCTTCTTAGATGTTATTTCAAGCCAATGACTGATCATGGTTAGGGTGTTAATACAGGTAATTTTTTTCTAGCATTCTCTATAGACCCATTCAAAATTTTTCTGGATTTTATTTTACTGCAGTTTGGAGTGGTTTTACTCAGTCTTTCTCCTTTTCCACAAGTAACAAATTCTACATTGTGTTCTGAAGGTTCTTGCTTTCTTCTCCTGTTCTCTCCATTATACTTCAAAGACCACCCCCTCCAAACTTTGTTCATTTTATCCTATCTTGGCTCTTCTTTTTGATGATGATGTGAAATGACACAGACCAAAATAAATATAAAAACCATAATGCAACTGGGTAGTACAGATCAATTACAATGGGGATGTAATTATAATGACTATAGATTTCCAACTACATGATAAAAGCTATTCAATAGCCTGTATAAAGTAGAAAATCAGTGTTCAGTTCAACAGTGTGAATTAGTCACTCCTTTTTATCCTGTTTCTTTCAGTCTCGTGGACAATGAGCTTTAGCAAACCAAAACTTTCTTACTAGCTTCAAATTCTATCACAATGGCTCCTTTTGTGGGATGGCTGGAGATCAGGGCTGGTGGGGGTTTTGTTTATTTGTTTGGTTTTGTTTTTTTTTCCCTTATAAGATTCATATATATATATATATATATATATATATATATATATATATATATATTAATCATCCAAACTTCTCCCTCATGTCTGCATTCCCTACTGTTCTTTTCCCTTTTTAAAAAATGTCACTGAGTGGTTCTTTGTGTAACTTCTTGCCCCAGTTAATGCCATTAACAATCTCAGTTGGAAGGCAAGGATTCCTTTCTATGGCAACCCCTTGTCCTTATAATTTTAAATTGTTTTTTTGGGAAGGGTATCTTAGTAAGTTATTGGTGTTCACCATATCATTGGCTTTTTGTAAAATCTTTACTCGACTTTTAAAATCTCTGATAAAAGGGTCCCTTACTTTGTTTCATTTAATTTAAATTCAGATTTTATCCAACTTTTGTTTATTCTATTTTCTTGAGGTATGAACATAACATAGGGGAAATATTCTATTTATTACCCAATATATTTCTAGATAATAACATCAAGAGTGAAACATTAAGAGTGGAATTCTCTGCATTTCTGAAGTCATTCACACAAACTATGTAACACTTCATTTTCCATGTAAGAAGAATTTGATTAACATGGGTTTTTCAAATTTTCAAGTGGATATTGAATGCTTTACTTTTTGTGGGTCATATAGCCACTATCTCATTCATTTGCGCTGGACTTGACTGGTTTTCATGATCTAGGGAATTTCATAACACATAGCCTACTATCAGTATTGTTTAACTAAATGGTTATTTAAGTGGTATTTTTAAAACAAAATTTGCTTTTGAAGACTGAAATAAACGAACATGATATTGTTTGATTTTTAACATTTTAAATTCCTTCAGCTTAGTAGTCAGGGGGATGTATTATATTTCCAATAAATTCTAAGTCAGAAAAAGTGCAGGAGAAGTTCCATGTGTCAATGAGAGTAAATCAATTCAGCTTGAGGAAGATAATTTATACATTTTGCATCTAATTGGATTTATAATGTTATTGAGACTTGAATTTCTGCTACCTTACTTACCTACATGTAAAATAACCCTTGAAACTCATAAATCTCTAATTGATTTACTGCGTTTTTAAAACACACATTCCAGTGTATCTGCCCAACCTTTTAAGAAACAATTATATATTTAAATAGCTGCCAGTTATAATTACCCAGATACATCATCTCCATTGACAACCATGGACAGTTGCAGGGTTCTGATGTAATGGATTGAGTTTGCACATTGTATGTGAGTGTTCCATTCACATCAGAGACTGAAAGCTGACAGATTAAAATAAATTTCTGGAAAATGACTGCATGCAGTCTTATTCTAACAACCAGTATTTTATAGTAATTTTCTGATGGATTGCCACGAAGGATTTTGAGAACAACTTATCATTCAACAGTTGCAAGCACAGGTTGTAGCTCATTTCCTTAGGAAGACTGCTGGAAATTGAAGAAAGCATAAAAAGTTTATATTATTCAAAGAAAATCAATTTCTTGTATGTTTCTTTTGTAAATTGTAGGTCAGTACTCATTGCATACAATTTTTTTTCATGTGTCTCTACTGCAAAACTTTTGTGTGGAAGTAGGATTGTAAGTAGGGTGCTGGACATGCTAGGCAGATGGCTTAGCTTTGAGCTGCACTCCCTGCATCTGTTGTGCTTTTATTAAAATAATAGAATACACATTTGGGTCATTTAAGCGTATAAGAGAAGCTATATAGTGCTTCCCTAATCTAATCATATTCTCAGTTTCCCCAATGCTTTGAAATGGGTGTCACTGAGAGAATGGCTCTCAAATTATCTTTCAGGTTTATGCTTTAGGGAATGGGATGGTGCTAGAGGCCTAGGTATATCATTGTAATTTTATTCTGTATGTACTTTGGAGTCTAACATAATAGTATGGTGAAAAGAGTGGAAATTAAAAAAAACATTACAGTAGACCTCTCTTACATTTATTTTGAGGTTTTCATGTTTTTGGCATGATGGTTAGCAGGGGTCTGAAAATATTAAAGAGCAAGTTCTTGAAATAAAGGATATGTAAAATTTTAAACTGTATTTCATTGTGAGAAGCATGAGAAAAATCTCATGTGGTCATGTCTGGCATGTAAATCATAGCTTTGTCTAACATATCTGCACTAAACATGCAATCTTCCCACTAGTTAGCACATTTCAGTCCTCAAATCAGCTGTCTTAGCATCCTAGTGTTTGCAATTAAGCAACCCTTCTTTAACAAAATAATATAAAGCATAAATAAAGTACAAGGATAATGGATTTATGGTGCCTAATTTATAGATTAAACTTAATTACAGATGCATGTGTATGTGAGAGCCCACATATGTTTATATAAGGCCTCCAGTAAAGGTCTTGGAATGTATCATCTGAGGAATGTGAGCAGGAATATATATATATATATATATATATATATATATATATATATATATATATATAGAGAGAGAGAGAGAGAGAGAGAGAGAGAGAGAGAGAACAGTTCCAACTGGAAGTGACTTACTTTACTTAGTAATATGAGTTACACATCTTTAAACATCTCACACTTGATAAATCCACAATATAACCTCTGATTCTCATGGATATACTACAGAGGGTAGCTGGTACTACTCCCATTATATAGAGGAAAATACCAAGGCACAGAGAGTTCAGTGATTGGTTTGAGGCTACTCTGTTAGAAGATCATTGTGCTATAGAGCCACCTGACCATACTGTTAGAAAGTGGCAAACCTGCACAATGAACTTCTGTTTGCCTGCCCTCAAATATCTATCCTGCCCTACTTTTATTTTGATGGAAGATAATTATTAGCACAAAAGCACAAAAGAAGCTCTAGACTATCTTTTATTTTAAAAGAGTGTTATCCTGACTAGTGTGGATTTGGAAGCAAACTCATGAAAAATTAGACAACAAGGTCTGAGGTATACTGAATTTGTACATAAACATACAGATACTGAATTTGTACATAAACATACAGACGAGGTGAGGCACAGTAGTGCCAATAAAATTGCATTTTCACACTTCTTGCCCAAACACTCATTTATTAACTTATTATTTTGTTCTGAAATGTTTCAGGTTAAAATTACTACCCTCCAAGGACCAATGTGTGCCTATATACTTCAAACAGTAAATTTTACTAAAAAATATGGTTGTTAGCTTCTAAGAAATATTGTTCTGCTACAGTAAGAAAAATTCAAGCTCTTGATGATTTACATCACATAAAACTTTATTTGTGGCCTCAATCTGAATTTGAAGTCAGAATGGTATTTGCGATACTATTACTTCAGTTAAGTATCTCACTTTGAACAGAACTTAGATGACTTCTACCAGTGGTGGTTAGCAACTGTGATTTAAAGCAATCACACACATTTGCAAATGACTCTGTAGCCTTGGGGGAATGCAAAGTGAGGTCATCAGCAGGGACAAGCAGAGCCTTCAACTACTGATGGAAAATCATTATTTTACCACCTCTGTTAATTAGCTAGATGTCTGAAGCTGGAGAGAAGTAAACTAGACACAGTACCAAGGGCTGTGGGAAGACATACACGGATTGAATATTTTCTGAGCATCATTAATGGGCTTTAAAGGGCTAAGCACTATACATGTAGGTCCAGGTACTAAGATGACATTAGCTATTCTCTCTTATCACTTCTTACTCTTTGCCTCTCCATTGGAAAGAACTTTTAGATATAACATTTCATCTCTAGATATGTGGTACTTGTATTCTTATTCTATGAAATCTCAGAGGTCTCTCCTGTCATCAATATCCTTTGCTTTGTGACTTCTGAACATCTTTTGGTTTGTTTCTACTGTACCAGACCACTCTATCATATCATCTCATTATTTGTTTACCTTTATGAGAGTCTGACTAAACCATTTTACTTATTCCCAATAAGTCTTTCAAAAGTAATGAATATTTTATATTCCTCATAAAATAAATAAAACTAAATTTAAAAATGACAGTTGAACATTTTTTGTGGGCCAGGTACTAGTTATTTACCATACTATATTACCTTAATATATATTTGTCAAATGAAGGAATAAATTCCAAACTTCAGCCTATGCTTAAATAACCTATATCATCCTGATAACTGTCCCCCTCCTAAATCTCTTTATTTATTTGTACTTTTTTGCTATGGGATGGTCTGTATGTCAAATTATTTTGATTGGTCAATAAATAAAACACTGATTGGCCAGTGGCCAGGCAGGAAGTATAGGCGGGACTAGCAGAGAGGAGAAAAGAAAGAACAGGAAGTTGGAGGGAGTCACTGCCAGCCACCACCATGACACGCAGCATGTGAAGACGCCAGTAAGCCACGAGCCACATGGCAAGGTATAGATTTTTAGAAATGGATTAACTTAAGCTGTAAGAACAGTTAGCAAGAAGCCTGCCATGGCCATACAGTTTGTAAGGAATATAAGTCTCTGTGTTTACTTGGTTGGGTCTGAACGGCTGTGGGACTGGTGGGTGACAGAGATTTGTCCTGATTGTGGGCAAGGCAGGAAAACTCTAGTTACACTTTTTGTTCATAGATACGTTTTATTATTTAAGCCAATTTCCATGTATAAAATGCTTTATTTTGTTTTTTCATTATTCCATCTCATTGAAAAAGCAGAAAATTCATAGCACATTAAAAATGAATTGTCTGGTAACTGTTGAACTTTAAAAGTAAAATTTACTTCTTGCCAATCTTTTATTTATTTCCATCATTCTTTGCTTGATTCTCTTATTTGAAAATGTGGGTTTTTTTCTATTGAATATAATACCTAGGCTAACTCATCCTGACATTTCAAAACAATAGAAAACAGGAAGAATCAGAAGATTTGTGTGCTTATGGCTCAAGTATATTAGAGCTGGTACACCCTTGCTCTTTTTAATCTAGAAAATCTCTCATATTTTCTTATTTGCTTCTTTTTAATTTGCACACACACACACACACACACAAAATAAACACACACACACACACACACACACACACACAAAGCCTATGCATTCAAGCTGTCCTATATATGTATTTTCTCTCACAGCAAACATTTTGAAGGTAAACATATTATTTCTACCCTTTTCCCTTTTCTATTTCTCCCTCTCTCACTCTTTCCTTTACTTTTTCCCTCTGCCCACCTCCTTGTCTCACTCCTTTTCACTTTCTTCTTACTCCTCCTTTTTCATGTGAAAGGATCAAATTCAGGGTGTTTTATTTGCCAGGCAAGCACTTCAGTGTAATGAGGTACATTCTCAGTTCTGTAGTTCCCAATACAGGCCTGGATTATTCATTAAACACTAAAGCATTATTAGCCTGTGGACTAGGCAAATCACTATTGTTCATTTTGGCCACCTTACCATCTCTAAACTCAGTCACCAGATCCTATTACTGAGAGGTGTCTTTGCATTACCACCCAAATACCTTATACATCAAGACTTCATTATCTCTCAGTTAAAATGTAATTTTATCAGTAATTTATCCCACCTTTAGCACATTCTGTCTACTCCATGGTCAATACTATAACTAGAATGTACTTTCTAGCAACGAAATCTGACAATCCATGATAGAGACTACACAACTCTTCACTAAGCTGTTTTCCATTTATTCTGTGAAACATATCCAGTGCCTACCACTCTTTCTCATGGAAAGATGATGGCATATGTCTGATGCCAAAAAGTAGAACAATTTAGCACTACTTATGGGTCTGATAAAAGTTCCATTCATGGTTTTCTTTGCTTCTCTCACTTCATCTGTTTGATGCAAATCAGCATGGTAACATCTAATGCCTCATACTGAAGGCAGTGAAGGGGTTAGATTGGAAAGAAGTATGGACCCCGAGTTAATCTCCAGAGAACTGCTCACTAATCAGAAAATTTTAAGTAGTATTTAGATGAATGAAAAATGAACCACTCTTTTTGAGCCTCTAAACATTTTTAGGTTATTGTGTAATAGAATGTAGAATTGTAACTAATGCATCATGCTGTTGCTACAATTGAAATTCTTTGCCCACTGACTATCATATTCTAAGCAATTTCCTTAAAATGATACACATAAGCCTATGTACTATCTAAATGTGACTCATTTTAGCCTCATTAAGTCTCTCACATCCTTATAAGCTATGTCTTATGCTTCAATCTCAATGCACTAGTTGATATTAGCAAAAAGAAAATTTCATCTCAGCATTCATGTTGTATTGTCATCCTAGAATCATTTTTTCATTTGTTTCATATTCTTTTCATAATTTATGGAGAAATTTATATCATTACTGCCACAATTTTGCTAATTCTCCTTATAAAATTCTTATCCTGTCAAGCAAACATATTGTAACATCATGGAATTAATTGTATCTCTAAAGAAAATCATAGTTCAGTTGTCCATACATCTGTTTTTAAACTCAATTGTCTCCATTTGGGAGAAAAGGATTGCATTTCATTGTGCAACTTTTAATCCAAAACAGTTAGTCTAGACTTTTAAGGAGAAGGTAAATAAAACTGATTATGCAAATCTACCTTAAATACAAAAATCTATTCATAGAAATGATTATTTAATTTTTATATGGAAGTACCTAGTCTGTTAATGTTTGCATATGTGTGAGCAATGAAATGGTTGTAATTACAAATTTATTGCAGTTAATTAAATATTCAAAGTGATTTGGAAATATATGTATAGAAAATGCAGAAAGTGCATATGTAGCAATATTCTCATTTTCCTAAGAAATGTCAGAAGGAACACATCTCTCAAGGAGTATAAGAGTGACAGAAATAGAACTTTCAATAGCACTTTACAGGTGTTATTTGGTTCCATGAACAAGTTATTATAGATAAATTGCTAAAGACAGGCTTAGAGCATGTAAACCATTCTATACACAATAGGTATTTGGGTTATATTAATGTTACAATGACTATTTATTGGATTAATTTCTTGAGAAGCTTGTAAAGAATAATGAGAAAATTCCAAGTGATGAGAAGAGTTTAATTGCATTCTACCATACTGTATCCACCTGTAGATAATAATCTCAAGAAAAAACTCAATAACAACACTAACAATGAGCCACAGGCACTCGAGAATGAACAAAACAAGTAGATTTTGGTAGGAATCAAAACTTGTAAGGGGACAAGAAAGGATGAGTTTCAAGTTTATAGGTTTCTTTTTTTTAATATGACGTATAAAGCAGTCAGAGATTCATCAGGGTGGCAAATATATTGAGAGAAAAATACAGCATCTCTACATCTCTAGCTTAGTCATAGAACAGGGTGTAGGGAACTACAGCCAAGAGAATGCCAAGGACTTATCCTCAAAAGTACATCAATAGAGAAGATACCTTGTGCATCGTGTATAATTCATTCCAAATCTCTGGCTGAGAAATAAAAAAAAATGGAAATTTGAGCCAAAGTCTGACATTCAAGGAAAACAAAACAAAACACCTAACCACTTTCAAAACCATAAGAAAAAAAGCAGAACTGTATATATTTGTAAAATAGTCCCTAGAATCTTCAGAAATACCAATCAGTGTCTCAACTGTAATCCTAAATTATCCAGCATACAAAAATTGAGAAAAAATAGGCAATCTATAGAGATGAATCCAACAATAACCCAGATATAAGAATTAGACCACCAGGACTTTAAAGACTATAAATATGTGCGTTGATATGAAGTAAAATATACTTATATGAGAAGAAAGGACATGTTAGTAGAGAAATGGCATTAAACATGGTTAGTAGAATTTCTAAAATGAAAATCAATTGTAATAAAACAAATCAAGGGCATCCCACTTTAGGCAGTTTGGCTAAGTCTACTTTCTCCTTTTCTTGATGATTGCCTGCCACCCACAGAGTTAAAGCTTCTGTGGCAGCTACATGATTGTTCCTTTCCTATTCTGAGATGCAAATATGATGGCATTAGGTTCTTGATCAAAACATTACTGATAAAATGATCTTTCTTGGGATTTGAGAATCAGGGTCAAGCCATCGTCAGACTGAGTCATGCTTTAAAATTAAATGACATGCCTGCACAAAATCAGAAGTGTGGCTCTTTCTGACCATGCAAAGTGAGAGTCAAACAGCTCATCTGTAGGGGTAAATAGACAAATATACACGAAGAAATAGACAAAGTAATAGAGACTGTGGGAATTACTGAGCTCTTTATAGTTCCTTAGTTCTTTTTTAAAACTTGTTTTCTCTTTAGCTCTCTGTATGTTTTTGCATGTGACACAGAGAGCAGCAGAAGGTGCCAGATCCCCTAGAAGCAGGTTTTGAGCTGCCTTATGTGTGCTAGGAACTGAACCTGTCTTTCACTGTGGAGCCATCTCTCCAGCCTCTTGCTAGATCTTTAGAATTAATTTGGTTCCTTGTGATTTTGGTAACTTACCATCCGAAGTCTTATTTACATCACAATCTATATTTATATTTTTGGCCTATTTAGAACTTTTGGGATAGGGTAATAGTTTGAAGGCTAAATGTTAGAAGCAATATGGAATTGAAAAGAAATATTCTTGCAGATACAAAGTAAAGGTCATGGGATGAGTTAGAGGAGGGGGGGTGGAGGGACTGAAATGATGTAAATACAGTACTTACATATAAAATTCTCAAACAAGATTTTAATTTTAAAAAGTAAAGGCCATGGATTCAGAATGAAATTAAGGACAATACAATAAACATCCGTGCAAGGGACCTAATCTATAATGACATTCTATATTATATTCTATATAATATTCTATAATGGCATATTTTAGGGAAAAAACAGCCAGATGTGATTGAATTGGCTTTCTAATAGTTCTGGAAAGTTTGAAGAAAGAATGTCCTACCATAAAAATATAGGTCACAGAAAAGAGGGTTACTAATATTGTAGTTCCTCATTTTGTCTAGTTAAAAGGATTCTCCTGACTAAAGAACTAACGTATCTGACACAGTGCCAGGCATAGCTCATATCAGGTTATCAGAATTCAATCTTCCAACTAGCACCTTTGTACTCATATCTATTCTTGTCAAGGAGACTGCTGTTTATCATTTGATTTCCCATGTAGCTTCCTGATAATATAAGCAGTCAGTCAAGGCAGATTTTGTATGTTATCGGTACTATATATAGTTAAAGTAGATGAGAACCCCAAGAGATCACTTTATACTAGGATATAACATTTATTGGAGATACAAACAGTTCACCTGGAGAAGATTGATACTGCATTTTAAATGGATAATTACAACACTTTTGCTCAAAGCAATGGGAAGCAGCTATGAAATTATTACAACAGTAAGCTATATTATGCACATTTTGAAATTTGTAATTTAAAACATCTTTACATTTCTTTATTCTTCTATGGACTTTAAATTATTGCAAATATGGTCTGTGAGCATCTATGTCAACTTTATGAAATTTTAACTTTCTATATTTCTGTACATTTTATGGTAGTGTTTGATAAAATAGAATATTATGTACATTTTTGCATGTTAGAGGCATACCTAACATTTCCTTTTTGTCACTATTTCTAGAATATGTGGTTCACCTAAAAGTTTTTACAAGTTATTTTAAATCTCAAAAAAATTTCAGCATAATTAGAATTTCATAGTTTAAAGCTGTGTTGCTTACAGGTCAACTATATTTCACATTATAAATTAATGAATGTCTTATGAGTTCAAGATAAGGTAGACCCTTTTCCATCAATGAACTCCTTATGCTATAAAACAGAATGAAGCATCAGATAGGACAGGATAATGCTTTAGTAAAACACAGGATAACACCTTTCCAGAGAGACACTGAGTTCCCAACCATTCTTCTAGACAATGAATCTGTTTTGTCATTCTATGTGATAAATATCTCAGATGGTGGCATTTCAGATTAAATGTAAATAACAAAGCTTGCTCAACAGTGCTTACTGTTAATTTGAATCGTCAATGAATAGTGGGAATATTTTATAATACATTCTTATGATTAATATATTTGTTTTAGGTAGCAACTATATACAAGTCTTGAATTTTCTTAAGAATATAACAAGTCAAAGTTACAAAACACACATGCATAAATATATTTGAACCTTTCCAAGGGAAGCAGAAGAATAGACATTAGAATAATTTTCAATTTAAAGCATAATAATTAAGTATGTATTTATTTTGAGACAGGAAGAAAAAGATGTTCTATGTGCTCTACCTTAACCCTGTTTGGTACTGATAGCGTTGATATTTGCAAAGGAATTCAAATGGATGAATAAGAATTTGATTCTGCCACTGTGTCATCAGATGTGTGCTCTAGCAAGTGTAATCAACTAATTAGTGTTTTATCACATTGTATTTTAACCAAGAAAACACACACAAAAACGCCACAATTTATTGTAAGCTCTTTTTCTATGCTATGCCTCCAAATACAGAGCCACACCAATATATGTTTATAGCATACAAAAGGACTAAAAGTAAACCTCATTGAGGTACTAATTAAGTCAGCATTTAAGTTATTATTTTCTCAAACATTTGTAAAATTCTTAAACTAGTACTATGCACAAATTGAACATTTCTGGAAAACCAACCTCTTCATATGAAAGATTAAGAGGAATTAATAGGAATATTAAGATATTATAAAGCAGAATTGAAAGACTGAAAAGATCAATAGATCAATGGAGGATTGGTGCTGCAGCGGCTAATTTCTATGGTTTAACAAGTTAATAATTTTGTATTAAAGCCAGTGGGTTTTTTGGACAAGTTATTTCAGAATCCTTCTCTTTTCTACTGAGGCTGTGGCCATCTACATGAGACTGGGACCTTTACTATTTCATCCTGCACGGGGGGGGGGGGGGGTTGCTTAAGTCCCACTCTTCACTGAGGGTCTGGGCAGTTAAAGAGTACTCAGGGACTACCTGGAATTTGTCTCAGTGATGTGACAATTAGTATGTTGCCTACATTCTGGTAAATAACGTGCCACTCATGTTTGAGTGATTTTAAGTATATCAGTGGGCAAAAAAGAAAGACACTGGCATAGGCTTTTTGGGAGAAAAATTCCAGAAGATGAGAAAGTGAGTTAATCAAAATTCTCCAAACTCAGCAAACATATGTAAAATAGTTAGAGTTTTAAAATGAAGCTGCTTCATAAACCATTTCCAAATACACTACCATATTCTCAAAAGCTATGAGTAACTTCTCCAGTAATTTCTCCAGTTACATTGTAGTAAGCACTTACTTGAGAAAAAAAGAAAAGTCAATGGAAAAGAGCAGAATCAAACATGATTGCTTTTGAATTGAACTGAACACAAGATAACTTGGTTGAGTACAGGTAAATTTACTTTTCCACGTCCCTCAATAAATAATTAAAACTCATAAATAAACATAAGAAAATATTTAATTTGAGCTGAAAGATTTTCATGATTTCATCATTTGTGTGCGTGTGCGCGCGTGCATGTGTGTGTCTATGCAAATAATAAGCAATGCGCATAACAGAAATAAAGCATAAGTGAATAAGTAAATCAGCCATTTTATTTAGGTGTCCACCATGAGGATACTAATTTGTTAATGTGTGTAGAACTACATTAAAATTCTAAATTAGCATTGGTCCTTGTTGTAAAATTTAGGCAACCAGAAAAATTCAGCTACATTAACACATATAAATGCCATCATGACTTGCTTCTAGTTAATCTGTTTTGTTCTAAATAATTGAAAAATCCCAAGTAATAAATTTACCAGTGATTTCATATAAATGTGAGCTTGTATATGTTCCCTCTCATCAAATATGAGTTTGTATTCTGATTCTTGTCTTAGTCTATCAACATATGTCTATACATTCTAATTATAATAATTTCTAATAAGTTGCAAAGGTGAACAACATATCCTGTTTTATTCTTTGTGGCTATTATTTGTTTATTTCTTCACTCGATGCTTGATCATGAAATGAAAGCTTCAAAGCAAAAGGCTTTATTCAGAAAACATTTCACTATGGATCAATTTCTTTAAAAATAAGTACATAAGATGCTAGACAATGCTATATATGAAAGAGGAAAATTCACGCGAGGCACTGTATGATGAAATTTAATTTTCTTCTACTCTATTAATATTAACAGACAAAAAGCTTCTTTCCATTATCTCATCTTAAGCAGTTTTTTTCAAATCAAACTCCATACTCACACTCATGCTGTCACTGATAATGGATCTTGTGTCAAAGTAAAAGAGCAGAGAGGACCTGATAATAGGCACAATTATCAAACATCAAAAATGCAGATCAGAGTGGATTTCCCGACTTTTCTATATGCAGTCACTTCACAGCATTTCATATCATGTGGTCCTGATGGGATATATTAATTTTCTCCATTATAAGAATGATGTGATTGGCACATTTTAGTTGGAAGCTGATGATAAGTAGAGTTAATATTATTCGATTTTACTTTAGTGGTTTGAATAGATGTGAGTAGGTGTGTGTGTGTGTTTGTGTGTGTGTGTGTGTATGCATTCATGCACACATTCACATGCCTACAAAAATATACACACCAGGCTTATGATTTCGGTTTCAGAGCTGATAGAAAACCGTCAGGGAGATATTAACCTCAATATGAAGGATGGATCAAGGAAAAAGGTTTTATTTCTTTCAGATAGTCCAATATTTCCTCTGTCTAGGGAACACCCAACCTATCTTTGGGGGGGGGGACACTGAATTATCTCAGATGGAACCTGGGAGTATACTAGAAACTTGCCAACCCGAATCATTTCAATAACTCAAGTAACAGCATTTCCACGATTATTCCTGTCTTCTCCACCTTCCCTTTTCAAAAATCTTCCCTGAAGCATTTCTCTGTGGCATAATTTGCATTTTGTTTTTATGTCAAATGTTGAATATAAATTATATGTTAGGTATTCCATATTCAATTCCTGGAGCCTGAATATTGTTCTGAAATTTTGTCTTTTACTTGAGTAGTACGTTAGAAAAATATACCAATGACACAGGAACCAATACTCTTAATACCATCTTTAATTGAAGTACTGCTCATAGTGGAAGTAAAGAAAATGTTTTGGTTTTATTTTGCAAGTGTATACTTATAAGTCCTGAAAAGACAGGCATTTTCAGTAAGGAAATTTTTAGAGTCATAAGATTAGGCCACTTCTCAGCCAAATAATAAGAGCAAATATTTTTCCTTATTGCTATGAAGATTTTGAACATATTTGTTAAAAGGGAGGGAAAATAGACCATTTGCAAAAGAAAAAGGGCAAGCCATATGCACAATGACAGATGGGACCTAGTCGTGAAAATAAAAATACTTCCCTTGATTTAAAAAGAAAGTCATTTCAAATGGCAAAGCACTTTCAAATTAGTGATTTAAAAAACATTTGTTGGTACAAAATTTAAAGACATTTTAAGTATTTTGAGGTTACAAAATAACCAATCATTATTTGAAACCTCATAAAGGATAATTTTGGTTTGTTTTACCAATTCTGGTAAATTAAGGATACACTTCTGGCCTTGTTATAAAATAGGTTAGTTTCTAAACATTGTTTTTAATGTATGGCTAAGCTAGTTTAAGGCCGTATCATTAAGAAATATAGTACATGGATTAGTCAATTAAGACACTTCATTTTTCTCTGTGATATAAATAGGCTCTGAACCTAGAATGCCTGTCAGAGTTTTATTATAGCAGTTAGATACAAGTTTCTGGAGCTTAATGTGTCCAGCAAGAAAATAATTTTATTGCATTTTACTCATGGGAGAAAATATAGATGAAGGCTTTGAAATGGAAAGTTTCATCAATAAGTTATGTTCAATATCACGGGCTTAGGAGTAGGTAGTGGTTTCTATAATGATTGATAAATACTGTTCCTGAAACAATTTTTAAGGACAAAGTTATAAAAAACAAAGCGAAAATAAAATTAAATGGAAGAAAATAAAAGAATATATTGAGTGGAAGTTGTTGTGTTCATATTATAGATCCACCACTGTAATTATTCTCCAAACCACAAAATATACAAAGCTTATGGAAAAAAGAAAAATAATGAATATTAACCTTACTGTAGCACCTGTGGCAAAACCCTTTTTATTAGAAATATATAACAATGCACTTATGATCATGTTATATTACATCATATTAATATATGTAGATACTGTTTAAGACACGATTGTAGGACTGTACTAACAAAGATATTGGAAAATGACTGCTCAAGCTAAAATTGAAATACACCATATAATACCTTGGCTAATTTAGGAATTGCTGAAGCTCCATGTGCCTGTTTCCTCACTAGCAGAAAAAGACCCATAACAAACATTTTATAGCTTTCTGCCAACAACCAAATTAATCAATACATTTCATATATTTAAAGCTGTGACTCACTCATACTAGATGATTGTTAAATAATTATTATTAATGAAAGTATACTCAGAAAAATCTACAGATGAACACACTAGTAGCCCTGGTTCTCCGCAAAATTTAAAAAATGACTTAGTTTCTTTCATAGTACATTTCTCCCTCCTTGTTTAGTTTTCTCTTTTTCCAAGTGGTCCCTTTGGACTGTGAAATTCCATGTGAATCTGCTTTCTTTCTTCTTTTGTTAAAAAAAAAGATTTATTTTATTTTATGTATGTGAGTGTTTTTCTTCCATGTGTGTATGTGTTCCACAGACAGGATTGAGACCCATAAAGTTTAGAAAAGAGCATCAGATGCACTTGGATTGGAGTTATGGATGGTTGTGAGCTGCCAAGTGGGTGCTGGAAACCTAACCTGTGTCCTTTGCAATAGCAGTTGTTGCTCTTAACCATTGGGTAATCTCTCTAGTTCTGATTCTGCTTCCTTAATTAGACATGTATATCCCAGCAATGATGACTTATCCTCTGGTGCAATCTTTCAAAGAACTATCAGGAGACAGCATCTGATAATGATGGAACATCATGGAGGTAGACATTTTGAAAAGAACCGTCAATGCCTGAAGCCAAAGAAATAAGTTTCTTGGGAATATCAAGATCTACGATGACCTTACATGCTGCTGTTTGCTGATTTCTTTCAGTTTCTTGAAGATTACTGCTTCTTGTGCACAGGTTCACATATCCAGCTGGAATTCAACATGTAGTAGTGAAGGTAGTGGATAGACATACATTCAGCATTAAAACACAATTCCTTTCTTATCAACTGCATTTGTTCTCCGACATTTTCATACCTGTATAAAAGGCATTGTAATTATTTTTGCCTTTTAACCCTGACAAACTACACTTTCTCCCCTCAGATCCCTCTGGACATGGTGAAAGCAGTTGCAGCTACCTGCATTGAGCCTACACAAGATTGACATGTCTTTTATAGATGGGGAGAGCTCATGGGAATGTATTTTTCCTGGTTGAATTACAGACTACTGAAAGATTCTTAGAAAGGGGAATTATATATCTATTTGTGAGCCCACTAAGTTCCAATGATAGTTCCAAATCCATCCATGATCACACAGCTTCTCCTAGTTAAACTCAGTGGGTCATAAGACATAACTCTTAATTCCACTATTTTCACCATGCGTTTCCCCTCTTGTAAACCCAGTGGGGGGTACAATGAGGTATTCATTTGGCTCAGCAGAAAAATGAAGTTTTTTCTTCTCCTTATCACTTACATTAGATCCACCATCGAATTCTATTGAATATCTCCTGACATATATCGTGTCCCTATCCAATTCACTCTATTTCCCCTTTCATGACTTATGTGTATACCTGCAATAGTTTATTTCCTGGTCTCCTTAATTCCAATATTAGCCTTATAATCTGTTTCCTATATAATAAAAAGAGGCACAAGGTTTCAAAAATTGTTTGTGTCAAGATGGAAGTCTATAGACATAACATGGTTTGAAACATCCCTACACAAAAAGATCAAAACCAAAAACCAAATGGCTGCTATTCAGTAAGTTTATTCAGATTAGCATCCTGAAACACAGTACAAATAAAACTGAAAAATTATATAACAAGAGATTCCAAATGATTGGACAGAGGAAGAAGTGTTTTGTATTGACTCCTCCTTGTTCCAGTCTAGATAACTTTGACCTTGAGAAACATGGAACACACATAATTCTCATCATACATATAATATTTTATCAGAATATTTTACCCAAATCCTTCAGAATATACATTCATCTCATTAAAACATGAAACATGAACAAGATGACATAATATATGGTCTCTAGGATGGATCATATATTAATTCAAAAAACAATTTTTTAAAATTATATATATTATATATATAATGCAAGATATGACCACAGTGGAAAAAGCTAGATAGTATACAAAAAGGATCTTTTGAAGTTGCAGAAGTTCTTAGAACTGAAACAAAATGTTCTTGAGTACCAGGTAACAAAAGAAATAAAAAAAAATAAAATGAAAATCTCAAAAACACATGAAAATAGATATACAGCATTCTAAAGGTAAGCACCACAGTACTGAGAGAAGTTTATAGCAGTAAGCAATTGCAAAAAAGAATGTTTTCAAATAAATAATCTGACTCAAATTATTATAGCCCAAGAAACTGGAAAAGTAATAACAAACAAAATCCAAAATTATTCAAAGAAGTAAATGAAATAGAAACTAAAAGCCAATGAAATGAACAATGGATTTTTATTTATTTATTTATTTATTTATTTATTTATTTTTTTTTTTTTTGAGACAGGGTTTCTCTGTGTAGCTTTGCGCCTTTCCTGGAACTCACTTGGTAGCCCAGGCTGGCCTCGAACTCACAGAGATCCACCTGGCTCTGCCTCCCGAGTGCTGGGATTAAAGGCGTGCGCCACCACTGCCCGGCTGAACAATGGATATTTTTAAAACAAAATAAAAACAAACACTTTCAAGTCTAACCACAAAAAGACTGAAGACCTAAATGCAGGAAATCTAAGATGGAAAAGGAGGCATTATAATCCAGAGAATGAAAAGATATTTGAGAAACTACAAATCAACTGATGAGGAAGTCAGGACACACATAATCTAACAAAAGTGAATTCTACTAACCTATCAGAGGAGAACTAATATCAATTCTCAAACCACTAAAATTAAAATGAGGAATCCATTTTAATACAGCCTTTTTGGTCAGTATCACTGAATACTCAGATCAGAAAAGGACAGAAACAGAAAATATGAGTGTCAGAGTTCAGATCCCTGAAAACCAGGTTAATACTCATTTGGTCCAGTGGTTGACCAGCAATTCCTGGAGCTGGTTACTCAGACTACCCATATTAGCAAGTTCTCGATTCAAATGAGATACCCTGTATGCATCAGTGAATAATGTGGAGAGTGAGGGAGGAAGATTCTCAATGCCAACCTTGGACCTCCACATGTGAATGTATGCATATGTGTAACTACACCCATACATATGCTAACACACAGCACACACATAAAATAAACAACAAACAAATGCTATAAAATAATAATCCTTATGAATAAAGATGCAAATATTTTCAACAAAATCTTAATAATCAAGCCTAGTAGCACATTAAAAAGATCATTCAGAACCAGGGATGAAGGCCCATACTTATAATTCTAGAACTCCAAAGATGGAGACAAGAGGATCATTTTTAGCTACATAGTGAGTTTAAGGCCAGCCTGAGCTACAGGAGACCCATTCTCATAAAATAACAAAAATAGATTATTCATATCATTCTTTTAGCATGTTCACATAAGATTTATTTCAGGTTAACCAAGGATAAGTCAACATACTGAAATCAATAAATCACATCAATAGAACAAAGGGTCAAAATTATATGATATCCCTGGGAGGCCTACACTTTTCTGAAGAGAAATGGAAGAGGAGTAGATTTGGGGGAGAGGAGAGGTGAGGAAGAGGACTGGGAGGAGTGGAGGGAGGGAATACTGCAGTCCTGATATATTGTATGAAAGAATAAATTTAAAAAATTAAATGATAATCTCAGTAGGTGCAGAAAAACATTCTGTAAAATTCAACAAAACCCCTTAATAATAAAATGTCTGTATAAATTAAGTATTACATAATAAAGGCAATTTATGACAATCATGTTTGACATCATGTACAGAATGCGGTAAACCTGAATGTTTTTCTGCTAAGATCAGGAAGAAGTCAAGGACATTAACTCTCACCATATACTCTGAACACAGTGTTGGCATTCTTACATAGTAATTAGGCCACAGCAACTGATGTAAGGCACAGAAATAAAAAAGAAAGAAGTCAAATTATTCCCATTTTCTATGCATAGAAAAACTTAAGTACTACATCAAAAGACTGAGGACTGATAAATAAATTCAGGAAATATGAAAGATTAAAATATCCAAAAATTGTCAGCATTTTTTATATATTAGCAATATACTTGCTCAGAAGGAAGCCATGAAATCAAGCCCACTCACAACAGATAAAAATAAAAAAGTAAGCTAGGAGATAAATGACCATTATAATGAAAATTACAAAACTCTGATGCAACAAATAGAAGACAGAATAATTGAAGGAATTCCAATATTTATTAATTAGAATAATTAATATTATTAATATTAAACTATCTAGTGAGGGCTGGAGAGAGTGATCTCTGGTTAAGTGCACTGGCTACTCTTGTGGAGGACCCAGGGTTGATTCCCCAAACCCACATGATGGCCCTTAACCATCTGTAACTCCAGTCCCACGCGATCTGTTACTCTCTTCTGGCCTCCATGGACACTATTCATGCGCATGGTGGACAGCCATACATGCAGGCAAAACACCCATATACATTAACTAACTAATTAATTCAAAATATATATTAATACCTAAAGCAATTTATAGATTTGAGGTAGTCCCCATTAAAAAAGCAATGACATTCTTCACATAACTACAAAAACAATCATAAAATACACCAAATAGCCACAGAAATACCAATATCAAAATCAGCACAAAGATGGAAATATCCCAATATATGATATCAACACATGTTATGGCACCATAGTATCCAAGGCAGCATGGGAGTGATATTAAAACTGACATTGACCCATGGAGCACAATTGAGACAGGAGAAATAAACACATATTTATAGCTAACTAATTCTCAGCAAAAAAAAAAAAAAAAAAAAAAAAAAAAAAAAAAAAAACCCACACATTGGAGAAGGAAGAGTTTAATGAATCATGCCCTACCTATATTCTGGCCTCTATGGGTAATAGTTATGCACATGGTGCACAGACACACATGCAGGCAAAACACCCATATACACTAACTAACTAAATAATTAAAAATGTATATTAATACCTAAAGCAATTTACAGATTTGGATTAATTATGTAAATGGATTAATGATGTAAGTGTTAGACTTCAAATCATAAAACGGCTAGAAGAAAATATAAAGAAAATACTTCAAGATATAAATATAGGCAGTGATTTTTAGAAGACCCCACAAAGCAGCAGCAACAACAACAGATAGATGAGATTAAGGGATTTGTAAATCACTCTTTTGAGTGTATGTCCAATGAAATGAAATTAGCAAACCACTGATACACCCTTCATCTTCAAGGTTAGTTGTAGCATTTATCAAGAGAGAAGATCAATATATGTACTTGCAATGTATGAGTGGATAAATAAAATATGTGTAATTTAAAAACCAAACGAAATCCTAAAAGTAGAAAAAAGGAGCTCAATGTCTCCAAAGCTAATCAAGGAGAATGAAATGACTCATTTTATCAGTATATATTTTGAACATACATGTAAATAGCAAATTGTGTCTCATAAATATCCACAATTATTGGGTGAAAATCCAAAAGTTAAATAAAAAAAGGTACACTGGGTGGTATAATCATCTAATTCCAGTAACTCAGAACTGGTAAGGAGAGGAAGGAAGACGAAAATGTCAAGGTGAGTCTTGGTAAATTTATTAAGCTTCTGTCTCAAAACAAAAAGTACAAATGGATTAACATAACAACACAAAGGGGTCAGGATGTATTCAAGTGCTAAAATGCTTCCCCCCCACCCACAAACCATGAGGGCTCATTTCTCAGTTTTGTAAAATAAAATTTCAAGCTCATTCCATGGTTAGGAAAAAATTTAAACTCGTCATGCCTCTGCAATATTTTATCAGTTAGTATTAACAACCAGAAAGAATCTAAGATTACCTGAGAGATGAGCCTTTTGGGCATATTTACGAGATTTCATTAATTGGGGTGGGAAGACTTATTCACTGTGAGCAATACCACTTTCCTGAGATGGGATTTTGGAGTTTGTAGTGGGTAGCATGCACGCATTCATTCCTGCTTCCTATTCGCAGATGTGTGACCAGCTCCTTCAAATTCCTGTTGCCTTGACTTTCCTTTAGTATTACTTCCAGGGTTTGGCATAAAGTAGGTACTCAATAAATATATATGGATGCATGAATAAAGATTAATTTCAATAGTTGATGAATGGGTTTCTCTCAAAGGAAACCTTTTATCTCATCAACTTAAAAGCTAGAGGAACTTCTAATTGCCACAACGTACATGACTAACCCATCCTGTAAAAGTAGCAACAGTAAAACTTTTTTTGTGTGTGTGGCATTTTGATGGTACATCAGCCTACACAATACCTATCATTATCATAAAATGCCTTTACTTTAAGCCTTCTCTCAATGTAGATGGTTTAGTCATTTCCCTTGTAGATAATTAGAAAAAATACTCTCAGAGATTAAGTAGGTGGCACTGTATTTTTCTCTTCTTTTCTCATTTGAGGTGGTAGTTTCTGTGTACTCATTCTGTAATGTAATGTCAAAATTTCTCTCAAGCCATATGACAAAGTTTAAAATGGAAGGCCTGAACACTATCTCCAGACTCGAGTCTGCTCTTGGAACGTGATTCTAAAGATGGTCTTACAGGAAGAATTCAAAAATTGTAACTTGATTGTGGGCATTTTCTTTTTAAAGATTAACAATGGTTTCTTGGTTCTATTTCATTCTAATAACGCTCTAATGATGTCAATTAAAAGTCACTCTCATCTACCCTCAAGGACTTAGCTAGTCACAGTCCAAGAGAATTATTTATCTTTTTACAAGAAAAAAAAAAAAAGCCGCTTCACCTCCAGACTTCCCGTTGAAGCCCAAGGAGACTATGACAATCTTATTTTTGTTATCTTTGCAATGCTGTAATTGCTTGGTGTGAGAAAGAAGTAATTTCTTCTGAGTAACTCATATCCCTAGCTCCTTTAAGTGCTTTTCATCTCAGATTAAATATTAATTTGAAGTATGTTTGTGCTTATTTAGTGCAGCAGATCCTGTTCATGAACACATTTTCAATTTGCAGCACACGGTGATATGCACTACATTGATTTTTCCACCAGGGGTCACTATTTGGGAATGGCTCATTGACCCTATTGCCCTTTTCCTGATGTTTTATGCACTTCTCTATCCATGTCAATTTATAAAGCCTGGACATCTCAATGTTAAAATACAGGACAATGGCTCTATTTCTTAAAAAAGAAAACAAATGAGCAAACAAACAAACAAACAAAACCCCAAGCACCCCAACCATGGGTATATAGAGACCAGCATCAGACATTAAATTTTAAGAATATTATACTCTCTGAGAAAAGCCCAATCATCCTACCTAATATAAATGGTATGGTCTATAAGATAGTGATATGTCTACACAACCTATCAATCTATATTTTCTGGAGTGCCAAATAAACGTTAGTTATTTCAATATCAACTGTAAGGTTTAAATATTAGGAACATTGATATTTATGATCAGGACTTTTTCATTAAAAGAAGGAATTTTCATGAATTGTGAATGATAATCACAATAAATAACTGAATTTCATAATGATGTTTAAAACTTCTAGATTTTTGCTCATTTCATGGTTTAATTTTACTCAATTCATCTCTGAATTGAAAGAAACAGACATTTCTTATTCTCTACCTACTGGATCCTGAAATGACTTCCATTCATAGACTCACTCAGAAATGTGTAAGACATATATATTTGTTTTATTGCCCAAAGGGGACATTAAACTCTTTCAACAATCAAGTTTCAGCTAAGTTTTGTTGCTCATGGTATCCTACATATGGTACTCAAACAAGCATTTTTTGAACTGACATTAAGGTTAAAGTGACTGAATTGGTTCTGTAGATCTGGATTTCTCTCATCAGCTCCATAGACAGATAAGGACTGGTTATTCTTCTAGTGTTTTCTCATATTATGATGGTTCCTTGGACTTGCCCATGACCATTTCTGGGTTTCTTTAACCCTTGACTTTTTATTCACTGGCTATTTGTAGAAAGTTGTTAATTCAGATACATTACCTTAATAAGCTAGGAGGGCTTAAGGGACTGAAATTCCAGAAATTCCTATGTAAATCCCTGGAGTTCCTCAGTTGTGGTTTAAGAGACAGTGGTGTAACTAACTTTACCCTTTAAAACTAAGTGTTCATAAAACATCACAACCGAGCTAGATAGTGTTCAATGCAACATAGGATTATTTAGTTGTTTTTAATAAAGGGATCTGAGTACCCTATAAAGTGAGATATAAGATCGTGAGTCTAAATGCCCCAATTACCCTACAAACAAAGTATTGTATCCCCAGGATGGGTGGAAATAAAGAGGTCTTTATGGCTAAGTTATTTGTGAATGGACAAGTTGTTAATAAAATGAATCTATATCTATATCTATATCTATCTGTCTATATATATATATATATATATATCAGGGTTAATATTTCTTTTTCATTGTTCTTGTCCCCTAGAGTACTATCTTGAAATACATATGTTAAATTGCAAGTTCAATATTAGCAGGATCAGAAGGCTTTAATGTAGGACCTCTCCATCATAGTAAACAGTTTGTAAAACAAAAGCCTGGTCAGAGGAATGAGATCTAAGGGACATCTCTCGTCCTGGGAGGAGATACAGCATCCTAAACTGCCTGGAAGGTTATTAGTTGACGATTCTCTAAACCTGGGTCCAGGAGTCCAGAAACTTACAAGATCATTATCTAACAAGAGACTTTCTGACAAAGAACAAGGACATACCATTGCCCCTTTCTATAAGAGTCGATGCAAGCAGTGCTTGCCAGTCACCTGGACATGAAAACGTCCCTCAGGAAAGTTGTCTGTTCCAGAGATGTTAAAAACAGTATAAAGCCTATTTCAAATGGAACTCTGCACAATCTTCTCTTAGCCCATTGTCCATTCTCTCCCCTTGAGTATGTACCTTATACACAGTCTCTTCAGTCATTGTTCACTCTCATCCCTTGAGAGCGCTTCTGCTTTCCATTGTAACAAACGCTGAGCTTTGTGGGTTTCTTTAATTCTTTAGACAGAGATCACAAGAACTAGGGAGTTAAGGAGAGGCTACACTGAGATCTCGGTGACAGGTATGCGTTTCATTTTTCAGCTTCTTAATGACATTCCACTTTTTCTTGTTTTCCAGTTGTTATCTCTCCCTTGTATTCTCTTGTCCATTTCTTCACCTGGATATCATCAGTTCTTCCCTTAAGT